>NW_027184071.1:708334-1062501 GCF_041296385.1 Aphelocoma coerulescens
CCCACGCAGAGCCCAGAGCAGCCTGAGGCTGGGCAGAGGCAGGCTGGCAGGAGGCCCTTGGAGCTGCAAGAGGCAGCAGCCTGGCACTGGGTGCCTCTTCCTGGGAGCGGGCACATGGTCCCATCTCAGAGCCAAAGCGGCAGCTGGCTGCTGCCGAGGGAAGCGTAGCCGTGCTGGGCACAGCGCAGACTGGTGCCATTGGCCGTCTGGAGGCGGCCCAGGAGGAGAGAAAGGCAAAAGGCAGCCGAGGGCTGGTGCCCCGGCTAGGATTGCTACTCTTCTGCCGGCTGCCCTGGAAGTCCTGGGAAAGGTTAGCAGTGTGTGCAGCAGCCTGGGCACAGCGGGAGGGAGCCGGGCTGCTCCGCAGGCTCGAGCACGGGGCAGCGTCCTTCAGGCACGGCACTTCTGCCAGGGGCACCGAGGCCAACGGGAGGCAGCGACAGCTCGTCAGGTCAGATCTGCAGGAGCCAGTGCCTCACACAGCTCGGGGAGGAAGCGCCTGCAATCCTGCAGTTCTGCACTGAGTCAGAGCAAAGGTGTGGAATGCAGAGCGTTCTGCAGAAATATTCGGGGCCACCAGGCCAGCCTGCTTTGTGCTCTCCAGGGCACAGCAAGCAGTGCACCATGCAGCTCTGAGTTGCTGGCAGAGAGGTGTTAAAAAGGAACTCACTTTTGGATACAATTAAATGGTAACAAAGTCGTCGAAGCAAAGGAAAACTGCTTATGAGTAACGATTCCGTTGAGCCGGGTGTGTGCCTCCCTCCCCGAGAGCTCAACACACCCCCCCTCTAAGAAAATGGCTGCTTTTTAGACCCTTTCCCAGCCGGGATGGTCCCTGTCCCCTTTCCCAATGGGTGGGTACTAAGAAACTTAGGTGCTCTCCTGACCACCTTCTTTTCTGTCCCCTCCCCTCTCATCCTACTTCCTTTTTAGTCAGGTCTTCAACCCTGCCCCTCTCCCAGCTCCCAGCAACACCCAGCAATTTAACTAGAACAGCTCCAAACCATAAATCCAACATACATCCAACAATTTTCATTCTTTGACCTAAACCCCTTTTGGCTGCAGCAAAATATTACTTCCTCTCTCAGAGGGAATCGGGGATGTGCCTGAGGCTTGTGCTTGAGTAGTGAACTGATTTGGAAGGGAGCAGAAGGCTTTCAGTAGGCAATTTGTGTTTTCTTTATTACTTTGGGAAAGAAAGATGCAATGTGGCTTCACGCAGCAAAAGCACTTGCAGGGTGCAGTGACGAAATGTTGTGTTCAATTCCCAGGGAAGGAAGGTGTAAATGACCATCAGAGGAGAATTTGAGGAATGGGTGTTACGGGTTCAGGAGGACGCCCATGCCCAGAGAACTCAAGACCCAGTTAGAATTGCAAAGCAAATGAATTTTAGTAGTCACGTTAGCAAGAAATACATACCGGCGCCTGGCTGCTGGAAAAGCCACCGAGCAGGAGAAGGAGATAGAGCATGGCTCCTGAGTGGGAGGGGCAGAAGGGCAGGACTCCTTCAGGGCATCCCCTGGATAAAAATGGCGTGCGTCATGTCGTCCTCTCCCCTCCACCCCAGGAGCACACCTTATATCTCCTCCTCAGGAGTGGCCAGTTTCAACATCATTTCGTCCAGGGCCAGCTTACGAGATGAGGTCACATTGGCCCATGATCATACTCCATGCCAACAATGGCTCCATTATGTATTGTTTCTCCTTTCCCAGGATGAGTTCCACCAGGTGACCGATACCTAGTTTCATTTCTAGAAGTTAGTCCCGCTAACTAACAATACAGTCGTCTTCTGCATTATCTTGTCGATGTGCAACACTGCGGACCAAACATGTCAGGCCTCAGATCTGTCTCCTATCCCTGACACATGGGGATGTTCCCCAAATGACCACCAGAGACCCTCAGGACACCCCTACTCTCACATCAAGAACTTCTGACAAGTGGTTTAAATATGTCAAATAGTTTGAAGTCATGTTTAGCCTGTGAGTTTCAGCAAAGTAATGAGTGTGTCTTAGTTCCATGGGTAGAAGCTAGTAAGTGAGATTGCTGGGTGTGCACGTGTTAGGGAAGTGATTCCCCATGCACCCAGCGCTGAAATCAAGTGACGCCCCCTTTCTAATGCTGAGCTGGCAGCAGGGATGGATCCCTGCTTGGTAACCTTTCATTGTGGTCACTTATATTGAACAGTAAAAAAGGTTGAAATGAAATATTTCAAGCCGTTTCCCTCTGGTTTCCCTTTTCTGGGGGCCAAAGCTCTGTGCCCCAGGTGGCCTGGGTGTGTGCAGAGAAATGCAGCCCCCACAAAGCCCTTGGTTTTCCCACAAGTCATCATCACTCCTTCCCAGGTGCGCCCAGCTCTGGCAGGAGAGAGAGAGCCCACGGCGCAGTGGGCACCGTGCCCTCCCAGCCGGGGCTCTCTGGCACAGAGCAGCAGCAGCGCCAGCACCTTTCAACCCGCTCCTGGCCTTGGCTTCAGCCGGGAGCCAGAAGCCTCTGGAAATCAGCACTGCCAGTTGCATTCCCAGCTTGGAGCAGCTCCTGCGGGTGGGCAAATCCTGCCCGTTCGACTGCTTCCATAGAGGACGAAAGGCAGAGGCAGAGATGTACCTACAGAGGGGACCAGGGCGTGTCCAATAAAAGTGCAAATGTGTGGGGAGATTTGTTAGGAATTATTACAGCTGTTATGCAATTAGTGCCTTCTCTCCTGGATCTGTGCAATGCTTTGGGCCATTTTCTTGGTCTAGTTTCCTTTGCTTTGGTCCCATCTCAGTGTTCACTTGGGGTACAGGCTGTAGGTGCTTGGGGCACGCTTTGAGTTACTCTTGGAGCCCTTGAACAACAGGGTTTGGCCCACGAGGGGAGTTTGTGCTGCT
Source organism: Aphelocoma coerulescens (assembly GCF_041296385.1). NCBI lineage: Eukaryota > Metazoa > Chordata > Aves > Passeriformes > Corvidae > Aphelocoma > Aphelocoma coerulescens. The sequence continues at coordinate 711,205 of NW_027184071.1, forward strand.
TTGTGACAGAGGAGAACTTCCCAGGCTATTGTGTGTTTGCTGCAGGGAATCTTGGGTTGCTTTGCATCAATTCCCAGACCAACGCAGAGCAGCTGCTTTGTGATGTCAGGGCATGGTTGCCACGTTGTGGTGCTGTCATCAGAAGGTTGCCTTGGTGCACAGAAGGTCTCAGTGTCAGAGCAGCTCTTGGGCTTGCTCAGAGCAGGAGCATCCTCCTGGTTGAGGCCTTGTCAGGGGGCAGCTGCACTCTGACAGGAGCCTTGTTTTTTCTTGTGTTAGAGCACAGTCTGCAAACTTGCACAGCAGGGCTAAAATCATGGAGGCATTTGCTGCTGCAGTTTGCACTGTGTATGGCATTGGTTATTCTGCCTATTACCTGACTAACCTGACACGTGAGTAGAGGTTTTCCCTGGGTGTAACCCAACCTGGCTTGTGTAGGGCTTCCTGCTCTTTCTTAGTAACTGAGTTGATTTTGAAACAAAAAGACCATTAGGATGCCACTGCTTTGGTAAAGCTCCTGTCAACACGTTCAGCTCAAAAGAGGGTGTCTGTAGCCAGGGAGGTGCGGGCAGCATTTGCAAGGGAACGTGCAGGGGTTCCCTTCCCTCCACGGGAGAGTCTGTGGCAGCCGAGTCTGTCATTTCCTCAGGGGGCTGGGTGAAGCAGGACAACTTTGAAAAGGCAGCCTGGGAGGTGTTCTCAGAAGGCCTTCAAAGAACTCTGCAGTTGTGCCTGGAATTCAGGGAAAGCTTCTTTGTTTCTAAATTTTGTCATGAAAAGATTTGACTGTCTAACTCGACCCTTTAATGAGTGCTAAAATAGCGATTCTTTTTGCAATGAAGTGCAAACTCCCAAACAGTGAGTGTCTGCTCCTGAACCCCAGAGCTGCTCCTGGGCTGTTTCCCAGTCAAACTATGACATCTCAGGGGGGTTTGGGGGAAGGTTTTCTGGGCAACGGTTTTCAGTAACTTAATGGAATTAATGCATGCAACTTATTTTTTAAAAAAAGAACCTGAAGGAGAGGATAAAAAAGGCAGCTTTAGCTGTTGGGCAGAAGAGAAATATTGGGTGTTGAAGAACAATTTGCATTTTCTTGATCAAGTTTGTATTCATTTACTGGCAAAAGAGGCCAAAGCCTAGGCACAACCAAGAATATTGTCCTGCTCTCTTGCTGGCTGTGTGGAAGAACTGTGTCTGCTGGAGGGCTGTTGTGAAAAGAAAACCCTCTCTGTTTGGGTGGACTTGTTCTGCGGGATTAACCAGCACAGACGGTTTTTTCACAGCATCTGGTTCATTTTCCCTTCCCACTGCAGGTCACATGATCCGTGTATTCGTCAGTCCTGATCCTGAGGTGAGTGAGACAGGAACTTTTGATGTTCCTGGTGTTTAAGAACTGTGTAGAAATCTGTGAGCTTGGCCTGTGGCAGTAGAGTAAGGAGGCTGAGCTGGGTGGGCAGAAAGAAAATCCATGTTCATGTCTGCAGCAGCAATAGCAAAGGCATCGCTGTGTAATAGCTGCTTTTGCATTTCAGAGCTGTCTCAGAACTAAAAGCCCAGCTTTGCAGAGAGAACGTTGCTTACTGAGAGTAGCCAGGCTGCAATATCTAATTCAGAGCAATATGCAGTACTGTTGAATTAGCCCATTTTACTTTAGTTGGAGGCACTTGGAATCCCATTGCTATGCAAGGTTATGATTTCTCCTTAGTAGAGCTGGTTGTAGAGCTGAATAGAGATAAGGTTAGAAATGACATGTAACTGCCTGTCCCTCACACTCCTGCCTGTACACAGAGCCCAGAACCAACCTCAGGCTCTCCTCTGGCTCCCTCTGCTCCTGGAGAAGAGGTTGAAGAGGCTGAAGAGGCTGAAGAGGCTGAAGAGGAGAAAAATGTCCAGAACTCTCCAGCTGTGGTCAGTCATGAATCTGAACGTCCTGAGCCGGTAAGTGGCAGTTCTGGTTGGGGCTGTCTTTAGAGGAAATCAGAGCTGCAAGTTTCTGAGCGGCCAGCACTTGCTGGTGGTGGCCGAGGATGCTGAGTGCTGGAGTCCTGGCAGGACCTAGCGATTCCCCCCAGCCAGTGAGAGCTGGAACACGGCCTTTGAGCTGTCATGTTCAGGCCCCAGCTTGCTGGGATTCCAAGAGGGGCAAACGTGAATCATGAAGGCTCCCCTGTCGCCAGAGGAGGGAGCGCTCCAAAGACACCGCTCTCAGCCTTGCCAGACACGTGGGGGACACGGTGGCCTGGAGAGCCATGTCCCACTGCACAGGCTGGCCAAGTAGCTGCTGGCACAAAAGCTGTTGATGTGAGCACACAAGTGCTTTGGGGTGGTTTGTCCACATGAGCTTCTTGGGTGGGCTGAGCTGGGAGTATTTCAGAGACACACTGGGGACGGGGAGGTGCTGCTTGAAGTCAGGGACTTTGGTGCCTTGGTTGCCAGGTTGTTCTCTGGCCTCTTCAGGCAGAGCAGTGAGGAGCAGAGCTGACAGGGGCTCTGAGTGCGCCTGTGTTTTTGCTTTTGATAAGCTGCAAAGAGATGGTTGTGTTGTGCACGGACCTGTGTGGGGCCACTCTTCTCCCGTGTGGCAAAAGAAGCAAAGTGCGCAGTTGGGAGCCCTTCTTCCGTGGCAGAAGCCAGAGGCTGCCATGTTTCTGCAGATACTTTCTGTTGTGAAGTCTGTTTTTAAAACTGCATTTGAAAACTGCATTGGAGCCTAGAGTGGGGGCAAAGATGTTGCTCTGAAGTAGGTGGCACTTTCATCTTTTTGTTTGTTGGTTTGTTGGTTTTCTAGGAGGAGACTCCCTGTCTTTTCTTTCTCGGCAAACAAAGGTGCTTTTACTCAACCTTTCCTGGACTTTTCTAGCACTGGACGAGATTCTGCTAGAATTTTAGCTTGCAAGCTGGCGGTTCTGGAAGTTGCAGTATTTTTGCATGAGAACACGTAGTTTGGGGCAAGGAGATTGGTGCAGAAGGAGCTGTTCTGGTGTCCGGCCAGCCAGCAGGGCCTTGCACATCACTCTCCGGTTAACAGCGCCCGTGCCTTTTGGCAGCCCAGGGGAGCAGAATGTGTTGTATTCCAGGTATGGGAATTCAGCAGGAAATCCACACCCTTGCATTCCAGCTGGTCCTCAGAGGTCAGAGGGTCTGGGAGGGGCTCAGCTTCATTTCTGAAGTGCAGCCACTTTAACATCATCAGTCTGGTTGAGTCCAAGAGAAGAACTTGCCCCAGTACAGATGCACAAGGAGTGCAGTTCCCAGTGCAGTGCCCTGGGTCTGATCGCATTCTATAAGGCCCTTCCTGCTCCAGGTTCCCCAAGAGTGTGGTTTATTGAAGCAACAGGAGAGCAAGTTCAGGATTGCTGCTGATCAGGGCACTGGCTACCAAGTGTTGATGTGTGTAGTGAGGGAAAGCATAGCATAGGAAAAGAGAGATGATAACAGTGAGATCGATCTGTCTATCTATCTATCTATCTATCTATCTATTGATCTATCTATCGATCTGTTTATCTAAATGAAACTTCCTGGCTCTGCTCCAAGGCAATTGGAGGTGCAAAGCTCACCTAAAGACATCCTTTCAGGAGAGGAGGAGAGACATGTTCCATCAAGCGATCCCGAGCAGGCAGAGATGTTTCCCCCTCCAGAGATGGTTGTTTTTTCCCCTCAGAGGTGTTTTCCTCCCCCTGTTTATCCGTGAAAGTTTGGTCTGTCCTATGGGTGTGGAGCAATCCCATCCTCTAGGTGGGGTTTGGTGACTCTGGTCAAACATGCATTACAGGACACATGGTTTCCATCACTGGCATCCTGAAGGGTGTCTAAGTTAATTTGTTAATTGGGCCTTCTGAGGGTCTCTGTTACTGCCGGTCAGAATTCTCAGTTGACAAAAGAGGGAGGACAAGAAACACCTTGGTTCCCCTCCATATACTGAGGTGGCCATAGAGGCCCTCTGACCTCCATTGGAGGCTCTTTGTTCGCATCCTCATCTCCTGAATAATCCAGGATTTGTAACAAGAGTGTAGATGTCAGAAAGGCAGGAATGGCAGTGCAGGCCTGAAGAGAACATGAACTCCAGAAGTGTCTCTCACAAGGAGCAAGCTCCCACAGGAAGCCACCTGCAGAGCCAGGGTGGGGCTGTGGCACAGGGCTGGGTGTCAGTCACTTCTGAAAGACAAGCAGGACACGGCAGAAGAGGAGCGAGGTCCTCAGCAGAGCCTTGAGAAATGCCCCACGTTCCCTGTCAGATGCCTAAGAGTCTGTTGGAGCTTCAGTCCCAGATGGAGCCTGACTGTAGTGCCAGTGTCACTTTGGAATCTGTGCCTCCCCGTGGGCAGAGAAGGACCCGGGAGAGCAGCAGCACATTGCTTTGGGAATGTGCGAGCCCATCAGTCTCTGAGTCCTGCCCCACAAATATTTTATGGGAAGTTGAAAGCCATCTTCTCTTGCTTTCTGCGCAGCTCCTTCTAGAGAAAGAGCATGAGCAGATTGCTCTATCAGAGATGCCTTGCCAGACTCGGCGAGAGCTGTTCCCAGCCCGAGAGCAGCTGCAGCAGCTCAGGCAGCAGGTGGAAGAGGCACAAGAGAATGGCCAGGTGAGCCTGCCTAGCCAGGTGACAGAGTGAAGGGCAGGAACAGGGACATAAAACGGAGCTCTTGGGACTGAGGAGGCCAGGAGTCCCACAGGCACTGAAAGCACAGAGCCTTGTCATCTGCAGAGACCAGTGCTGGGACGGGAGGGTTCCAATGGAAGCAGAGCTGGGTAGGGAAGCAGAAGGGAGGGGCTAAATGAATGTGATTTTGAGGCTGAAAGAGGAAAAAGCTGAGCCTGATGGCAGCTGCCAGTCACTTGCTCTGCATTTGTGTGTACAGAACATCAAGGCAGAGCCACAAGCAGAGCTGCCCGAAGCCAAGAGTGACATCAAGGCAGCAAAGAGGAGGAGCAAGGAAGACATCAGAAGCATCCAAGAGGAGAAGAATCTCCATCAGCACAGGAGCGATCTACAAGAGCAGGTGAGTGTAAGAGCTGAAGCCACTCCACTTGTGAGACATCCTCTCTCTGCTTCTTTGCAGAACATCGACAAAGAGCTGCAGGCAGAGCTGCAGGAAACTGAGGCTAGGATCAAGGCAAGGGAGAAGAGGCTGGATGAAGGACTGAAAATCATCCGAGAGGAAATTAATCTTCTACTCCAAAAGCATGAGGCTCTAGAAAAGCGAGTGAGTGAAACAGAGAGAGCCGCTGCAGTCACCAAACTGGTGGTTTCTGCCCTTCTTGCTTTTCCTCTGCAGAGCAGCAGGCGGGTGGGGTGATGTCTCTGAGTGCCATCCTGCTGTGGTCTCTATCACAGCCACTCTGAAGGACACGTCCTGGGCTGCTGAATCTCAGCTGCTGCCCTGGACAGTGCGACTAGTCCTTTGGCCTTTTGGCCAGCAGTCATCCAAATGGATTCCTGCTGGCCTGTTCCTGCTCTCCTTGTTTCTTGAGGTGTTTTTGCAGGTCAGCTTGGTGACCCTGATGGATCTTGAAACAAGCTGTCTGTATCCCTTGTGAACCTGTTCTTTCCCTTTCCTCACAGTCGCTGACCCACGGCTGACAGGGATAAGCTGTAGTGTCTGACTGCTTTGTTGTGTTTGACTTGAGGTGGAAGTGTGGACATCTCAGCTGGCAGCCTGCAAAGACTTCCAGCAAGTGATTGGCCACAAAGAGCCCCAAGGCTGGCGTGGGGCACAGGAACTGTCCCAGCCGGACCTGCTGCAGCTTGAGCCCGTCCCGAAGATGGTGGAGGAAAAGAGGACTCCATGGGAGGAGGTAGAACATTAGAACAAGGAGATGCAAGTGTGTCCATAGCCCTTGGAGGGGGAAAAGAGTGCTTGGGAGAAAGTGGAATAGTCATTGCAGCAGTCATCCTTCAGAAAATCCATGAGAATGTTACAGGAATCTGGCCATGAACTCAAGTAAAATCAGCCTTTGGTTTTGACCCATCCGCTTTGAGAAGTGGACATGCAAAAAAATCCATTTTAAGAGCCCTGCATGTGGCTGACAGCATCTTCCTCTGGGCCTGCATTTGAAATGGGATCCCAGGGCAATCTCTGCCAGCCACACTTTCTGACACAACCTCATTTCTTGTCTCAGATCTACACAGGCTCTCGCATGGAACCTGCTCCTGCAGCAGCAGCAGCAGCAGCATTGTCTAAAGGAGCCTTTGCACCCCAGCCTGAGAAGTGGAGCCCGGGCAGTTTGCTCAGCTCCAACAGCGACACAGCTTCTTCCCATCAACAGGAGATGGAGGATGACCTCCTGGAGCTACTGAGTACGTCTTGTGTATTTCTTGTGTGAGGGACAGTGTATTGTGTGCATGTGTCAGCATAGCTGTGCCAAATGTTGCTCCGCAGTTTGGTGTCACAGGGACATTTAGGACTCCTCACAGGAAGTGCTGTGCTCCAAGGCAGCGAGGGAGTGCTCTGGGTGTTCCTGCTGCCTCTGAGCACAGCTCAGACTGCCTTGGCTTTGCCTGAGCTTCCCTCTCTGCTGAAGGCAGAAGCAGGGATTGTTCCTGCATCAGCTGTGACCTAGCAAATGATCTAGGCAAGTCCTCTGTGCTAGTGGCCAAACTGAACGGAATATTTGGCTTCCTAAATTCTCCTTAGACTCCTGATTTCTCAGCATTCATCAGAGCAAAAGACCTTCGCAGAAATTGTTTGGTTTTGGGGTTTTGTCTTTTGGTGGGTTTGTAAGGATTTTGGTTGGTGGTTTGTTGTTTTGGGGTTTTTTTGTGTTTGGTTTGGTTTGAGCCTTTTTTTTTTTTTTTTTGGTGAAGTTGTTTTTTCTCCATCCTGAAGGAGCTCTTCTTCCTCATGTGTCTTATTGGTGTAATTTTGATGACTGTTACTATTACCACTACTACATCTACAGTTGGTTTTTATGACAATGCAACATTTTTGCCAATGACCACTTCTTTGAAAAAACATCAAGTGACAGCACAAATTGAGAGCAAGAGGTGTTTTCCACATGTCCCCAAAGAAAAAGCAGATACTTTATAACAATCCCTATTTAATATCCTAGTTTCATGCTTATAAGGATGTGTCCAAGAGACACATTGATGTGGCGTGGTCAGGTAAAACTGCACTGCAGGCATTTCTCAGGAGTGAGCCTCCAGCCCATCCACTGTCTATCCCTCAGATCCGTGGCACTTTTTCATCCCTGATTCCCAATCATTCCCGTGACTGTTAGAATGCCACCCGTTGGCCCAAGCCCTGCACAGCTCACTCTCTAGGAAAACACATGAAGCCCTTTGTGATTCTGCAGCACAGCCCATTGAATCTGCTTCCTGCCCATAACAGCTGCCAGTGCTGTGCTCTCAGGTAAGACCTGGGGGGGGCTGAGAACAGAGCCCAGTTGACTCTGTGTCTACCATCACCTGTTGGGACAAGAAGGGCATTGATGTGCACCTCGGTGTGTCTGATCTCAAAGCCAATCCTCTTGTGTCCTGAAAGGGGGCAAGAGCTTGGAACAGGGCTCGGTCTGGCTGTGGCTTCTTCCCAGTGCTTGTCAGTGCTCATCCTTGGGCCTTCCCAGCCCTGCTGTGGTACCTGCACTGCCCCTGACGGCCGCTGCGACTGCAGAGGCTGGAGCCTTCCTCAGCTGAGAGAGTCCTGCTGCTGCCCGGCCGCTGCAGCGCGGAGCTGCCGGGAGGCAGCAGCCCCTCGTCTGGGCCGGCTTCTGCATGGCACGGCCTGGACTCACGAGAGGCTCAGCATCTCCTCTGGGCAGCTGTCCGTGCCACGCCGGCGCCCGAGGAGCACTGCTGTCCTTGCTGCCCGTGGCCGCTGTGCCGAGCTGGGAAGGCGGGGACGTGTGCGGAGCTGAGAGGGCGAGTCCAATGCCAGCGACTGATCCGCGCAGTCAGGGGGAAGACAAGCAGTGTGGTTCTTCACATGGGACACGGGCAAGGGCATCTTTGAACTCAGCCTGCCCATAACGGCTGAGCATCCTGATGCGGAAAGCCCCGTTGGTATTGGTCACAACGTGAGCTGCTCTGGTTTACAAAAAGAAAGGCATTCTTTTGGCAAGATGCCCTCCTCTCCTGCGAATGCATCTCTCTGTGCTTTGTTTCCTCTCAAGAGATCTCTTCAGAGGACTGTAGAAAATCAGTCTCAGTGCTGGCCATCTGTGCTGCAGAGCTGCCTGGCTTGTTGCTGTTGCTGTTGTGGTTCTTGTCGCTGTTGTTGTTGTTACCCAGATGACCACAAAAGGCTCAGAGCCCCAGAGAGTGGGGCTGCCTTTTGTATCTCCTGGAAGGTGGCATGTCTGCTTTCAAGTGAGCATCTTGCACTTTGTTTCCCTCAGGGAAAATGGTGAGCATGGAAAATCCGGTGATGAAATACACTGAACTGGAAAATATCGGCAGCGGGTGAGTCCAACCACAGTTTCTTCTACAAAACCATGGGCCAGCTGTTCTGCTGGTGGAATATCTATCAAGTGTCAAGTCAGGCAAGCTGCAAACATGTTCAGACACTGGGCTTAGATTGGCCCATCTCTCAGTGCTGGTCAGAATTTGTAAGTGTGGTCAGAAGGCATTGTCAAAGACATCTCCATGCTGCCACGGTCTTGCCTGCAGCAAGGAACAGGAGCTGGAAGATCTCCTGTCTCTCAAGTGTGGGACAGCTGTGTGTTAATTTCCTTAGCATTTTTGTATGTCTCAAAATCATACGGCCGCACTAATGAAAGGAGAATCTTGCTTGCCTGAAAGAGCAGCCTAGCCCTTGGTAGCTGTCAGATAACAGTTCTCAGGAACAGTTCTTTCCAAGAGGTTGCTGAAGGAAATACTCGGTGGTCAGGATTAGAACCACACAGTTTAGAAACGGAAACTCAAGATGAAAGAATAAGCTCTCTTTTTGAGCTGAGGCACTAAAGCCCAAAGCTTCAGGAACAGGCCCAGTGCCCATGCACTGGAGAGGAAAATGCATCATGTGCCCTCTGGCAGAGCCCTCATGCCTCCTGCAGGTTTTAGGCACTTAGAGCAGAGATCTCCTGTCCGGGCTGGCTTTCACGCCAAGATCTAAACAGCTTCTCCTTTCTTTGCTGCTGTTTTGTTTCTAGGGGTTTCGGAGAAGTTTGTAGAGCATTCGACAATGCCACAGGAGGAGAGGTAAATGTCAACAGTCCCTGCAGATTCTGCAGCTCTTGAGGGCTTTCCCCTCTGGTGTGAGTTGTGGCTGGAGCTTTGGGTCACCGGGAGAGCTGTGCTGCAAAGGCACAAGAAGCACAGACTGGTGCCAGCCTGCAAAATACATTTGGGACAGTCTTTGTCCTTCTCAGCTGCCAGAAGGAAGGCAAGGAGAGCAGTGGTTCCTTTTGGAGAAGGAAGTGCTCACTCACTCTCAGTGGCTAAAACAAAGGTGGTGCCTTAGAGCATCTCACTGCTTTCTTGTGGCTACAGCTTCAGAGTCCTGAATTCTCATTTCTGGCTGCCAGCAAATACATCTGAACCTTACTGGTAGTTCCTTAGCAACCTGCAGTGCTGCACTTGGGAACTGCACGTAGGGAGGGATCTGCAAGGCGTCCCTAAGAGCCCTAAGCCCTGCTTATAGCCCAGGATGTATCCATAGAGTAGCAAGGCTTGGATTACTTCTCTGGATCCCAGGCAGAGCAGCAGAGAGTGTGGGCAGAGCTTTGTGGGTGATAGTTGAGACACCATTGTTACCAAGTGGACAAGGCAAAACGTCAGTGGCCATGTGTCCTGTTTCTGGCCCACAAGGGAGCGGAGAAATGGGCTGTTGGAATGTCAGTTCCTAATTACTCCAGTGTCTAATCACAAGGCACTTTGGCACAGCTCAGCTGTGTCATTCCAAAATCACTCGCTCCATGTGTGTTGTGGTCTCGTGCCACCAACTTCTCAAGGTACTGATTGTCATTGTCATTTTAGGTGGCCATAAAGAAAAGTAGTCTGCAAGGACTGAGGAGGAAGGAAGTAACTGTCAATGAACTCATGATCATGAAGATGAATAGGAATCCCAACCTGGTCAACTATTTAGACAGGTGAGTGGTCGTGGTCTTATCCCATGAATGTTTGTTTACCTACTGCAAGCATGAGAGGTCAAAAACCAACTTTGGTCTGTGGCAGAAAATAGAGCCGTTAATTACTGATCAATTATTATTTCTCTTCTCATCTCCAATGGATGGGAAGAGAGTGCATTTTGTCTGCATTAGTCTTCCCTGGCACACATCGTTTACAATTCTTCAAAAGCCTGCACCAGTGCTATCTTACTAAGTCAATACCCTCTAAGTTCACTGCCACCACGTTGTCTTGGGGCTTGATTTTTCTCAAGAGTCTTAAATGCTGATGAACCATCCGAGAGAGGATTTCCCTTGGACTGCAGCCCCTCTTTTCCATTGCTGTGCATGCCAGGAAGACTAGGTGCTTTTTTTCCATAAACACCATGTGTGACAGCTTTTTATCTGGGCTGTTAGTAAACTGTGTTTTTCACTTGCTGGCCATCTAAGACATCTCCTTTTTCACAGCTGTGCCTTTCTCCTTGACACAGCACAGACCGCAATCACTGCACAGCCTAGAGGGAACGTCTATTCCTTTGAGTCTGTCCTCGTTTCAAAGGGACCTGGAAACAAGAATCAATCGTTGTCTTTTCCAAACAGTGGCGTAGCCATGCACGTTCATCTCCATGGCCTCATTTCCTTCTTTCAGCTACCTTGTGGATGATGAAGTCTGGCTGGTGATGGAGTACATGGATGGAGGCACTCTGACTGATGCCATCTATGAGATGTACATATCTGAAGATGAGATGGCAGCCGTCAGTCGGGAGGTCAGGGATCCCACCTGTGCTTCCGAGGGCTTGGGCAGGATTGTCTGGGAAACAGGGGCTGAGAACTGGAGGGATTCCATGTGCCAAACTTTGCTTCTGTGTGGCTGCTATGCTATGGGGAAGCGGGGGAACTGCGTGGCAGTGTGCCTGCACTCCCTGTACTCTGTTCTTGTACTCTTATCTCCTGCTGTTGCATTCTCACTCTGTCTCTTGTATTTGTAGTTGCTGTTCTCCACCTTGCCTCTCTGAATGCTTGCCTGGAGCCTGTCTGCACGGCATTCCTTGCCTGTAAAAGCAAAAGTGCTGGTAGCAGAATTGGAAACTAATGGTAAAAGGGACTCATTTCTCAGAGTCCTCAGCTGAAAAGGGTAATAGTGCACCCAAAATGCTGTTTGCTTCTGAAAGGCGACTCATGTGATACTTCCAAGTCTGTGCTGAGGCCAGCAAGAAAACCTTTGCCATGCAGCCTCCCACCCAAAAGTGAGCCGCTTCACAGCAAAGGGAGGGACTCTTTCTTTCTTGGCAAAGCCTTGCTTGTCCTCTGGATGAAGAAAGCACATCCACTGCAGCAGCAGTCATTCTGGCTGCTTTGCAGAGGACAGTCTAGAACAGCAATTCCCGTTGGCTCTCTCAAAAGCTGACGTGCCTTCCCTTAGAAAGGTAGTGTTGGAGCAGCAAGCTCTTCCTCTCAATGGCTCTGTGTTCTGCCATTGCACTCTATTCCCCTGGAAAGGGAATCTTTTAGAGCTGTTTCCTTTCTTGTGGGCTCAAATCACACCACTCATTTTTATCCTCCTGTCTCTGTTTTCTCTCTCAGTGCCTGCAAGGACTGGATTTTCTTCACTCAAACCATGTCATCCATCGAGATGTGAAGAGCAGCAACATCCTTCTCAGAACTGACGGCTCTGTCAAGCTGGGTTGGTATATTCTTGGCCAGGCAGAGCGTTCCGGGCATGTGGGGTTTGGGGCTGCTTTTGAGTGACTGCCAGTTCCCCCAAAGTGGTGCTGCTGGCAGTGCAGGGACCCCTGCAGCGAGCTGAAGGCACAGTTGCAACGTGCACAGAGGTATGGCGAGGAAAAAGCCGTCCAGAGTGGCACTGGTTTGGGTCTGTGTGTGTCCCTTCCAGAGGGAGGGAGCTACAATCTAAAGGTTCCAGGGAATAAAAGCCACTTCTGGGGGCAGGATTAAAAAATTTAAAAAGCAGCCACTTCCGTGTTTCCTTGGCTAAAGTCCTGAGGAAACAGAGCAGGGACGGATTTCCAGGAGATTCAACAGCGCTTTCTCAGACTTACAGTGGGGAGTTCTTTTGCTTGGTTTCCTAATTGTACAGAACTTTTTTGTTCTCCTCAGCTGATTTTGGCCTCTCTGCTCAGCTCACCCCTGAGCAGAATCTAAGGAGCTCAGTGGTCGGGACGCCTTGGTGGATGGCGCCTGAGGTTGTGCTAGGTCAACCATATGGCCCCAAAGTGGACATATGGTCTCTTGGAATTGTGGGATTCGAAATGGTGGAACGAGAAGCTCCTCACTGGAATGAAAGTCCTACCTCGGTAAGGAGCAAATACTCACTGATCCCTCTGTCTTTTTCACCTATCCTGTGTTCTGTCCTCCATCAGACAAAATCCCATTGCCGTCTGCTGGCACTGCTTCCACCAAGGTCCCCTTCTAAAAATGGCCCTGCAGCACATCAGCATCTGCTGTAGTTTTGGTTGCATCGGTGGGGGAACTCAGGCCCTACCACATGCAAACACTCTCCATTCTCAGGCAACACTTTCCTTTGGGTTTTAAGTTGTTCCAGCTCGTCTGTCTGTGTAGAGGTCTCTAATAACACAAAACACACATCTCAGAGCTGGTGTTACATTTCCAGAAAAGAAGGAAAGAAACCCAAACCAACAAAGTTTCTAAAACAGTGGTTTTCTAGAGAAGAACTGCACTCCCTGTACGGTTTCTTGTCACTTGCCTAAAACCTGGGCATGAGGGTGTAAAGGCCACATAGTGTCTTCTGCTTCTTGTGCAGTGTTGCTGAAACACTTAGTGACCATATTTCTGTCATAGCCCAAGCCACGTTCTCCATGTGACCAAGCTGCAGCCTGGTGACTCGGAGAGCCTGCCAAAACCTCCCATTTGTTACCTGGCACTTTCTGGGATGGGCACATCTTTAATGCATTGACTTGAGTATCCAGAAAAGCAGAGGGCTACCATAGGGATAGCATTTCTCCTTCTGCTGATTTGACCACGAAAAGTTTTTCTTTTGCCACATCAGAGAAGCTGGAACTTGCAGACTGCTGCGAGACAGAGCTGCAGGTGGCTCCTGTGTGCCCAAACAGGCATTTTCATCCCAATACGTTTCTGCATGCATCTTAACGTGTCTGTGTTGAATGCGAGGTTCCAAATGTTTCTTTCCTTACCTGAGCAATAACTCCCTTTTCTATAATAATACATGAAAACAGTTAGAGCAAAGTCCCTCTTCCAAACTGCCTGTCAAGCTGGTGTGAATCTTCAGAGAAGCAAAACGTGCTTTTGCTGATGTAGTTGCCCCTAACTAGGTCAGCCAATCAAATCAGCTGCCGAGGCAAGCTCCGCTGGATGCTGGAAAAGCTGTGGCTGCTTTGGGGTTTGGGTTTTTTGTTGGTATAGGAAAGTCATCTCTGCCTCTCTGCCAAGGCAGAAATTGCCACTGCAGAGTTGAGCTTAAACAAGGGGCTCTGGGAGAGCATTTACAGACTTGAAACTGATGCCTGGAGTGGCTACCTAAAAACAGAGACTAGACAAGAATAAGAAAATCAAAATAGGTATTTATTTGAACGGCCTTCAAAGATACAGCCTGGGCAGTCAAAAGGCTACATCCAAGATGGACCCTGGGTCATGAGTTCTTCACAGTTTTGTAAGCTTGGTCCATTTCCATAGCAGGGTTAATTCTCCAATTATGAGCCCAGTAATGATGTAATTAGCCCAAGTTTGCCCCTCTTCAGAGGCTTTGAGTTCACACATTTTGGGCCCTGGGACAATCGGAGTGTCCTTGGAGAGCAAACCTAGAGAGGCTTTGTTATGTCTAACTAGCACGAGAGAACAGTAGCTAACAGGCCACACAAAACTTCCGAGCTACACACTAGGCAGTACAGGACTTGAAAAATAGAAAAGTTAAAACCTAAGGCATCAAAAGAAGCAGGTGGAGTCTTGTGTTTCCTTTTTCTCCAGGCTGAACTCCTGATAGCCACAGGAGGGACCCCACAGCTGCGGCAGCCCAACCTGTTCTCGGCTTCTCTGCGGCACTTCCTGAGCTGCTGCCTGCAGACAAACGAGGAGCGGCGCTGGTCTGCCAAGGAGCTCCTGCAGGTAAAATGCAAAGGGGCTGCAGGTCAAACAGTGTCCGAGGATGGGCTCCTCCTCCACTGAAGCCCAAGGCATCAGATGAGCCCCCTTCCTCCTCATCTCCACTCTTGGTGCTTTCCAAATGAAAATGGTGAGGAATCCTGGGCTGGGCTGGCAGGGACCTGTAAAGGCCATCTGATCCATGTGGTGTGCAATGAGCAGGGATATCTTGAAAGAGATCAGGCTGCTCAGAGCCCCTTCCCACCTGACCTGGAATGTTTCCAGGGAAGGGACACTTACCAGCTCTCAGGACAACCTGTGCCACTGTTGCACTATGCTCCTTAGACCTACTCAGAGTAAATCCCCTTTTCATTTAAAAATATTACCCCTGCCTTTGAAGCACTGAGCTTGGAAAGTCATGGTTCATTGTTCTTGGTTGGTTTTTTTCCTTTGGGCAGCATCCATTTGTAACATCAGCCAAGCCTGCATCCAGCCTGGTGCCACTGATCCAGTCACTGAAGAAGTGGAAGGAGGAGGAGAAAAGATTGCAGTGGCAATCCATCCATTCAGGACTATTTTCTCCATGACCAGCTTAGATGAGGATTGTAGAGTAGGATTGTAGAGTAGGATTGCAGAGTAGGATTGCAGAGTAGGATTGTAGAGTAGGATTCTAAATAAATAAAGTTTCTGAAACCCCAACTCATCTGTAAGATTCCTTTCTTTCTCACCTTGTGATTTAGCTCAACTTTTCCTTCTCAATTGTCCGTTGTTTCTTAAAGGTGGAAAGTGACACTTATGGCTTCTTTGGTATGGTTTGTCAGTGGGGCAGGCTCTTCTTCATTCATCCTCTCCAGACCACACTGCCTTTGCAATACGGCACACTGGCCGGTTTTTGTCCAGCCATTGTGCTTGTAGTTGAGGCAGAAAGGGCAATGGCATTTGCAGGCAAAAGCAGAGGAGGAGTTGTGCAGCCAAGACATCCTGTGCAGATGTAGGTGTTGAGCTGTGACTCGAGAGCACTGGGGTTCCTGCCACTTGGATTTGTATCCCTAAGTGCAATCTCTTTGGCTCAGGGAGAGTCTTGCTCAGCTGAGAAAGCAGAAAGCTCAGCGAGGGTGCTCTGAAAGGTCTCGTCTGAGGCAGAGCTGTCAGCGAGCGTGAGGTGAGAGCGGCCCGGCCTTGCCCAGGCCGGAGCCCCAGCAGAGCCCACGCAGAGCCCAGAGCAGCCTGAGGCTGGGCAGAGGCAGGCTGGCAGGAGGCCCTTGGAGCTGCAAGAGGCAGCAGCCTGGCACTGGGTGCCTCTTCCTGGGAGCGGGCACATGGTCCCATCTCAGAGCCAAAGCGGCAGCTGGCTGCTGCCGAGGGAAGCGTAGCCGTGCTGGGCACAGCGCAGACTGGTGCCATTGGCCGTCTGGAGGCGGCCCAGGAGGAGAGAAAGGCAAAAGGCAGCCGAGGGCTGGTGCCCCGGCTAGGATTGCTACTCTTCTGCCGGCTGCCCTGGAAGTCCTGGGAAAGGTTAGCAGTGTGTGCAGCAGCCTGGGCACAGCGGGAGGGAGCCGGGCTGCTCCGCAGGCTCGAGCACGGGGCAGCGTCCTTCAGGCACGGCACTTCTGCCAGGGGCACCGAGGCCAACGGGAGGCAGCGACAGCTCGTCAGGTCAGATCTGCAGGAGCCAGTGCCTCACACAGCTCGGGGAGGAAGCGCCTGCAATCCTGCAGTTCTGCACTGAGTCAGAGCAAAGGTGTGGAATGCAGAGCGTTCTGCAGAAATATTCGGGACCACCAGGCCAGCCTGCTTTGTGCTCTCCGGGGCACAGCAAGCAGTGCACCATGCAGCTCTGAGTTGCTGGCAGAGAGATGTTAAAAAGGAACTCACTTTTGGATACAATTAAATGGTAACAAAGTCGTCGAAGCAAAGGAAAACTGCTTATGAGTAACGATTCCGTTGAGCCGGGTGTGTGCCTCCCTCCCCGAGAGCTCAACACACCCCCCCTCTAAGAAAATGGCTGCTTTTTAGACCCTTTCCCAGCCGGGACGGTCCCTGTCCCCTTTCCCAGTGGGTGGGTACTAAGAAACTTAGGTGCTCTCCTGACCACCTTCTTTTCTGTCCCCTCCCCTCTCATCCTACTTCCTTTTTAGTCAGGTCTTCAACCCTGCCCCTCTCCCAGCTCCCAGCAACACCCAGCAATTTAACTAGAACAGCTCCAAACCATAAATCCAACATACATCCAACAATTTTCATTCTTTGACCTAAACCCCTTTTGGCTGCAGCAAAATATTACTTCCTCTCTCAGAGGGAATCGGGGATGTGCCTGAGGCTTGTGCTTGAGTAGTGAACTGATTTGGAAGGGAGCAGAAGGCTTTCAGTAGGCAATTTGTGTTTTCTTTATTACTTTGGGAAAGAAAGATGCAATGTGGCTTCACGCAGCAAAAGCACTTGCAGGGTGCAGTGACGAAATGTTGTGTTCAATTCCCAGGGAAGGAAGGTGTAAATGACCATCAGAGGAGAATTTGAGGAATGGGTGTTACGGGTTCAGGAGGACGCCCATGCCCAGAGAACTCAAGACCCAGTTAGAATTGCAAAGCAAATGAATTTTAGTAGTCACGTTAGCAAGAAATACATACCGGCGCCTGGCTGCTGGAAAAGCCACCGAGCAGGAGAAGGAGATAGAGCATGGCTCCTGAGTGGGAGGGGCAGAAGGGCAGGACTCCTTCAGGGCATCCCCTGGATAAAAATGGCGTGCGTCATGTCGTCCTCTCCCCTCCACCCCAGGAGCACACCTTATATCTCCTCCTCAGGAGTGGCCAGTTTCAACATCATTTCGTCCAGGGCCAGCTTACGAGATGAGGTCACATTGGCCCATGATCATACTCCATGCCAACAATGGCTCCATTATGTATTGTTTCTCCTTTCCCAGGATGAGTTCCACCAGGTGACCGATACCTAGTTTCATTTCTAGAAGTTAGTCCCGCTAACTAACAATACAGTCGTCTTCTGCATTATCTTGTCGATGTGCAACACTGCGGACCAAACATGTCAGGCCTCAGATCTGTCTCCTATCCCTGACACATGGGGATGTTCCCCAAATGACCACCAGAGACCCTCAGGACACCCCTACTCTCACATCAAGAACTTCTGACAAGTGGTTTAAATATGTCAAATAGTTTGAAGTCATGTTTAGCCTGTGAGTTTCAGCAAAGTAATGAGTGTGTCTTAGTTCCATGGGTAGAAGCTAGTAAGTGAGATTGCTGGGTGTGCACGTGTTAGGGAAGTGATTCCCCATGCACCCAGCGCTGAAATCAAGTGACGCCTCCTTTCTAACGCTGAGCTGGCAGCAGGGATGGATCCCTGCTTGGTAACCTTTCATTGTGGTCACTTATATTGAACAGTAAAAAAGGTTGAAATGAAATATTTCAAGCCGTTTCCCCCTGGTTTCCCTTTCCTGGGGGCCAAAGCTCTGTGCCCCAGGTGGCCTGGGTGTGTGCAGAGAAATGCAGCCCCCACAAAGCCCTTGGTTTTCGCACAAGTCATCATCACTCCTTCCCAGGTGCGCCCAGCTCTGGCAGGAGAGAGAGAGCCCACGGCGCAGTGGGCACCGTGCCCTCCCAGCCGGGGCTCTCTGGCACAGAGCAGCAGCAGCGCCAGCACCTTTCAACCCGCTCCTGGCCTTGGCTTCAGCCGGGAGCCAGAAGCCTCTGGAAATCAGCACTGCCAGTTGCATTCCCAGCTTGGAGCAGCTCCTGCGGGTGGGCAAATCCTGCCCGTTCGACTGCTTCCATAGAGGACGAAAGGCAGAGGCAGAGATGTACCTACAGAGGGGACCAGGGCGTGTCCAATAAAAGTGCAAATGTGTGGGGAGATTTGTTAGGAATTATTACAGCTGTCATGCAATTAGTGCCTTCTCTCCTGGATCTGTGCAATGCTTTGGGCCATTTTCTTGGTCTAGTTTCCTTTGCTTTGGTCCCATCTCAGTGTTCACTTGGGGTACAGGCTGTAGGTGCTTGGGGCACTCTTTGAGTTACTCTTGGAGCCTTTGAACAACAGGGTTTGGCCCACGAGGGGACTTTGTGCTGCTTTGTGACAGAGGAGAACTTCCCAGGCTATTGTGTGTTTGCTGCAGGGAAGCTTGGGTTGCTTAGCATCAATTCCCAGACCAACGCAGAGCAGCTGCTTTGTGATGTCAGGGCATGGTTGCCACGTTGTGGTGCTGTCATCAGAAGGTTGCCTTGGTGCACAGAAGGTCTCAGTGTCAGAGCAGCTCTTGGGCTTGCTCAGAGCAGGAGCATCCTCCTGGTTGAGGCCTTGTCAGGGGGCAGCTGCACTCTGACAGGAGCCTTGTTTTTTCTTGTGTTAGAGCACAGTCTGCAAACTTGCACAGCAGGGCTAAAATCATGGAGGCATTTGCTGCTGCAGTTTGCACTGTGTATGGCATTGGTTATTCTGCCTATTACCTGACTAACCTGACACGTGAGTAGAGGTTTTCCCTGGGTGTAACCCAACCTGGCTTGTGTAGGGCTTCCTGCTCTTTCTTAGTAACTGAGTTGATTTTGAAACAAAAAGACCATTAGGATGCCACTGCTTTGGTAAAGCTCCTGTCAACACGTTCAGCTCAAAAGAGGGTGTCTGTAGCCAGGGAGGTGCGGGCAGCATTTGCAAGGGAACGTGCAGGGGTTCCCTTCCCTCCACGGGAGAGTCTGTGGCAGCCGAGTCTGTCATTTCCTCAGGGGGCTGGGTGAAGCAGGACAACTTTGAAAAGGCAGCCTGGGAGGTGTTCTCAGAAGGCCTTCAAAGAACTCTGCAGTTCTGCCTGGAATTCAGGGAAAGCTTCTTTGTTTCTAAATTTTGTCATGAAAAGATTTGACTGTCTAACTCAACCCTTTAATGAGTGCTGAAATAGTGATTCTTTTTGCAATGAAGTGCAAACTCCCAAACAGTGAGTGTCTGCTCTTGAACCCCAGAGCTGCTCCTGGGCTGTTTCACAGTAGAACTATGACACCTCAGGGGGGTTTGGGGGAAGGTTTTCTGGGCAACGGTATTCAGTAACTTAATGAAAATTAGTGCATGCAACTTATTTTTTAAAAAAAAGAACCTGAAGGAGAGGATAAAAAAGGCAGCTTTAGCTGTTGGGCAGAAGAGAAATATTGGGTGTTGAAGAACATTTTGCATTTTCGTGATCAAGTTTGTATTCATTTACTGGCAAAAGAGGCCAAAGCATAGGCACAACCAAGAATATTGTCCTGCTCTCTTGCTGGATGTGTGGAAGAACTGTGTCTGCTGGAGGGCTGTTGTGAAAAGAAAACCCTCTCTGTTTGGGTGGACTTGTTCTGCGGGATTAACCAGCACAGACGGTTTTTTCACAGCATCTGGTTCATTTTCCGTTCCCACTGCAGGTCACTTGATCCATGTATTCGTCAGTGCTGATCCTGAGGTGAGTGAAAGGAACCTTTGATGTTCCTGGTGTTTAAGAACTGTGGAGCAAGCTGTGAGCTTGGCCTGTGGCAGTAGAGTAAGGAGGCTGAGCTGGGTGGGCAGAAAGAAAATCCATGTTCATGTCTGCAGCAGCAATAGCAAAGGCATCGCTGTGTAAGAGCTGCTTTTGCATTTCAGAGCTGTCGCAGAACTAAAAGCCCAGCTTTGCAGAGAGAACGTTGCTTGCTGACAGTAGCCAGGGTGCAATATCTAATTCAGAGCAATATGCAGTACTGTTGAATTAGCCCATTTTACTTTAGTTGGAGGCACTTGGAATCCCATTGCTATGCAAGGTTATGATTTCTCCTTAGTAGAGCTGGTTGTAGAGCTGAATAGAGATAAGGTTAGAAATGACATGTAACTGCCTGTCCCTCACACTCCTGCCTGTCCACAGAGCCCAGAACCAACCTCAGGCTCTCCTCTGGCTCCCTCTACTCCTGGAGAATTGGGCAAATGGGTGACAAATGTCCGGAAATCTCCAGCTGGCATCAGACGTGAACCTGAACGTCGTGAGCCGGTAAGTGGCAGTTGTGGTTGGGGCTGTCTTTAGAGGAAATCAGAGCTGCAAGTTTCTGAGCGGCCAGCACTTGCTGATGGTGGCCGAGGATGCTGAGTGCTGGAGTCCTGGCAGGACCTAGCGATTCCCCCCAGCCAGTGAGAGCTGGAACACGGCCTTTGAGCTGTCATGTTCAGGCCCCAGCTTGCTGGGATTCCAAGAGGGGCAAACGTGAATCATGAAGGCTCCCCTGTCGCCAGAGGAGGGAGCGCTCCAAAGACACCGCTCTCAGCCTTGCCAGACACGTGGGGGACACGGTGGCCGTGAGAGCCGTGTCCCACTGCACAGGCTGGCCAAGTAGCTGCTGGCACAAAAGCTGTTGATGTGAGCACACAAATGCTTTGGGGTGGTTTGTCCACATGAGCTTCTTGGGTGGGCTGAGCTGGGAGTATTTCAGAGACACACTGGGGACGGGGAGGTGCTGCTTGAAGTCAGGGACTTTGGTGCCTTGGTTGCCAGGTTGTTCTTTGGCCTCTTCAGGCAGAGCAGTGAGGAGCAGAGCTGACAGGGGCTCTGAGTGTGCCTGTTTTTTTGCTTTTGATAAGCTACAAAGAGATGGTTGTATGATAGAAACAAATTTGCTTCTCTTTTGTCTAGCAGGACAGGTGTAAAATCCTACCACATCCAGAGAGCGAGGCGTGGAAATGACTTGAAGGAGCAAGTCAAGTAAAGTAAATTCGGTGCTGGAAGAGTGAAGTTCTGTCACTCTAAATCAGCGTGATGCCTGGAGGGTTTTATACCAGGTTTGCACCTAAGCTGATGCTAAAGAAGTACATAAGGTCCAACATAGACCTAAGGTTTGCACAGCAGAGTTTAGGCTGACAGCTAAGGGAGCATAAATTCAATGGTCTTTCCAACCCAAAAGGCTAATGAGAAATGTTGGTATTTCTGCTCTCCTTCATTGTTTACACTATAGAAACATATTTTCTGAGATTTTGCAATTGCAGCTAAAAATCGTGGCCAGGTTAAGTTATGTAAGTAGTTGTTGTGCCTTTAGAATTGCGCAGGTCAATATCAGTGTAGCTGCTTCTGGTCATACAAAAAGCTCTTTCAAGATACATCTTAAAGAGAAATGGGTTTTTCCTTTTCATTCTTAAGTGCAAAGCCTTCTCCAGGACGTACAGCAAACAGGTTATCTAGATTGCCTTTTCACAGTGACAGAACACTCCCCCTTTAATCTGCCTGGATTGCACAATTCTCATCTGTATTAAGGAATTTCATTTAGTCTCTGCTGTAAGTAAGTGATTTCTGTGCAAGAGGGTTGATCAAGGATAAACCCAAATTAACAAGAGTGGTATTTGTTAGGGCTCATCACACACTTTGAACAAGCCATACCATCAAGCCCAAAGCTAATATGGCTCCTTGTTAAATATTTCTGATGGATTGCACATCCTTGTGTGAAGAGGGAATTGGGATTTAAAGCCAGTATTTATGCATATATAAGCATTGTGCATGAACATTGCATGTTCAGAATGAAAACCAAATATCACCTGTACAGGGTAAACACTGCAATAACACAAACACGCTTCTCCCATCAGGTTCACAGGCAGCTTAACCAATTCTGTGCTTGCACATAGCCTGTTCTGGCATCTGGTGTCATTCTGAACCGGGGAAAGTCACACATAGATACTGTAGGACCATGAAAATCTCTCCAAATACAAACCAGTCTCCAGGTGACACGAGTGACTACAGCAACCTCCAATAACGTAGCAGGGAACCCAGATTTGTTGTGTTCTCTTTGTCATTATGGGTTTATAATTCACAGACTCCGAGAAGGGCTTGAGTTGGAAGGGACCTTAAAGACACTCTAGATCCAGCCCCTCTGCCATGGGCAGGGACACATTCCACTAGCCCAGGTGGCTCAGACCACATCCAAGCTTTGGCAAATACCCAAGGACACCTTTTCTGTTTTTCAAGGTCAGATTTCCATGCTCCTATTCACAGATGGCTCCAGTCTCATGCAGAGGATTGCTGGGTTGGTCACTCTCATCTCCACAACCCAGCAATGGTCCTATTTTGGATGGCCCCAGGGACCAGCTACTGCCTTTGTTCCTTCCGCTTTCCTTTCCAGGATCAGTGATTTACCGCTACTTCCTCCACGTCTGAGACAACTGGAAGAGATAAGGCACTGCGGATGCAGCTTCTGACAGAGAGCTGATAACACTCAGCTGAGTATTTTATTCTCCTGCCACTACGCTGTCAGGCTGCCTACACAGAGTTCCTCCTGCTTGGAAAGGGGCTGGTGTGAGCAGCAGGAATTGATGCTGGCTGGAACACTTCAAAGAACTGGACAAAAGCAGCCTTCTCTGGAAGGCCACCAGCTGCCCTTTGCCAGCAGCACAAGGTGTGAAGGCCCCTTTGAAGGCCATCCCTGCACAAGGACAGCCTGGCCTTCCAGTACCTCCGCCAGTACCCAGAACACCTTTCAGGCTTTGGGGCCGGCCCTGTCCCTCGCTCTGGAGAAGCAGGTTGCTGTTAGAGCTCACATATCCACAGTTTCTGGCTGGATTACCACGTTTTACCACAGACAGCCCTTCCGACAACAGTACACAGAGGCTCAATCTGCAATACAAGGGCATTTTTTTCCAACTTCTCCCTTGGACCAGTGTGCAGCAAGCACACCTGGGCCTCATTCAACTCTCTGTGTGGGCCAGGTGTCAGCTTCTGTTGGGAATTTAAAGCTTTTACCCTACTTTCCACAGCAAATCATGAAGCAAACTCAGCTGCACCAAAGCCCAAATTTCACTTTAAAAATTACAATTTTCATTTTCCTCTATTCAAGCCATGAAGAAAACAAACTTTACTTGAGTGAGCTGGAGGCACAGCGTCCTCCCAGATCATTCACGAGCAGAACAATACTCCAGGGGAAGACTGGCAAAGCCAGAGTTTCCTGATACTTAGGAAGCTTTGCAAAACCTTCCCACCTGTGGTGGTACTGCACCCTGCTGAATTCCTGGAGCCCTCACTCACCTCAGGTAGAGTTTGGACAGGAAGGGGCAGGAGGAGGGAAGACTTTGCAAACCCTGTCACGAGGCCAGGGCTGTTTTCATTTATGGTGACACGTTGCAGTACATAATCTTTTATTTAATGGGAGGGAGGGAGGTGCTGAAGGGCAAAAATTCTCAGTAACAAGGACATCTTCCACTTAAACAGCAAGGTAAATGAAGGGGAAAGTGCAATCCTATCTTTCCTGGAAGGGATTTTATACACATTATTGTTGCTGAATACATGCCTAGACAGTGGTGATTTAGGGCATCTAATCAAGCTCCCACAGTATCACCACATCTGTTTTGCCACATTTTCTTTCTTGTTTTCATTGTGCACGATTTCTCCTCCCCGGCTGGCTCCTGGCTGCAGTTCTACGCTCAGGGGAGCCCCGCTTTCTCAGCAGGCCTCTGCAGCGAGTCTGTAGCCAACGTGTGGCTCTGCTGCCAGCCCAAATGTGCCGTTCCCTTGCCCAGCCTGGCTGCAGCTGGGGGATCTGCTGGGCACGGCTGGCGATTTTCATGGCCAAAATCCTCCAGCGTCCTCACGTCTACATCTGCCCCTTGCTTTGGAGAGCACAAATCACAGGACACTCATCTCAGTTGACAAATGTCATTTATTACAAATTGCTACACCCGCGCTGACAATATATAACTATACAGATCTAACTTGAAGTTCAAAAAAGTAATTTATTAGACTTCTACAACAATGCAATGTAAAACTATACAAATACCCACTTCCGTTAACAAAAATTAATTTATTGCCAACCTCTACAACAACTCACTATACACAAAGATCAACTGAAGGTTAACAACTTAATTTATTGCATACTACTACAACCGTACAGCCCATATATCAGTACAAAAATATCACTATCCTTCTCTAAATAGCCCTATGCCAAGAACTCAATAAACAGCATTCTACAACTGTACAACTTCACACATATTTAAATAGAAATAAAGACATTTATAACCACCACAAGATACAGATATAGATGAAATATTAGATATTACATACTATATCTATAAATACATACATACAACAAACCTATCTCTAGGCAACCATACCAATCTCCATGTCCATACAACTGAATCAATACCAATATATAGCTGTACATCTCAACACATATGTAAATATAGTTATACATAGAAATAGATCAATATACATATAAAAATATAAAAATAGACATATATACCTAACCAAATACCACTATACTTATTTAAGTAGCCATATGCCTAGAACTACATCAATAGAAATAGATACCTAGAAATCAGCATACATAGGAAACAGAACTTAACACAGACATAACAACATACATATATACTTAGATAGATAGATACACATATATATAATTACAAACATATATATATATACAGCATACATCCATAAATATAACAACATACATATAGAAATATACCTATACAAATAGCAACCTACATATAAATATCCATGTAATTATCACTATCTTATGAGCAAGTCCATACATCTTTAAACAGAAATACAAGCGGAGGGATTCCAGCCGCCCCATTTTCAAAGCCTCTCCCTCGGTCTCTTCCTCCCGTGCAGAGCAGCTCTCCTGGACGGGGACAGCAGATGGGACACCTGGGAAGCAAAGGGAACACTGAGTCAGGATCGGGACGTTTCCCTTGGCAGCAGCTGCACTTCCATCAGGGAAGAGAAATCTCAGAGCCTCCCCAGGAGGCTTAGAAAGAAAAACCAGGCCCAGCGGGCCGGGCTGTGGCGAGCGCAGCCCCGGCGGGACCATCCCGCAGCCCCCGGCAGCGCGGCACAGCCGGCACCGCTCCCGGGCCCTGCCGGCGCAGCTGCCTTGCCCAAGGACAGCCCCTGTGCCGCCCGGGGCAGCCGCGCTGAGCGGCCCCAGCACGGGCAGGGCCCGCTCCTGCCCAGCCGGCCAGTGCCCGCGGCCAAAGCCCACGCCAGCCTCACGCCCACCCTGCCTCACCGGCCCTGGGGCCTCACCCAGGCTCTCGGGCGGCAGCAGCAGGTCCCCGTTCACTGCTCTTGCTGGCGGCCTTCAGCTTCTCCCTGCTGGTTCTCATCAGTCTCTGGATGTTCTCAAGGTCTTCAGGGCAGCTGTGGCAAAAGTGGAGACTCTGGACTTGGTTCCATGGCTTGGCAGACCCACAGTCCCAGATCCCGCTGTGCTCCCTGCTGGCCCCCTCCATCCCCTCAGCCCTGCCATGCCCTCGGCAAACGCACAGCCGCCTTCAGTTTCTTCAGACGCCCACAGTCCTCTCACGCGCCTCAGTCCCTTCAGATCCATCCTGTCCCCTTAGACCTGCCACCCCCCTCAGCCTGTGCCACTTCCCTGTTACCTCAGTGCCACTTCGCCCTCTGCTCCCCCAAACCCCCCAGTCCCACCAGCACCTCAAGGTCACCGTCCTTTCAGTGTCGCTGCCTCCTCAGCGCCCTCAGCCCCCTCTGGCTCACCGTCCTCCAGCAGCTCCTCAGGGCACAGTGCCTGCGGCCACCGGCAGCTCCCACCGCTCCAGGGACACCGGGGCTGCAGCTGCTGCTGCGCCCGGCCCGGCCGCCAGCTCGGAGCCAGCACAGGAAGAGGGGACAGAGGGGGCACAGGGGAAAACAAGAGATTAAAAAGGTGGCTGAGGGCAGAAAGAGCTTAGAATGCAGCCTAGGCTATATAAACATCAATCTATGTATCTAAACATCCAAATACTTCTAACTATATAGCTGCGTACATTTATAAATATAACTTAGATATATATATAAATTTTTCTCTACACATATATAACTCTGCAAATCTATAACTGTAACTGCCTATGTATAAATACAATTACATCATATCTATAACTATATATATAAATTTAACTACAAAGATCTATAAATATATGCACCTATAAACACAACTCTATAAATCTATAAACACTATATGTAACTAATAAGTATAATGTAAATACTATAAATAACTATATGGATATATAAATATAACTATAGACATCTATAAATCTATCTATAAACAGAGGGATTCCACCTGCCCGATGGTCACAGGCTCTCCCTCGGTCCCTTCCTCCCACGCAAGGCAGCCCTCCTGGAGAGGTAGATCAGATGGATATCTGGGAAGCAAAAGGAACACTGAGTCAATATTGGCCTTCAGGCATCTCTCCTTTTGGAAGTAATTGCCTTTCTATCAAAGACTGTAGAAGGTGACCTGAAAGGCAGACTCTCCCTTGGGAATTTGAAGCCTGCTCTTTAAAGAACAGGGAGCATTCCAAGTTTTCAAAACCTCCGAAGGTTTGAAGTCTCCCGATAAAGTCTCAGCACCCGCAGTGCAAATGGCACCCACGAGAGCTTGAAGCACAGACAGTCCCAGCTCCCACACAGAAGCCCAGCCTTGTTCCTCCTCTGTGCTGACACAGACACCTCAGTCCTCACTGAAAGAGCTGAAGCTGAAGGGTGCTGTGAGCTGAGTTACGAACCAGCTCCATTACCTGGGACCTACAAACTGCCCTCTGCAGTGAGCAACAGCGGCTTCAACTCGACCATCAGCTCTGGCAGGAAGAGCTGGGAGGGAAAGATCTCCCCATGAGGCCTGCAGGCTGCACCAGCCTTGCTCAAGAATGCAAATCCAAGGTGCTCTCTCTCTCCTATTAGTTCTCGCTAATTTGGGGTAAGTTTTTCCTTTCCAAATCATAAATCCTTGTGTTTTATCATTTGCTTGGCCTCAGAGCTTCTGCTGCTTGTATTTTTAATGTGTCTCACTAGGCCTACCAGCAGATTGGTCATACATTGATTTAATGTTCTGAGACAAAAAGCTCAGACTTCTACATTGACTTTCTGCTGGGGTTTTGCTCTCTTGCTTCAGGAGTCGCTCAGTGTTGCCTCCAGAGCACTGTCACCCTGCAGCAAACTCATCCACAGACTTCATCTCCAAACTGGGACACCTGGGTTGGTGACACAACTCCCACGGGGTCAGGGTTATTCATGGCTCTCTGGCCACAGCACAGCACTCGGTGTCAGTGCCTCTGGAGAAGCGTGGAGGGCAGGGCTCGGGGAGGCTGTGCCAGGGCAGGATTTGACCTAA
This sequence comes from Aphelocoma coerulescens, assembly GCF_041296385.1. Lineage (NCBI taxonomy): Eukaryota > Metazoa > Chordata > Aves > Passeriformes > Corvidae > Aphelocoma > Aphelocoma coerulescens. Next base: position 738,397 of record NW_027184071.1, read on the forward strand.
AGGCACCAGGAAGCACCAACCCTGCAGACAAGAGCTCAACTCTTCTCATCTCCCTTCCTGCCAGAGGCAGGCTCAGAGCAGCTGCCTCAAAGCTCTCTAAAGCAGTGTGGGCTCTCTCCTTACCAGGCTCCTCGGGCTCCAGGGACCTCTTTCTGCAGCTCATGGCGCCAGGCAAAGCTCCCTCTGCTGCAGCCCTGTTCCCGGCCTCCCCTCCTGAAGACTCAGGGGCAACACTACGATTGTCCTGAAAACCAGAAAGAAAGAAACCCAAATATCACTCACTGTTTTCTGCAGGGACACAATAGATCAGAGCCTGCCACATTTTCTTCTCTTGAAGAAGAAAATGCTTTTGAAAACTGCTGTGTCTGAGTTTACAGAAGACGAAAGGTCATCACACTTAGCAATGAGATACTGGGGATCCCAAAAAATCCCACTCACCACCTTGACTCTGCCCTTTCTGGCTAATAAATCTGCAGCAGGCAGTGGGTCTGCATATTAAACAAAACAGAGAAATTCTTTGGCAAAGTTGTATAATAATATGCAAAAAGGCCTGTGCCAACACAGGAACTGAACACTCCAGGCACATCTGGGAAGAGGCAAGAGTTAACAGGAAGGGGATTCCTAATCCAAAGAGGGAATCTGTCAAACACAAGGACTCATGGTCCCTGACTGAATTGCTCTTCCACACAGAAGAAGCCCCTGGGCTTAAAGGAGTCCTTAACCCGTTCATGTCCAGCATCATCATTGTCCTGCTCACCAATCACACAAGTCATGGGGCCTCAAAACCAACACTTCTGCCCCCTAAAAGCTCCACTGCTCACACACTTCCATCCCTTGTTCCTAACAAAGAAGTCTGGGCCCCAAAGGCCTTCAACAGTGGAGAAGACTGACTTCTCAAACACAGTCCAAAAGCTGCCAAAGCTGACAAAGTTGAATGTGGGGCTCACACTGAACACATGAAGTGGGCACTAAGGAAGGAGTTCTGCCAGCTCCTGGCACAGGGATGTGCTCCTCCCTCCACAGCCCTGAGCAGAACAGCAGAACACTCTCATCCAGGCTGCAGCTTTGCAGGGTCTGGATGGGAACACACATCTCTTCCCACAGAGATGCCCAAGAGGAAGGTGCCTGAGCTCTGGAACACAGAGAGCAAGGCTGGCAAGTTTGCCCAGCTGAGGATTTGCCAGATAGAAACAGGAATGGAGGCACCAGGCTACTGAGAGGACAAGAAAGCTGCAGCTCCAGCCCATCCCCAAACAGGGCTCTGGCAGCGCCTGCACGCTCGGCACGGCTCACACAGCAGCAGCAGCAGCTGCAGCCCAGCCCTTGCTTTGCCTTGGCCTTCCCACCCAAAACAGGCAGAGCCCACGTCTGCTGCTCTAACGGAGGCACCTCTCGCCTGCCCCTCCCTGCATGGGACACTTTGCCTTCAGTGGCAATTCTCCCCACACTCTTCTCTTCTTTCCCATCACACAGAGCCTCTTAGAACCTACAGAGCATCACCACAAAGGCCCCTGCACCAGGGATTCTCCCCAGCAAAAGGAGCACCCAAACCTGGCCACCACCGGCTCAAACCTCTCATCCTCCCTAAGGGGGGAGACTTTTCATTCCCTCTTCTTTTGGAAATCTTGCTTGACCAAGCAAATCCTTCCTCGTCCATTCAAAGCTTAATCCAAGAAGCCTTTGCTTCTCAGCCATGCAACAACATCCACAGCTCTCAGCCCAGCCCCTTTCCCTCCCACCCAATGGAGTTACCTGAGCAAAGGGAGACCTTTCAGGCAGGGATGGTGACAGCATCTCCTCCAGTGTCTTAAGAACAAGGTCTAGATCCAGGGGTGGCAATTCCTCGTCCCCAGGACTATTCCAAGCCCAGCTGGAGGCCGTCCACGCTGCCCAACCAGCACTGCCAGCTGGAGCACTGGGGGCTGAACTGCCTGGCGTGGCTGCAGGAATCCAAACACATTGGTCAGGCTCCAGAATGTGGCTTTGGGACACAGAGCTCTATTGCTGCCTTGCAGCAAACATCACAGGAAGCACACAGAAACTCAATTCCAGAAATGTATTCCAACTTCCCAGGGGATTGGAAGACTGATTTCTTCCTCTCAAACAGTGTTTCCTCTAATTGATGGGTATGGATATTAAAGGATGGATTGTAAAACTGATCTACACACAAAGACTTTGTAATCTCAGCCTTTTCTATCTCCCCAGCAGCTTTTAGATGTGGCTGCTTCTGAGTTTCTCATCCCAACAGACCACAGAAAGTGGATTCACCCAGGAAGAGCCCAGATCTGCAGACACACATGCTAAAATTCAACTCTGATTGTATTGTAAAAAGCAACCTTGTGGGTGAGGCTGTATTCTGCAGCTGCAGCAGTTCTGGGGACACACAGAGCTCACTGAAATTTAATAGCCTTCTTTGCAGGAGAGACAACCTGTAAGCTCTGCAATATCCTGTCAGCATCCTAGTTTGGGCTTCATTTCAAGAGAGATGGGGGTGCACGTGACACTGACCAGTTGTGGACCAATGTTTTCTGCCTCTCCCTTTCATCCCTACAGAGAGGCTGTCTGGAAAATGGCCAGAACAGCCTCCAAATCTGGAGGAAGGACAGGAAAAGCAGACAGAGACTGGTTTTGTTTTCATGGTCCTGCTTCCCCATACACTTGACACTTTCTACCTGATTCTCACTTGAGATCTACCCATGACAGAACACTGTGCAAAAAGACTTTAAATGGTCACTTTCCAGGACCTGTTTGAAAAGCAAGGGTACAAACTGTCTCCCTACCTGATGGGCTGTAGGCTGGGGTGTGCTGCTCTGAAGATGTGCAGCTGCGCTTCTGCGGAAGGGCCACGGAAGTTCTCGGATGGTCTACAGGCACCAGTGGAACCATGAGCTCAGGGTGGCGTTTAAGGTCCATGCGAACCAGTGGAATGACGAGCTCACGCTTGAGTGGAAATTTGCATGTGCCTGGTTCCTCAGATGAGACCCCAGGAAGTCCAGAGGTGGTAAACATTCTCTTGGGAGCTGGTGGGGAAGCGTCAGACTCCTGAGCACCTGGACTTGTCCTGGGAGGTCCGGGAGGCAGCTCTAAACCCTCAGGTGAGACAGCACCGAGGTGCTGGGATGAGGGAGCTGTGTAGGAGGCAGGGAAGAGGAAAGGAGGCAAAGGGAAGACTAGGTGAGTATTGGTTCTCAGGTATGTTTCCCTTGGCAGCAACTGTACTTCTATCAGGGAAGAGAAAAGCTCCCATCCTCCCAAGCAGGATTACAAAGAAGAAAAAAAAAAAACATGCTCCCGGGCTATTCAACAACCAATTCCTTGTCTACTTAGCTCTCCCCTACTCATTCAACCGTCTGGGAAAACCGTCCCGCTGCAAATCCTTGGCAGGAGGCAGTTGCCAGAAACCCAACTGCCGGGTCTTTTCCCTCTGCTCCAAAGGGACAGGAGGCTCCCTCCAGCTGGGCGGGACCACAGCCGGGCCCTCGGCTTACACACCCGCACGGAGAGCTCCCCAAGCAACCCCAGGGCCGGGCCAGGAGCAGAGCCAGCCACGGCTCAGGGCTGGGCCGGCTGCAGGCCCAGCGGGCCGGGCTGTGGCGAGCGCAGCCCCGGCGGGACCGTCCCGCAGCCCCCGGCAGCGCGGCACAGCCGGCACCGCTCCCGGGCCCTGCCGGCGCAGCTGCCTTGCCCAAGGACAGCCCCTGTGCCGCCCGGGGCAGCCGCGCTGAGCGGCCCCAGCACGGGCAGGGCCCGCGGCCAAAGCCCCCGCCAGCCTCACGCCCGCAGCTCCCACCCCGTCTCACCGGCGCCGGGGGGGTGCCCGGCGGGGAAGTGCAGCAGCGGCCGCTCCGTGTTGAGCTGCTGGAAGCGGCTGGGCTGGCGGCTGCGCACCTCCAGCCCGGCTGCCAGCCGCTGCCTGTTGGCCCTGGTCAGGCGCTTGATGCGCAGGAGGAGGTCGGGGCGGTCGCGGCGGAAGTTGGGATTCTTGAAGTGCACGGCGGCCCCGGCATCGCCCGGCACAGCCGCGCCAAACCAACCCAGCACCTTCTGGAAGCCGTACAGATTGAGCTGCCGGACGACGCTGCCGAAGTGCGTGGCTTTGAAGGAGTCCGGCAGCGCCGCCCCTCCCTCTCCGCCCGCCCCGTCGGCGCCGGCCGGGCTGAGCAGCTCCTGCTCAAAGAGGGCGCGGTCGATGAGCACCCCCTGGCCCTGGGTGTCCCAGCGCACGGAGCGGACGCGGGGGCTGTTCGCCAGGCGCCACAGCTTGGCGGGGAAGGTGCTGGCATTGAGCCCGGCGGGCAGCGGCAGCTCGGCCATCGCGCCTGTCGCCCACTGGCGCCGCAACGGCCGCAGCTGCACCGGCGGCGCGCGGCCTGAGGGGGGCGCTGCGCTCGGCCCCGCGCGGGAACGAGCGGCACAAAGCCGGGGCTGCGGGCACAGCGCGGGCGGGGCGGCTCCCGGGGCGCTGCCCGGGCGCGGCACGGACCGGAGCGGGGCAAAGCCTTTCTTTCTCTGCGTGGAATCGTCCCTCTGCCTTTGGCTCGCAGCACGACCCCAAACCACCAAGGCAAGCGCAGCCAGTTTCAGAAAGGGTCCAAACTGAGGAATCTCATGGGAAACTGTTCCTATGTGTCAAGTGGCAGCCACATCTCTCTGTGTTCTGCATGGCTGAAGGGAGGGAGGAAAAAGATCTTCCACTGAGTAGCTTCACTCTTTTGCTTGGGGTTGCTACCAGAGTTGCCTACTTCAAAGCACACTGGTCCAACAAGACCAGGGGAAATGATGAAAAGGAGAGACTTGAGGACTTGCTTTTTGCCTCTTTTCCAGCTAACTGGCTGGCTCTTTCTCACTGGCTCTGCCTGTCTTGGGCAGATTTGGCCCATTTCTCATTCTTTGGAGTCAGAAGCAGCAACAGGAAGGGGCAGCAGTTTTGTCAGCGTTGCCATCAAAGCTTAAATCGTGCGCCGTGGATGGATGTTGCTTTCCCCAAGGGATTAATGACCTAGAGTTGTAGTGAACTCCCGCTGATGTCTCTCCAAGAGATTGTGCCTTTTTCTTTCCTCAGGAATCATTTCTTCTCTTCTTTTTTTTCCCCAGTCTGGGGAGAGTTCCAATGCAAAATCCCTCCTGCAGCCAAGTCTTTTCAATGGAGACTAACAAAGGTGATCTTCCAATCCTCTGTGCTTAGTGTCACTTGTTCTTTTAAATTCTCTCTTGAACTGGAAAGATTTTTCTGTTCATAGCAGGAAAAAATAGACCTAATTCTTCCATCTCTTTAATTCCTGCCTTTTTTTTTTTTTTTTTTTTTTTTTATGTCTCTACATCATTTAACCCTGCGGGCTCATGTGAGTATGTTTGGTGCTGTGGCATAAGCTCATCCCACACACACAGAGGGGATGTTCTCCGTACATCCAGCTTGTCTTGAGTTCCAGCTAACACTGCCTTCTCTTGCCCTCCTTCCAGCTCCCTTTGTGAGGAGCCCTGCCCTGTCACTTTGGTCCCTGCCCTATGGGTGACACAAGGATTGTTGGTCTCACCACATTCTGGAATAGTCTTTTGCACTGAGTGGTTTAAAGATGCCCTGTCATCTCTTCCTGTGTGTGCTGGCTTTCTCAGAAAAATGGAAACCCACTACCCAGAAAATCTCTTCCCAATTCATCTTAAACAGCTTAAAACAGTACCTGAATTCCGAATGATGCACCTCAGTGGGATGGGGTTTGTCTTTCTTTAAACACAGTGTAACAACTCTTGTAAAAATTATCCCAGCGACCGAATTGCAACAACATTTCTAATGAATAGGCAAAAAGGAGAAGACAGGAGTTCAGAAGAGAAGGGACATCTTTCTTCATGTTTCATGGCCCTTATTTCCCACACATTTGTCTATGTGCTGCTTCATCCAGAAAAGTCTCGTTTTGAAGATCTCCTCTGTACTCTCTGTGAGTTATGAGAAACACACGATCACTGGACCGGTGCCCTACTGGAGATGAGGAAGCAGGTGGCTGAAAAGCGGATTGTCCACTGGAATGTTTAGTCACCCCTGAAGTATGGTTATGTTTATGCATTGACTTTTCCACAGTACTCTGTGGCTAAGAATGAGAAGTTACCCTTAGCTGTGTTTTAAGGCTACTGAAACTTGAAAAGAAGTGTGCTTATCTTGTGTCTGGCAGCATGACTCATTCCCAATTTTCTACCTACTGGTAGAATTTAATGTCAGTTACAAACACCACAAGACAAATGATGGATATTATATTTCAGTGTTTGGGCCAAAAATTGGTTTAATAATTAACAACAGAAAAGGTTGTTAAGTTTTAGGAAAGAAAAATCCTTAAAACTGTGGTATGTGGTTTTAGATTAAGATTTTTCTCTTAAAATTACTCCTTTCCCCTTTAAAAGTAATTTGTAGAGAACATCACTCAATGTACAGGCCTGATGACTTTAAGTATTATTACTGTTCCATAGCTTTCCTTTTTCCCTACATGGCACTGTAGCTTTTGAATCCCAATTTTTACCACTTTGAAAATGCAGTTTTAATGTTTTTCCTACTGGTGAATACTTACCAGTTCCAAGTTAAAGAGCAGTCAGTTCTGAAAGCGAAATATGCCTTATGTAAATATATTTTTTCCCTAGTCTCTTGGTATTACGTGCAACAGGGGCAACGTTAAAACAGTCTATACTGACTTATTTTAGAAGCTGTTAGAAATTATAAATATTTTCAGTATATCTGCCATACATTAGTGTGTGTTTCAGGTGAAACTGTCCTTTGTGCTCTTCTGCTAGCATGTAAGATCTCCTTGCGGCGTAGGAAGACACAATTTTCACTTTCTGATTGGCCCACAGCTGTGTCACTGCCTTCACCTTTCCATCTCAGATGCTCAGACAGTTTTTCCTCCAACACCTGCCATAGCAATGTCCCTTAAGGTGATGCAGACATGGTGGGCATGCAGCACCCAAGCTGTTCCTGATCTTCTGGGAACTAACTGCTGGTCCTGAACCCATCCTTTGCTGTTTACTTCTATACTGTACTTGTGGCAAAGGCTGTTCCTGCCAGTGTTGTAGGTTACTTGGTCTAACCACAGCAGCATGAAGAGTAGAAGCTGAAGAAAGAAATGTACATTTTTCTGACCAATTTAGCTGGAGTCTGTATTTGGACTTACATTGCTGATAAAAGTGAGAAATTCCTGGCAAACAAGTAATAAGTCATTGAATTTAGCATGTATTTCTTGGGTTCCTTGGCTACAGAATGGGGAAGAGAATCTTCATCACTTTCTTCCTCCTTACAGATGTGGTTTTAACCCAGTATAGGAACACCTAGACCCCAAGTTTGACATAACTAAAAATATTGGCATAGGAGGTAGAATCCCACCAGGCAAAGGGAATCTTACTGCAACAGCAGGTACAGAGCATCCACGCTTTTGAGTCCAGTGAATTCAAAACACAGGTTTTGAAACCTGCTCACCAGCACTGAGGGGGCCACCTTAGTCCCTGGACTTTAGAGGGTAAGAAGAGAGAACATAAAGTCTTTTCTACAGAAAAACAGAACCACAAAGCAAAACTTCATGGTAACTGCCCTGAAACTGCACCTCCGTTTTGGGATGAACTTGGTCTGAAATGGTTCTTTGCTGAACTTCACAAGCAGCTTCTGCCTCTTTCTGTTTGCTCCCTTGGGTTTGTTTGTCTGCAAACACCATCTCAGGTTGTTCTAGTGCTGCTCCCCCCGACTAAAATCTCTCTGTACATTCTGCAGCCTCCACTGAATATCTGCATGAACTGTTTTGTGTGATGTCTGCACAAGTCTTGTTAAACCTGAAGCTGTGATGCCCTGGTTTGGGTCTCCCTGTCTCCTGGATATGCTGCTCAGGTCTGCCAGGATGGTTCTCCTCCCTCAAGTGAGCTGAGCTAGTGGAAGCGCTCCAGGGACGTTTAAGAGCGCAGGTACCTCAGGTGGAAGAAATTCTCATCGTCTGTGCCTGTTCAGGCTGGCTGTGACTGTGCCGAGGGGAAATGGCATTTGTTACCTGAGTAGCTCCAGGAGGACTAAAGGTCATGGTGAAATACTCTGGTGAGGGCTGTGGCAAAGGAACAAAACTGGGATTAAGGGGAGTTTTCAGTAATAATTGCATCTCGTTCTGGCTTCTGTCACAGGTAGTTTAGTCACTGGCTAAGGTAGCTCAGAAGTGATTTTGGAATACTGCTGTTGGACTTTAAATGGTATGGACTCTTCCTCATCCAGATGTGTGGCTGTGGGCCTGTGTGTTTATCAGTGACACACAAGCTGAGAGAGGCAGACAAATTCTGCAGGGCTCCTGGGGTTCAGGTGCCCTCCAGCATCCTTCTGCTTGCTGGAAAAGCTTCTTGCCAAGCAATGGAAGAAATATCTCCCTCTTCTTCTCCAGGAATATCAACTTGGCCACCTGCATCTTGCAGCTCATGTCAGGGGAAGTACTGGGAAGTTGGACATCTCATAGACTCAAAACTCACCTCATATGTTTGCCGTGTCCTTCAGTAAAGAATGTCTTCTTACCAGAAGAACTTGAAGACATTCGACACCTAAGCCAAAGTAAAAGAAAAGAAAGAAATTAAAGCATCCGTTGTCAGTATTTAGGATCAAGAAAATGCAAATATTTGCAAAAGGCTCAAGTGAAGAAATGAAGAAACAAAGCAGGGTTTACTCTATTAAAGCTAGGGATATAAGTCTGCCTGCTTATGCACCCAACTGCTTTCCAGGTGTGCACCTGCCAGGGATTTTACCTTTCTGTATGCTGTAGGTCTCAGGCTAAAACCATCAACAGGCAAACCCAACCAAACCAAACTAACCAACCAACCAAAAAAACTCCACAAAAATCCCCAACTCAGAACTAATCTGAACTAAACTGAACTAAACTAACAAAAAAACCCCCCCAAACACCAATCCCCCACCAAACGAAATAAAAAGTAGGTGGAGAAACTTGTTCCCATAATGTCACTCCTTTGACACAAGACAGTTTAGACCTCTTTTTGAATGTGAAAGAAAACTATACGTTCTAGGTAGCAAGATTCAATTATCACTGAATAAATAAGAAGGACATTTTAGTGTCGGGAGAATTTGACCCTTACTCTTAAGTGATGTTTCCTGGAAACATCACTTCTTTTTATGGTATTACAGTCCCTTCTGACCGGGCCAAATAACAGCTCCTTGTCTGCCGACAAATACAGCCATGATTCTCAGGTATTTCGGTGTGTGGAGATGAGCAGCGGGTGAAAAGGAGCACAAGCCATCTCCTCTGAGCTCCTGCTGTTTATGGGAACAGATACGGGCCTTGGGGATGTTTGCTAAAACACTGCACTCCAGCAATCAAACTCCACACATTCAGAGTGCTGAGTGCTGAGGCACACTCAGCACTCGCTGGCACCAGCTGAGGACTGTGTGCTTCTGTGAAGCCAACACACAAAATTAACCCCTGTTAAGGTCAAAGCAATGGCATTGTTTAAGAATTAGACAAGTTTATCGGACAAAATTATTTTGATGACAGAATGTAAATTTATTTTTTGCAGGCAGCACAGCAGATGATGGAAATTGCAATCAAAGATGTCTGTTGTAGGCAAACTAGAATGCAAGGCTGATTGTTTCATTCTGAGATTTCGATCTGAACTGTATTTGTGCTGGACAAACAATAGGATATACCATTACAAGGAGAAAGAGGTGGAAATGCTTTGAGAAAGGAGGAGCATGAGCCATCTTAGCATGAAAAGCAGGGGTCTGTGCTTGCTGGGCTCTCCCACAGGCCCAGCTTTGTGCCACATGGCCAGTCTGATTCTAGTTATGAACCCTGTGGAGAGCAATAACTGTCCTGACTTAAGCAGTGGAAAAGGGAATGTGCTTGCTGGGGTAAATTGGTAGTTTTCTAGTAAATCTTTGTCTGAACGTGAAAGAATAAGGGAAGAGACAAGAATTTTATAACACCATTTGAAGGAGCTGGGAAAAAACTGTGGAGTTGTTCTCTTCCTCTGGTCTGAAATCAACAACAGTTTTTAAAGTCTGATGCCCAAAACCTGGGCAAGAGAGCAGTCCTCCGTAGTATAAGGCCTATAGAGCAGGTATTTGTTTATTGGACACCAGGAGGGAGGGAGGGAGGGGAGTAACTCCACCACAAACTCACTCCATTCTTCACACAGTAGTAGATTTTATACTTTTTTTCCTTAATGTGCACATTATACTTTCCTAACCTTCATATTGCAAGACATTTTCTAATCACACGTTTATGTCAGCCCTTGGAGCACATGCACAGTCTCTGCACGTGGTGGTCGTCAGCCTCCTGGTGGTCATTTCTGATGAAGGCTCCTAAGTCTTCCTGAACTTCTCACCCCTGCTTCCTGCACGTGCTCTCTAAGATTGCCGGCTCAAATAGCCAGTGGTTAGCTTTTGCAGTTAGCCTGTCCTGCTAAATGTGCTGGTTTCTAAAAAGGGCTTCATTCACATACCCTGTTACAAAGGAACTACTTCTTTCTGCATAGCTACAGCTTTTTGCAGAGCTCAAGCATTATCTTGTTGCCTAGGCAGCAGTAGCCTGGCTTTGATAGTGCTGAACAACCAGTCTGACAGAACTTGTATTGCAGGGACATCTGATTTCATTCTACTGTTTCCTTCCAAAGCCCAGCCATGGCTGGAGGAGGAACCGAGGGAGTTGTCTTGGATCCTACACCCCAAACAGGGCCACACGTGGTCTTGTCCGCATTCTAAATACTGAAAGGTAAAGACACGTTCCACCAATGAAGGGCTGCACAGATCCCATTGATGGTAATGCCTGGTTAAGGAGCAGAGCCGTAGAACATTTGGTCAGAAGGGTCATCTAGAGGGCAACTTTGGCTCAGGGCCTGTTGCTGAGGCCTCAGTCCTTCCGTGTTTTGTGGTGCAAATGAATGCCCTGGAGGGCTGGAAAGGAACAAGTCCCTCTTTAGCAGGTTGCAGACAGGGAACGGGATTAGCCCTGCCAGGCCGGGCTGGGGCCAAGAGCAGAAGGCCGGCACGCTGCGTTTGCCCACGGGCAGCCGTGCAGAGCAAGGAGGCCGCTCCTGCCCAGGGGCTGAGGTGCCCGAAGCTGCCTCCCTGCTGCGCAGCTCTGCGGGGCCCGTGGTGCGCAGCGTCCTGGGCAGCCAGGGCAGCCCAGCTGCCTTGGAGCACGAGGAGCGTCCCAGAGAAGCTGCGGCCCTTTGCTTTGGAGCTCTTTCTCCCAGTAGTTCTTCCGAGTTCTTCTTTGGACTATTTCTCCGAGTCTTGTCATTAATCCATAGACTCTGACGTGTTTTCCTTTCTCCTTGCAAATTTAAGACATCTTTTTGAGAGAAGTGACTGACGTAGCTTCTGCTGCGGGTGTTGCTTTAGTCTGCAGGTCAAGGCAGGTGATTTTAACCAAGGATGGAGTCCAAAGGTAACGTTCCAGTTTTGCCAAGTCAATAAAACCATTTACAATGGGGGTGCTGATGCTGAGCAGCTTTCCTAGTTTTTGGAAAGCTGCAACCTTAAAAAACCTAACAGGTTTTCCTACCTGAGGATACCAGCAGTAGCATGATGCCAATTCTTTGCACCTCTTTTCTGTATCTTTGGTGCTTTTAAGAGTTCCTCAGTCCCCAGCAGGAAAGAAAGCACGTGTGATAATGTAAGTGATTTGAGAGCTGTGTGTTGTGCCTTGCCCCATCAGTGTTCGTGCCAAGCTGGGCACCCCACTGGTAGGTCTGTCGAGTTGAATTCACCCTAATTGTGTGCAAACAGCAGCCCAGAGATGCCGAGAAGAGCAAGGACGGTGGGTGGGTGTGCACGGACACACCCGTGGGCTGATGGCTGTGTGGGCAGAAGGCTTTGGACAGCAGTACATCTTCACTCTCCCAAGTTGGAAGAATATTTCAAATCTACATGAAATGAAAATATTTCTCAACATGTATCAAATAATACATATTAATTTATCATCTCTTCAATTTATCCTATATAGTATGATATACAATATATTTTAATAGATATAATAAATAGAATATGTCAAATTTCTACTTGATCTTTTCCTAAGCCATAGCCTGTGGGGCTTATAGACCATCTCCTAGCAGTGCTACATTTTTGCCTTCTGGTCCTACTTATTAGAGCAGCGTTTCCCCTGCGAGTTCCTTCAGGGAACTTCACAAAAAGGGCTTCCATCATTTCAGCGCTTGTGAGAACTTGTTGCTTCCCAGTTGTCCAGCATCCTTCTGGATTTTGGAGCATTTCAGCACTTGGGTCAATGGCCCTTCCCTCATCCCTGCCCTGCAGCAGTTACAGTCACTGTTCCCTCGCCCTGGCTCCAGACCTTTTGCCAAAGTGCTGCCAAAGGCAGCGCAGCTGGCTCAGGATCCCTGGTTGCTGCTGCTCTCCAGGATGACCTTCAGAGGGACACTTGGAGCGCTCCCTAAAGAGCTTCCGGTGGGATGGGGGTGGATTTCTCCTCCCCGGGTGGCTCCTGGTTACAGTTCTACGCTCAGGGTGATGCCTTTTCCTGGTCTTAAAATCAAGAGTCAAACACGGTTAGAAGGGGAAAAGGGATTTTACCTTGGGATTTATTTTAAGGATCCTTAGGTGCACATGTCCAGGTCATCTGCATGGAGAATGACAGCAGTGGAAAAACTCAATTGGGAAGTACAGGGACCACCCAGAGAGAGTAGCTATGTGTGTAGAAATGGGACCCTCTAAACCCAGATTTGCAAGATTTGTCAAGAGACATCCATGACGTGGGTTCAAGCCCTGCCTGTAGCCTTGCTGAGAGTCCGCATACAGCCAAGGAGAAGGGACAACATCAGTCCCTATGAAATATTATATGGCAGGCCATAGCAGGTTCCACATATCCCAGGGGAAATTCATATGAGAAGTAAAAATGATTTGCAAAAGTGTTTAATGGCTCTGAGTTCCACTTTGCAGAAGCTCCAGAGATTCGTCGTGTTATCCAAACCAATAGGATTGGACACAGCTGCTCATCCATTCCAGCCTGGAGACTGAGTCTACATCAAGTGGTGGGACAGCGACCCCTTGCAAGCCAAGTGGAAGGGACCATTCCAAGTTTTGCTGACCACTTTTACTGGGGTCAAGGTTGCTGGCAAGGGACCGTGGATCCACTACTCCAGGGTGAAGAAAGCTTCTGCTCCCAAAATCACCGAGATTTGATACAGAGACTGATACAAATCAGAAAGATGCAGTTTAAACTGTTTTTGACATGTTTCCTGTTTGTCCAACTGGTAACCATGGTTCAAGGTTCACCCCATGATTTGCATAAGACTGTGGTCCAAAATGTGTCCAAAATTCTTAATAAGAGCGATTGCTAGATCTGTACTCAGTTACCACCCCTAGATGGGAAGGGTCAGTGGCCATTGATTGGCATTTTAATGGAAGAGAACCGCACTGAAATGTGGGAACCAATGAATAGCACCCTTCTGCCCCCCATTACCCTGAGTAGCCTGGTAGAGCATGCCAACTATAAGGTTCCTTGTGCAATTGTAAACGCCACAGGAAAAGCCGTTCTTCCTTCATATTGTCATCAGACCCATTTCAGGGAAATAATAGACCCAAGAATTGCAGCAAAGATGAAACTGACAGGGTGGAGACTGGCTCAGTCGTTTGGGATGGGGTTGTATTGGATATGTGGTAATAAGGCCTGGAAAGTTATGCCTGTGAACAAAGACCAGGCTTGTGCTATTGGGGCTGTGGTCTCAAATATAACAATATTTGACCATCTTGAAAAACCAAATGAGAAGAAAAAAAGGTCTCTTAATCCCCTCATTGAACGTCCCACACTTTTTCATAGCATAATCAGAGCCCTTGTACCCGCTTACGGAGTAGTTGAACTGGAAAGAACAGTTGTAAACATCTCGGCTGTCATTGAACGTATTGAGCAGCATACTGCAGATGCAATTTCAGCCTTACAGGAGGAAGTTGACAGTCTGTCCCGTGCAGTTATGCAAAACAGGGTAGCTCTCAATTTCAAACTTGCTGCACAAGGAGGTGTATGTGCTATTGTCAATACCACTTGTTGTTCTTATGTGGACCAAAGTGGAAGAATTAAGAAAGATTTAGATGACATTTGGAAGAGAACTCAAATTCTACATGAAGTAGCTTCTAGAAATAACACCTTAAAATTTGATCATGTTTTTGATACCCTCACCTCATGATTACCAAACTGAGCCCAGGTAAAAGAAATATTCATAACAGCTGTAATTGTAGTTATTATCTGTGTAATTTGCTGTGGAGCAGCTGGTTGTGTAAACAGGTTCTGCGGGTAAGGAATAGAGACCAGACAAGACAGAGTTTTGTTAGTCTCTAAAACGGGGGCAATGATGCCATGAAGATTTTTGCCTTTTCTTTTATAGCCGTTATACCTTTTTACAACTTCTGTATTCTTCGTGCTTTTTGCCGACATTCTTAGACTTGTTTGTCAAACTGAGAGACAAAACATTTTAGAAGCTTGGTAGCTAGGGATCAGTGTGCCCCAGAGCCCAAGGTCCTCTCCAGAACACATTCTGTAAAGCAAGATAGAACCATGGCAGGGGAAGGTTCCTTAGAGAAGGGGGCTCACTTGAGCCTCTCCTTGGGGAACCTTGGATAGATCTGCTAATTAGTAAAACCTATAATGTTATACCCGATGTTGGGGAGACACACACATACTCAGCGGGGTGCATCTCAATGCATACGACCTGGATGTGTGCACCTAAGGATCCTTAAAATAAATCCCCAGGTAAAATCCCTTTTCCCCTTCTAACCATGTTTGACTCTCAATTTTAAGACCAGGAAAAGGCATCAAGGGGAGTCCCGCTTTCTCAGCAGGCCTCTGCAGCGAGTCTGTAGCCAACGTGTGGCTCTGCTGGCAGCCCAAATGTGCCGTTCCCTTGCCCAGCCTGGCTGCAGCTGGGGGATCTGCTGGGCACGGCTGGGGATTTTCATGGCCAAAATCCTCCAGCACCATCCTGTTTACATCTGCCCAGTCCTTTGTACAGCACAAATCTACCCTTCTTGCAGTTTAAACATGGAAATTATGGCAGATTGCCACCCTTGCACTGCTAATGTACAAATACACAAAAAGCAACTTCAGTTTAAAAATGACATTTGTTTTAAATTGCTACACCCACGCTGCTAATACATGAACATAAAACTATCAACTGAAGTTTACAAAACTAATTTATTGTTACAGTCATGCTATGTACATATATACAAATACCCACTTCAGTTAAAAAAAATTAATTTACTGGAACCCTCTACTACCACTACACACAAATATCAACTGAAGTTTAACAATTTAATTTATTACATAATTCTACAACTGTACGGCCCATATATGAATACAGAAATACAGATATCCCTCTCTAAAGAATCCCAGATCCAGAACTAAATAAATAGAATTCTAGAACTATACAATTCCATAAATCTGAAATGTAAGTAAATACATATCAAATACAAATACATATAAAAACACACAGATGTAAATATCTATTAAATATTTCATGTGAGATATAACGAGACATCTATAATACACACATATCAAATCCCTCTATAAATATGCAAATATCAATGTACTAATATAAAAATCATTCCAACCCCATCAATCGATCTCTAGAGGTACCCAACTGAACAAGTATGTAAATATAACTACAGATGTAAACAGATCGATATACATGCATCAATATACCCATACAAATAGATATACAGGTGTCAATATCCCCATTTTTCTAACGCTCTTAGTCATACTCCACACATTTATAACTAGAATTATATCAGGAGGGATTGCAGCCGCCGATATTCCCAGCCTCTCCCTTGGTCTCTTCCTCTTGTGCAGAGCAGCTCTCCTGGACGGGGACAGCAGATGGGACACCTGGGAAGCAAAGGGAACACTGAGTCAGGATCGGGACGTTTCCCTTGGCAGCAGCTGCACTTCCATCAGGGAAGAGAAATCTCAGAGCCTCCCCAGGAGGCCTAGAAAGAAAAACCAGGCCCAGCGGGCCAGGCTGTGGTGAGCGCAGCCCCGGCGGGACCGTCCCGCAGCCCCCGGCAGCGCGGCACAGCCGGCACCGCTCCCGGGCCCTGCCGGCACAGCTGCCTTGCCCAAGGACAGCCCCTGTGCCGCCCGGGGCAGCCGCGCTGAGCGGCCCCAGCACGGGCAGGGCCCGCTCCTGCCCAGCCGGCCAGTGCCCGCGGCCAAAGCCCACGCCACCGTTTGTGCCTGCAGCTCCCACCCTGGTTTTTGCTTTGCCACCAGCGGTTCCTGCTGCTCCCGTCAGGTGTGGGCAGCCAAGACCGGGGGCTGAAAGTGCTGCTCAGCTGGGCCTGGCCGCCAGCCCAGCCCCCAGCATGGCCACAGGGCACGGAGCTGGCACAGCAGACAAGGCAATGGGGACAGAGGCAGCAGAGTGGGGATAGATGTGGCAGAGCAGCAGATGCCTTGACAGGTACCAAGAGACGTACCTAATTATCCATTGACATAGAACATGTGAAAGAGCGGCCTCTAGAATGAAAACCTTAGCTTGATAGGTGTCACTAGAAACATCTAGAAGCAGAACTAGAGGGAGAGGGGTTCCAGCTGCCCCACCTTCACAGCTTCTCCCTCAGCCCCTTCGTCCCGCCCAGAGCCATCCTCCTGCAGAGGTTCTGCACGTGGGCGTGGAGGAAGCCAAGGGCTGCAGAGCCCCTGCACAGCTGCCATGGAGCTCTTGCCAAGCCCTGCCCAGCACCAGCCCCTGCCGGCCCTTGCCAGTGCCTTGGGCTGACTCAGGGCAGTGTGGAGAGGAGGGTGGGCAGCAGAGCCTGGCACATCCATACCTGGGCTTCTTGGGCTGGCAGAGCTTCCTGCGTTTCTCCAGTCTTCTTTGTGTGTCCTCCTTTCCCTTTCTGGCTGCTATTCCCTGTCTTCTGGCCAGGCCTCTGCTCGCTGTCTTTTCCTTCTCTTTTTCTCTTCCTGGGGCTAGCAGCCTACAAGCCTTTAGCCACAAAGTTGGATTAGAGAGGCAAAGGTGGGAGGCACAAGCTCAGTCCCTTCTTGTTGGAACCAATGTGGGCTCCTTTTACCTTCCTGACACAGAAAGGCTCGTCAGGGCTTCGGCCTTGGCCAGCGACTCTGGGGAGCTCTGGTGGGTGTTTGGAGACAAAGCTGGAGGTGCCTGAAGCAGAAATTCTGGAGGGGGGGGGGGGGGGGGATGGAGGGATGAGGGGGATAAGGAGGGAGGGAGGAGAGAGGGAGGGAGGAAAGCAGGGAGGGAGGGAGGAAAGCAGGGAGGGAGGGAGGAAAGCAGGGAGGGAGGGAGGCCAGAGGCTGCAGAGTTGTGCTGTCAGGAGGAGGCACAGCAGCTCCTTGGCCCCATGACAAACTGCCTGTCTCCCTGGGACACATTGTTCCAGGATTTGTGCAGCTGCCATACCTCTGCTCTTTGGACCTCCAGCACCGTGGCCTCTTCTCCATCTCCCTGCCAGGTCTCAGGCAGGGAAGGGGATGCATCCAGATTGCTTTCTGCCTGGGGCTTGTTGTCTTCTCTTCCTGCAGGGCCACTTTGCTCTTCCCTGTGCATCTCTAGAAAGCAAAAGCATGTGCAGCAAAGTGACAACTTGGAAGACAAGAACAAAACACCAGAACCCACAGGCAAGCCCTACACTGCTTGGCCTCTTGATGCTGAGATTTCTGGGGCCCTGAGTCCCAGGCTGGGACAAGGCTCTGTTCCTGCTCCTACCTGTGCATAGCTCTGTGGGTGCTGGTGACTCGTTGGGGCCAGCTACCTGTTCCCCAAAGATGTCACCTGAGTTCTCCAGCGGGATGTCCACCAGAGCATTCGCCTGCACACAGGAAAGCCTTGCTCTCAGCTCAGAGGCCCGAGAGCGTGCCAAGCAGCCCTGGCCATCACGGCTGAGCCTTGCCTCTGCACAGGAGGAAGGCGCTGGCTGGGGGGCAGCTCTTGCAGGCAGCTCCCGCAGCAGCCTTGGCTGGACACAGGGGGCCGCCAGGCACAGGCACCTCTGGGCAGCCAAGTTGCCTTTGGCCAGCAAGGCTGCAGCCGGCTGCTGAAGCCAGCCTTACCTGCTTGTTCTCGGCCAGCATGGCCTCGAGCTCCAGCTGCTGCTCCTGCGGTGGGCTCAGCAGCTTTGGCCCCAGGCAGACGGCCAGGCTGCTGCAGGTCATTCTGCTGCTGGACACGTGCTGGCCGATGAGTCGCAGCAGTGCCAGCAGCTGCCTGAGGAGGAGCAGCTTTGCTGCGGGCAACTTCTTGGCCCCCCGAGGGAACAGGAAGGCAGCGTCCATCAGCAGGCCCACGTTGCCCACGGCCGTCCCCAGAGCTGGCCCCAGGCAGGGAGCAGCCAGCGGCTGCTGCGCAGCTCCGCAGGCGCTCTCGGCCAGCGCTCAGGGCTCCAGCGCTCCCGCGGGAAGGATGCAGGGCGTTGCTGCCCAGCTCCTGATTTCCCCCGAGCTCACGCAAGGGAACGCTCCCCGTGCATTGCCCCAAAATCAGACTGCCAGCCAGCAAGAGCAAGCTGTCCAAAAACACAGCCCCTTCAGGAGAGTGTCCCCTTTCAGGAGAGTGCCAGGCTTCCAGCAGTGCCTGCTGCGGAGCTGGAAGCTGCTGCCCACGTTTACTCTTTGAGCTGACAGATCTTGTCCTCCCTGCTGGCCATCTGCATCGCAGCCATCCAGTCCTCGTAGAGGTCGGTGACGAGGAGCTTGCCGGGGATGCTTCCCAGGAAGTCCTGCCATGCCAAGGGCTGCCGGTGAGCCTTGGAGCACGGTGGCCCAGGCAGGAGCCTTTGCAGCTGCAGCTCAGGAGGACTCACCTTGAGGAGCATGGCCAGCAGCAGCACTGGCTGGCTTGCCATGTCGACGTGCAGGCTGTGGTCCAGGGCCTGCCGCAGCTCCTGTCAGGCTTTGGCGCTCTCTGCTTTCTGGAAGATGCCTTCTGTTGTGGGCCCTTCCTGGTGCAGGACAGCCAGCAGCTCCTGCAGGAGAGGCGAGAGGGCAGGGGCTTGTGTGAGGAGCTGCCCTGTTTGCAGAGCTCTGCCCCAGCCTGGGCTCGCTGCCTCCTGCTGCAAAGGGGCTGGGAGCAGGAGCCTGAGGCACGGCTGAAGAGCCCAGTGCCCCATGGCTGGGGGACATGCGTGGGGACACTGGCTGTGCAGCATCCAGAGGGAGGGACGGGCAGCCCTGTGCGGCCGCCTCACCTGGATGGGCCGGGGCAGCGTGCCGTCCTCCGCGCAGACGGCTGCCAGGGGCTGCCCGAAGAGCGCCCTGCTGCAGCCGGAGCCCTCCTGCCCTGGCGCCCGCGCAGCCCTGGCTGGGCCCCGCTGCAGAGCAAAGGGCCAGGGCAGCCACCTCCTCCTCGT
Source organism: Aphelocoma coerulescens (assembly GCF_041296385.1). Lineage (NCBI taxonomy): Eukaryota > Metazoa > Chordata > Aves > Passeriformes > Corvidae > Aphelocoma > Aphelocoma coerulescens. Next base: position 757,730 of record NW_027184071.1, read on the forward strand.
CCTGCCGCTGCTGCTGCTGCTGCCGCTGCTGCCGGTCCCTGCTGCTGCAGAGGAAAAGAGAACCAAAGGCATCAGTGGAGACAGCCAGGCCAGCGCTGCCACAGCCTGCCCTGCCCTGCCCTCAGCACCGTGTGGAGCCATGCAGAACCCCAAGCAGTGAGCAGGCAACTGCAAGTGTGGCTGCACCTTGGAGGCTTCTGAGAGCTGGAGTGTCACTGGGAGAAGCTGCCCCGGGCCTGAGCCTGCCCTTCTCCAAGCTGTGGGCAGCACTGCAGGCTCTCTGTCCATGCACAACCATCTCCAGTGGTCACAGTCCAGCAGGTGCCCTTGCCCATGTCCAGGGGATGCCCTCCTCAGGGTGCCACAGCTGCATGGCCACACTTGGGGCACAAGTGAGGGCAGCTCGGCCAGAAGAAGAGATCGTCTTTGCTTTTGCCTGGTCTCTAGTGAGGTGGAACATTCGGATGAGAGCTGGAGCATTCTGATGGAACACTGCATGGCTCAGCTGGGCTTGCTGGAATCTGTTAGGCACATTCGCTAACTCAGTGGGCATTGCTAGGGCATCTGCTCTCCTGTTCCCTTTGGCATTAAATCCTGGCAGGTCAGTGTGTGATCTCACACACTATGCATGACATAGAATGGTTGCTTTCAGTGGGAGATCAGTTGAATCAATTTTGAAAGCAAGTTATGAAGTTTTGGGTTTGCAACCTCCTTTAGTAAGGCTCTCTCTGCCCTGGAAACTACACCTGCAACATAGGCTGAGTCAGTTATCAAATTAAATGGTTCACTGAACCACTCAAATGCCCTGACCACGGCTGCAAGTTCTGCCACTTCAGGATCCTTCAACTACCTGTACATCAGACTCCCACTTCTGAGTGCAGGGATACTTCCATGTGATGACAGACTTGCGGGAACGACCGCAGGCATCTGAAAAGATTGTCAAGGCATTTAATGGTTTTCTGCTTTGAATTTCTTTTGGAATCAGTTTGAAAAGGCAGACCTGGGGCTCAGTGGTGTGCCTGCTGGGACGACAGCGCTTCCTGTACCTTACAGATGGACTGTCTCACCTCCTCTGTTAGATGCCTGGGTGATGGGAGGTCATCTTTCCCTCGCAGGAGGTTGAACAGAGGAGCGAGATCTTCTGTTGTCAGCTCTAGGAGAGGCCTCACCCAATTGATGGACCCGCAGAGCTGATGGAGTTCCTGCAAGGTCTTAGGGTTATCAATTATTTTGACTTGTTGGGGAACCCCAGTCTGCTCATGGATTTTTAGTCCAAGGTATTTAAATGGAGAGGTTTTCTGGACCTTTTTGGCCTGGATTTCAAATCCATTTGCCTCTAAGGCCTCAATTACCTTCCCCAATGTCCAGTCTAAATAGGATTGGTTAGGAGCACACACCAAAACATCGTCCATATAGTGGAGCACTATTGCCTTTGCTGCTAACTTTCTGACAGGGGACAGAATGCGAGCTACATACCACTGGCAGATGGTGGGTGAGTTCTTCATGCCTTGTGGCAAAACTCACCACTGCTAGCGCTGCACGGGAGCCTTTCGGTCGATGGAAGGGACCGAGAAGGCAAACCAGGGCACATTGTCTGAGCGTAGTGGGATCTGGAAGAAACACTCTTTAATATCAATGACTGCTACCTTCCACTGCCTGGGGAGCATGGAGGGTGAAGGCATTCCGGGCTGCAGGGGTCCCATGTCCTCTATGACTGCATTTATTTTCCGCAAGTCCTGGAGGAGGCGCCACTGGTCTTTCCCCAGCTTTTTGATTCCAAATACCAGGGAATTCCAAGGGCTCTTACATGGTTCGATATTTCCTCTTTTCAATTGCTCCTCCATGAGTGTGCTGAGTGCCTTTAATCTGTCATTTTTCAAAGGCCATTGATCCATCCAGATGTGTTTGTCAGAGATCCAATTTAATTTCTGGAAGGGGCACTCCGCAGTGGCCTGTACAAAAAATGTTGGGGTTGAGATGGAATTTCGACTCGAGCCTCCCACTGGGACATGAGATCTCTGCCCCGCAATGGAAATCCAGAGTCAATTACAAAAGGACGGACTGATGCTATCTGTCCCTCTGGACCCTCAATTTGGACAAGTGCCTTGCTTCTTTGAGCAGATATAGATCCCCCCCCACCCGTCACAATACCTTCTGCCAGCTGCAGCTCCCAGTGTGACGGCCAATTGTGGGAAGAAATGACTGTCACGTCTGCTCCCATGTCCATCATTCCTGCCAGGCTGATGTCTGAGCCTTGGCCAGACAGTTTGCAATTAAGCATGGGTTTGTCATTCCCAGCTGCCTCAGCCCAGAAGACAGAGGGGTTGTAGTCCTGTGGCGGACTACTGGGCATGAGAATAGCTTGGGCCACAACCTGGTTAGCAGCAAGAAAATAGGGAGGGTTAACACACTGGATATTGACAGTAAAGAACCCTTGTGGGCCCACTTGAACAATTTCTGGTGTAACACAAATGTCAGCTGGTGAATGTACAACATCTTTTAACACAAACAATATACAGTCTCTCAGACTCTCACAACTCACGACGATTCTCTGGGGTGTCACTGAGTCCATTTGAGTTGCACTGGTCGTGGTAACCATTTTCCTGGTGGCAGTTTCTTCATTCATTCCCCCATGTGGCCCTGCCAATCCACACAGTCCTGTCAGTGTTTTGGCTGCATCCCATCGGCGGCAGGCGATGTCATTTTCCCTGGGGAGACAGCTCAGGAACCCTGATTAACTGAAGCCAGAGCTCTGCAGTTTTGGGCCAAGTGCCCTGGTTTGCCACACCTGTGACAGACCCAATTAGCATTTCTATTGCCCTGAGATGCTGTTGCATCAGCAGCGGCTGCAATTTCTATTAAGTTTTTCCCCGTTTTTAAATTTGGCTGATGAATTGGCACCAATGTCGTGCAAGCACGAATCATTTGACTTAAGGTCGGTGGAGGTTCGAATGGAAGACCCAAAACCACTCTATTACAAGCATCATTGGCATTAATCTTTGCAATTTGCGTTAGAATATGCTCTCTTGTTTTCGGATCTTCCGCTTGTTTTTCCACTACCAGCCTCAGTTTATCCACAAAATCAATAAATGGCTCATTTTGCAGTTGCCGAATCTCAGTGTAATTCAATTGAGGTGCTAATTTAGGGGGCATCATTAAGAACGCTTGCTGTGCTGCTTGCTTTACAGCATTCAGGAGCGGCTCTGGTGTATTTTGAGCCTGGTTCTGAGGCTTGGCTAATAACCCCTCACTGGTAAGGTGATCCATAGAAACCCCCGCGTTGTTTGGATCCTGCAGTAAAATAAGGAGGATCTCTCCCAGTTGCTTCCTCCAACCTTCTTCCCACATTTGAAACTTGGATGGGGAAAGCAAGCAGGAGAAAATGCTTTTGAGGTCATGTGGCACAATCACTGTACCGGTGAGAGTTATCTTAAGAAGGTTCTTAAAATACTGATTCTCCCTCCCAAATGCTTTCTGGGCTTTGCAAAGCTCTTTCAGCCCTGCAGAATCAAAAGGTTTCCATGTGGGATTACTGCCAGTTCAATCATATGTTACAGGAACAGCAAAGGGATAGGAGGGGGCTGAGGAGACTCCCGGACCTGATTTCAAGATGGTTCCAGTTTCTACCCCGTGGGAACTGGAATGGGGGGCGTGTGGGAGCCAGGAAGTCCTCCACAGGGGGCGGGGTTGGAGGACCAGGAGGCGTGGTCACAGGATGGGCGGGGATTCCCAACGCAGGGGGCAGTACCCAATGCATGGGAGGAACCCGATGACATCACATCTCGGGGAGGGGATAGGAAAGGGTTGGGGGTAAGAGGGCGAAAGGGCCTGTGGGAAGAACAAGGGGGGGAGGGGTGAACTGTGCCATGTGGTCAGCGCCATTGTTCAGACACGTGGAGTGGGGGGGGACAATGGCAAACAGCATTTAAAACAGTTTTCTGGGCTTACAACTGGGGAAGAGGGCAAGGGATACGGGGTTTGGGAAGAGGTCGAGGCAGCTTGACCAGAGCTACCCCAACAGGGTGGCTGAAAAGAGCGAGAGGGGTCAGAGAGAAGGTAGCAACTCTGTGCCTCTGGGCATATCACCCCATTCAGTTTTTCCAACGAAGGGGAAGTGGGATGAGGAGCAGGAGGGGAGGAAGGAGGGATACAGGAAGAACTGCAAGGGGATTTGTGCTTTTCTTTTACTTTCTGATCCATTTTATGCAAGTCCCGAAGCACTAGAACTAGAGGAAAGAATTTTTCTCCAGAGGAGTCCCCTTTTCGCTTTAAATCAGTAATCTTATGCCCCACAGCCTGCCAGAAGGCAGGAGATTTTAAATTTGCTGGAGACACTTGAGGAAGGTAAAAGAAAAGCCAGCGAACAAACTGTTTTAACAGACCCTTTGAAAATTTGAAACCAGTAACTGAAAGGAATTTCACAACTTGGAGAAAAACCTCTCTTTGGGGCTGAGAGAGTTTGGATCCCATCTCTCTTTGGGCACTTCTTCTGCCCACCACCTGAAAAAAGAAAAAAGAAACAAAATATCAGGGACCAGGGATACTCGCACAAGTTTCAGAAATCAGCACAAATTTGTCTGGTCCCACAGTAAAAAGCACAGGTTGGGTTCTCTGAGGCACGCCTGCTCTCCAAAGTCAGTTCAGTGCAGAGTGAGTGGGAGTTAGCAGCCTTCTCTCAGGGCACTGCTCCTAAAACAGAGCAGACTGCTCCGAGAGGCGTTAGCAGTCCAAAGTCGCTTCTTATCGCTGTCCACTGACAGCCACGATGTCGCAGGGATCCACTCGTGTGAGCCCCGTGCTTGGTGCGCCAACCTAACGAAGTTCTTGCTGCTCGGGGCACGAGCTCTGGCGTGCCCCACGTCAGAGACAGCCCAGCTGCGTTACTTCTGCCCGCCGCGGAAGCGACTTCAGCATCAGGAAAAGAGCTGCTGGCTGAGTTAGCTAGCTGGCTTCTCGGCAGAGGAAACATGGCAGGAGCCGATGGTATCAGCTCACGTTAGCTCGGAGACAAAAGAAGAGAGAGGCTGTTCTGGTCTGGCTCCTAATAGATTTCTTGTTAGAAGTTTCGCAACCCGAACGAGCTGAGAAGGGATGGAATGCGATGGGATCCTCCCTGAGGCTTGTCCGCAGTTTTATAGAGTTTGAAAACTGCGGGGAAAGGGGAAAACAACCAATGAGTTACAAGCCAGGGGGAGGAAACAATTTCACAAGAACCACTGGGGGAAACCGAGGCGGGAGTTATAACAGAGAACCAGTGAACAACCAAGGAACCGAGAATTTTCCCGAACCAGGGGAGGCAGCTTGTACCCGGGCACTGCCCAGGGGGGTGCGGCTTAGGCTTCTGAGCCGCCCATTGACCCATCCTCTGAGTCTGCCTCTTCGGGAAACTCGATCCAGTGGATGGGCTGGTGTAGTGGTTTGGTCCAAATACTCATTCCTGTTTACCTTGTGTGAGGTAAGAATGAGGAGAAACGCAAAGCAGGCACCAAACTTGAAAGAATATAAAGAAATTTATTAACAGACCTAAAAGAGGGAAAAAAAAAATAAAATCATACCACACCTTCAGAACACTTCTCCTCCCCCCCATCTTTCTCCCATCTCCCACTGACAATATAAAAAGACAACCCTTGGGATGTTCAGTCTGTTTACCACTTCCATAATTGTTCAGTCCGTTTAGGAAGAGGAGCCTCTCTTGCCCATGCTATGGAGAAATTAGCACAATGAGACAGCTGCCCGGGTTGGTTCTCTGCTCACATGTGAGTCCCTTCCCCCGACATGCAGCTTTTCCCACAACTGCTTTCGAGGGTCCACTCTTGAATTACTGGGGTACAAATTGAAGGTTGAGCCATTCAGAAACAAAAGTTCTCTTCAGCCATCTCTGGGAGCATTTCATCTCTAAGAACAGAGGCCCTAATCCTTCCCTGGGAGCAAAGGGTCCTCCTCATCTTCATCTCTAGGGCTATCTCTGGGAGCATCTCTAGGAACTGAGGTCTTCTCCTTTTCCATTTGGAGCAAAAGTCCTCATCACTTCCATCTCTCCCTGTTCAAACTTCTCCTCAAATTACAGCTGCTTCAGCATCTGCCTATCTCAGCGCAGGTGCTTTTGCTCACAAGTACAAGTTGAACACTCCACCCCCCCATGCCTTCATGAAATTACAACAGGTACTCTGATACATCATAGCTTTACAACAGAATATCAGCTTTAAGCATCTCGTCTTTCTTCTCCCTCAGGTTTTCAGCTCTTCACAGCACTAAAAGGGTTAATCTCACCTAGGCCTTGCAGCTGGAATTTCGCTTATCGCTGTTGGTCACACGATCTTTTGCCGGACAGCAGGGCAGCTTCAGCTGAATCTTGGCCGCACTGGAGAGGGGGAGCCGGGCTGCTCCGGCTGCCCATAGCAGGGCTGTGGGGGTGTTCCGCGGGTGGAACAGGGCCCACCGGCTCCAGGATGGCTGTGGCGCGGCCCGGCCTGGCCCGAGCAGGGCCTGGGCTGGGCCCGCTGGGCCCCCGCACAGGGCCCACAGCCTCCTGTCCCAGCAGCAGAAACGAGAGAGGGCTCTGCCTGGGGTGTGTCTATTCTTAAGTGTGGATCACAGAGGCCACAATTTTTAGTGGCTTCAAGAATTGTCCGTATTCAAACTGGCCAGCTGATAGGCTCTGTCAGGTCACAGAGGAAGCTGTAAGCACCCCTTTGCAAGAGCATCACTTCTGGGATTATGCTTTGCTAACCCATGACAGCTGGGATTGATTGGCATCACGCTGCCCCAGCCCCGCAGTGGGCTGGGTCACACCAACAATTTCAACTGTTTGTTTCCTTACCTGAGGAAAATCGGATGGATTTCCTGTCTTTTCTTCCAATTACCATTGTTTTCAAGAAGAGGATAAAAAGCTTGATGAGTTTTGTTTAATGGAAGCTGCGCTTAAGGGACCAACAAGAGCTGCAGAGATCCTTCTCATGTAATAATCCTTAGAGATAGTATAGATAGTTAGTATAGCAAAGTCCCTCTTCCAAACTGCCTGTCAAGCTGGTGGGAATCTTCAGAGAAGCAAAACGTGCTTTTGCTGATGTAGTTGCCCCTAACTAGGTCAGCCAATCAAATCAGCTGCCAAGGCAAGCTCTGCTGACTCTTGGAAAAGCTGTGGCTGCTTTGGGGTCTGAGTTTTTTGTTGGTATAGAAAAGTCATCTCTGCCTCTCTGCCAGGGCAGAAATTGCCACTGCAGAGTGGGCTCTGGGAGAGCATTTACAGATGTGAAAGAAGCAGGTGGAGCCTCATGTTTCCTTTTTCTCCAGGCTGAACTCCTGATAGCCACAGGAGGGAGACAAAGCTGCAGCAGCCCAACCTATTCTCAGTTTTGCTGCGCCACTTCCTGAGCTGCTGCCTGCAGACAAAGGAGGAGCGGCTCTGGTCTGCCAAGGAGCTCCTGCAGGTAAAATGCAAAGGGGCTGCAGGTCAAACAGTGTCCGAGGATGGGCTCCTCCTCCACTGAAGCCCAAGGCATCAGATGAGCCCCCTTCCTCCTCATCTCCACTTCTGGTTCCTTTTAAATGATGATGGTGAGGAATCCTAGGCTGGGCTGGGCTGGTAGGAACCTGTAAAGGTCATCTGGTCCAAACAGCCTGCAATGAGCAGTCCCTGCAATGAGGGACAACTTGAAAGAGATCAGGTTGCTCAGAGCCCCTTCCCACCTGACCTGGAATGTTTCCAGGGAAGGGACACTTACCAGCTCTCAGGACAACCTGTGCCACTGTTGCACTATGTTCCTTAGACCGACTCGGAGTAAATCCCCTTTTCATTTAAAAATATTACCCCTGCCTTTGAAGCACTGAGCTTGGAAAGTCATGGTTCATTGTTCTTGGTTGGTTTTTTTTTCCTTTGGGCAGCATCCATTTGTAACATCAGCCAAGCCTGCGTCCAGCCTGGCACCACTCATTATTTCAGTGAAGAGGTGGAAAGAGAAGAAAAGACTGTGACAATCACATCAGGACTATTTTCTCCATGACCAGCTTAGATGAGGATTGTAGAGTAGGATTGCAGAGTAGGATTGTAGAGAAGGATGGCAAATAATTAAAGTTTCTGAAACCTCAACTCATTTGGAAGATTTCCTTCCTTTTTACCCTGTGAATGAGCTCAACATTTCCTTCTCAATTGTCCGTTGTTCCTTAAAGGTGGAAAGTGACACTTATGGCTTCTTTGGTATGGTTTGTCAGTGGGGCAGGCTCTTCTTCATTCATCCTCTCCAGACCACACTGCCTTTGCAATACGGCACACTGGCCGGTTTTTGCCCAGCCATTGTGCTTGTAGTTGAGGCAGAACGGGCAATGGCATTTGCAGGCAAAAGCAGAGGAGGAGTTGTGCAGCCAAGACATCCTGTGCAGATGTAGGTGTTGAGCTGTGACTCGAGAGCACTGGGGTTCCTGCCACTTGGATTTGTATCCCTAAGTGCAATCTCTTTGGCTCGGGGAGAGTCTTGCTCAGCTGAGAAAGCAGAAAGCTCAGCGAGGGTGCTCTGAAAGGTCTCGTCTGAGGCAGAGCTGTCAGCGAGCGTGAGGTGAGAGCGGCCCGGCCTTGCCCAGGCCGGAGCCCCAGCAGAGCCCACGCAGAGCCCAGAGCAGCCTGAGGCTGGGCAGAGGCAGGCTGGCAGGAGGCCCTTGGAGCTGCAAGAGGCAGCAGCCTGGCACTGGGTGCCTCTTCCTGGGAGCGGGCACATGGTCCCATCTCAGAGCCAAAGCGGCAGCTGGCTGCTGCCGAGGGAAGCGTAGCCGTGCTGGGCACAGCGCAGACTGGTGCCATTGGCCGTCTGGAGGCGGCCCAGGAGGAGAGAAAGGCAAAAGGCAGCCGAGGGCTGGTGCCCCGGCTGAGGATTGCTACTCTTCTGCCGGCTGCCCTGGAAGTCCTGGGAAAGGTTAGCAGTGTGTGCAGCAGCCTGGGCACAGCGGGAGGGAGCCGGGCTGCTCCGCAGGCTCGAGCACGGGGCAGCGTCCTTCAGGCACGGCACTTCTGCCAGGGGCACCGAGGCCAACGGGAGGCAGCGACAGCTCGTCAGGTCAGATCTGCAGGAGCCAGTGCCTCACACAGCTCGGGGAGGAAGCGCCTGCAATCCTGCAGTTCTGCACTGAGTCAGAGCAAAGGTGTGGAATGCAGAGCGTTCTGCAGAAATATTCGGGGCCACCAGGCCAGCCTGCTTTGTGCTCTCCAGGGCACAGCAAGCAGTGCATCATGCAGCTCTGAGTTGCTGGCAGAGAGGTGTTAAAAAGGAACTCACTTTTGGATACAATTAAATGGTAACAAAGTCGTCGAAGCAAAGGAAAACTGCTTATGAGTAACGATTCCGTTGAGCCGGGTGTGTGCCTCCCTCCCCGAGAGCTCAACACACCCCCCCTCTAAGAAAATGGCTGCTTTTTAGACCCTTTCCCAGCCGGGACGGTCCCTGTCCCCTTTCCCAGTGGGTGGGTACTAAGAAACTTAGGTGCTCTCCTGACCACCTTCTTTTCTGTCCCCTCCCCTCTCATCCTACTTCCTTTTTAGTCAGGTCTTCAACCCTGCCCCTCTCCCAGCTCCCAGCAACACCCAGCAATTTAACTAGAACAGCTCCAAACCATAAATCCAACATACATCCAACAATTTTCATTCTTTGACCTAAACCCCTTTTGGCTGCAGCAAAATATTACTTCCTCTCTCAGAGGGAATCGGGGATGTGCCTGAGGCTTGTGCTTGAGTAGTGAACTGATTTGGAAGGGAGCAGAAGGCTTTCAGTAGGCAATTTGTGTTTTCTTTATTACTTTGGGAAAGAAAGATGCAATGTGGCTTCACGCAGCAAAAGCACTTGCAGGGTGCAGTGACGAAATGTTGTGTTCAATTCCCAGGGAAGGAAGGTGTAAATGACCATCAGAGGAGAATTTGAGGAATGGGTGTTACGGGTTCAGGAGGACGCCCATGCCCAGAGAACTGAAGACCCAGTTAGAATTGCAAAGCAAATGAATTTTAGTAGTCACGTTAGCAAGAAATACATACCGGCGCCTGGCTGCTGGAAAAGCCACCGAGCAGGAGAAGGAGATAGAGCATGGCTCCTGAGTGGGAGGGGCAGAAGGGCAGGACTCCTTCAGGGCATCCCCTGGATAAAAATGGCGTGCGTCATGTCGTCCTCTCCCCTCCACCCCAGGAGCACACCTTATATCTCCTCCTCAGGAGTGGCCAGTTTCAACATCATTTCGTCCAGGGCCAACTTACGAGATGAGGTCACATTGGCCCATGATCATACTCCATGCCAACAATGGCTCCATTATGTATTGTTTCTCCTTTCCCAGGATGAGTTCCACCAGGTGACCAATACCTAGTTTCATTTCTAGAAGTTAGTCCCACTAACTAACAATACAGTCGTCTTCTGCATTATCTTGTCGATGTGCAACACTGCGGACCAAACATGTCAGGCCTCAGATCTGTCTCCTATCCCTGACACATGGGGATGTTCCCCAAATGACCACCAGAGACCCTCAGGACACCCCTACTCTCACATCAAGAACTTCTGACAAGTGGTTTAAATATGTCAAATAGTTTGAAGTCATGTTTAGCCTGTGAGTTTCAGCAAAGTAATGAGTGTGTCTTAGTTCCATGGGTACAAACTAGTAAGTGAGATTGCTGGGTGTGCACGTGTTAGGGAAGTGATTCCCCATGCACCCAGCGCTGAAATCAAGTGACGCCTCCTTTCTAACGCTGAGCTGGCAGCAGGGATGGATCCCTGCTTGGTAACCTTTCATTGTGGTCACTTATATTGAACAGTAAAAAAGGTTGAAATGAAATATTTCAAGCCGTTTCCCCCTGGTTTCCCCTTTCTGGGGGCCAAAGCTCTGTGCCCCAGGTGGCCTGGGTGTGTGCAGAGAAATGCAGCCCCCACAAAGCCCTTGGTTTTCCCACAAGTCATCATCACTCCTTCCCAGGTGCGCCCAGCTCTGGCAGGAGAGCGAGAGCCCACGGCGCAGTGGGCACCGTGCCCTCCCAGCCGGGGCTCTCTGGCACAGAGCAGCAGCAGCGCCAGCACCTTTCAACCCGCTCCTGGCCTTGGCTTCAGCCGGGAGCCAGAAGCCTCTGGAAATCAGCACTGCCAGTTGCATTCCCAGCTTGGAGCAGCTCCTGCGGGTGGGCAAATCCTGCCCGTTCGACTGCTTCCATAGAGGACGAAAGGCAGAGGCAGAGATGTACCTACAGAGGGGACCAGGGCGTGTCCAATAAAAGTGCAAATGTGTGGGGAGATTTGTTAGGAATTATTACAGCTGTCATGCAATTAGTGCCTTCTCTCCTGGATCTGTGCAATGCTTTGGGCCATTTTCTTGGTCTAGTTTCCTTTGCTTTGGTCCCATCTCAGTGTTCACTTGGGGTACAGGCTGCAGGTGCTTGGGGCACTCTTTGAGTACTCTTGGAGCCCTTGAACAACAGGGTTTGGCCCACGAGGGGAGTTTGTGCTGCTTTGTGACAGAGGAGAACTTCCCAGGCTATTGTGTGTTTGCTGCAGGGAAGCTTGGGTTGCTTAGCATCAATTCCCAGACCAACGCAGAGCAGCTGCTTTGTGATGTCAGGGCATGGTTGCCACGTTGTGGTGCTGTCATCAGAAGGTTGCCTTGGTGCACAGAAGGTCTCAGTGTCAGAGCAGTTCTTGGGCTTGCTCAGAGCAGGAGCATCCTCCTGGTTGAGGCCTTGTCAGGGGGCAGCTGCACTCTGACAGGAGCCTTGTTTTTTCTTGTGTTAGAGCACAGTCTGCAAACTTGCACAGCAGGGCTAAAATCATGGAGGCATTTGCTGCTGCAGTTTGCACTGTGTATGGCATTGGTTATTCTGCCTATTACCTGACTAACCTGACACGTGAGTAGAGGTTTTCCCTGGGTGTAACCCAACCTGGCTTGTGTAGGGCTTCCTGCTCTTTCTTAGTAACTGAGTTGATTTTGAAACAAAAAGACCATTAGGATGCCACTGCTTTGGTAAAGCTCCTGTCAACACGTTCAGCTCAAAAGAGGGTGTCTGTAGCCAGGGAGGTGCGGGCAGCATTTGCAAGGGAACGTGCAGGGGTTCCCTTCCCTCCACGGGAGAGTCTGTGGCAGCCGAGTCTGTCATTTCCTCAGGGGGCTGGGTCAAGCAGGACAACTTTGAAAAGGCAGCCTGGGAGGTGTTCTCAGAAGGCCTTCAAAGAACTCTGCAGTTGTGCCTGGAATTCAGGGAAAGCTTCTTTGTTTCTAAATTTTGTCATGAAAAGATTTGACTGTCTAACTCGACCCTTTAATGAGTGCTAAAATAGTGATTCTTTTTGCAATGAAGTGCAAACTCCCAAACAGTGAGTGTCTGCTCCTGAACCCCAGAGCTGCTCCTGGGCTGTTTCCCAGTCAAACTATGACATCTCAGGGGGGTTTGGGGGAAGGTTTTCTGGGCAACGGTTTTCAGTAACTTAATGGAATTAATGCATGCAACTTATTTTTTAAAAAAAGAACCTGAAGGAGAGGATAAAAAAGGCAGCTTTAGCTGTTGGGCAGAAGAGAAATATTGGGTGTTGAAGAACAATTTGCATTTTCTTGATCAAGTTTGTATTCATTTACTGGCAAAAGAGGCCAAAGCCTAGGCACAACCAAGAATATTGTCCTGCTCTCTTGCTGGCTGTGTGGAAGAACTGTGTCTGCTGGAGGGCTGTTGTGAAAAGAAAACCCTCTCTGTTTGGGTGGACTTGTTCTGCGGGATTAACCAGCACAGACGGTTTTTTCACAGCATCTGGTTCATTTTCCCTTCCCACTGCAGGTCACATGATCCGTGTATTCGTCAGTCCTGATCCTGAGGTGAGTGAGACAGGAACTTTTGATGTTCCTGGTGTTTAAGAACTGTGTAGAAATCTGTGAGCTTGGCCTGTGGCAGTAGAGTAAGGAGGCTGAGCTGGGTGGGCAGAAAGAAAATCCATGTTCATGTCTGCAGCAGCAATAGCAAAGGCATCGCTGTGTAAGAGCTGCTTTTGCATTTCAGAGCTGTCGCAGAACTAAAAGCCCAGCTTTGCAGAGAGAACGTTGCTTGCTGAGAGTAGCCAGGCTGCAATATCTAATTCAGAGCAATATGCAGTACTGTTGAATTAGCCCATTTTACTTTAGTTGGAGGCACTTGGAATCCCATTGCTATGCAAGGTTATGATTTCTCCTTAGTAGAGCTGGTTGTAGAGCTGAATAGAGATAAGGTTAGAAATGACATGTAACTGCCTGTCCCTCACACTCCTGCCTGTCCACAGAGCCCAGAACCAACCTCAGGCTCTCCTCTGGCTCCCTCTGCTCCTGGAGAAGAGGTTGAAGAGGCTGAAGAGGCTGAAGAGGCTGAAGAGGAGAAAAATGTCCAGAACTCTCCAGCTGTGGTCAGTCATGAATCTGAACGTCGTGAGCCGGTAAGTGGCAGTTGTGGTTGTGGCTGTCTTTAGAGGAAATCAGAGCTGCAAGTTTCTGAGCGGCCAGCACTTGCTGGTGGTGGCCGAGGATGCTGAGTGCTGGAGTCCTGGCAGGACCTAGCGATTCCCCCCAGCCAGTGAGAGCTGGAACACGGCCTTTGAGCTGTCATGTTCAGGCCCCAGCTTGCTGGGATTCCAAGAGGGGCAAACGTGAATCATGAAGGCTCCCCTGTCGCCAGAGGAGGGAGCGCTCCAAAGACACCGCTCTCAGCCTTGCCAGACACGTGGGGGACACGGTGGCCTGGAGAGCCATGTCCCACTGCACAGGCTGGCCAAGTAGCTGCTGGCACAAAAGCTGTTGATGTGAGCACACAAGTGCTTTGGGGTGGTTTGTCCACATGAGCTTCTTGGGTGGGCTGAGCTGGGAGTATTTCAGAGACACACTGGGGATGGGGAGCTGCTGCTTGAAGTCAGGGACTTTGGTGCCTTGGTTGCCAGGTTGTTCTCTGGCCTCTTCAGGCAGAGCAGTGAGGAGCAGAGCTGACAGGGGCTCTGAGTGCGCCTGTGTTTTTGCTTTTGATAAGCTGCAAAGAGATGGTTGTGTTGTCCCCGGACCTGTGTGGGGCCACTCTTCTCCCGTGTGGCAAAAGAAGCAAAGTGCGCAGTTGGGAGCCCTTCTTCCGTGGCAGAAGCCAGAGGCTGCCATGTTTCTGCAGATACTTTCTGTTGTGAAGTCTGTTTTTAAAACTGCATTTGAAAACTGCATTGGAGCCTAGAGTGGGGGCAAAGATGTTGCTCTGAAGTAGGTGGCACTTTCATCTTTTTGTTTGTTGGTTTGTTGGTTTTCTAGGAGGAGACTCCCTGTCTTTTCTTTCTCGGCAAACAAAGGTGCTTTTACTCAACCTTTCCTGGACTTTTCTAGCACTGGACGAGATTCTGCTAGAATTTTAGCTTGCAAGCTGGCGGTTCTGGAAGTTGCAGTATTTTTGCATGAGAACACGTAGTTTGGGGCAAGGAGATTGGTGCAGAAGGAGCTGTTCTGGTGTCCGGCCAGCCAGCAGGGCCTTGCACATCACTCTCAGGTTAACAGCGCCCGTGCCTTTTGGCAGCCCAGGGGAGCAGAATGTGTTGTATTCCAGGTATGGGAATTCAGCAGGAAATCCACACCCTTGCATTCCAGCTGGTCCTCTGAGGTCAGAGGGTCTGGGAGGGGCTCAGCTTCATTTCTGAAGTGCAGCCACTTTAACATCATCAGTCTGGTTGAGTCCAAGAGAAGAACTTGCCCCAGTACAGATGCACAAAGAGTGCAGTTCCCAGTGCAGTGCCCTGGGTCTGATCGCATTCTATAAGGCCCTTCCTGCTCCAGGTTCCCCAAGAGTGTGGTTTATTGAAGCAACAGGAGAGCAAGTTCAGGATTGCTGCTGATCAGGGCACTGGCTACCAAGTGTTGATGTGTGTAGTGAGGGAAAGCATAGCATAGGAAAAGAGAGATGATAACAGTGAGATCGATCTGTCTATCTATCTATCTATCTATCTATCTATTGATCTATCTATCGATCTGTTTATCTAAATGAAACTTCCTGGCTCTGCTCCAAGGCAATTGGAGGTGCAAAGCTCACCTAAAGACATCCTTTCAGGAGAGGAGGAGAGACATGTTCCATCAAGCGATCCCGAGCAGGCAGAGATGTTTCCCCCTCCAGAGATGGTTGTTTTTTCCCCTCAGAGGTGTTTTCCTCCCCCTGTTTATCCGTGAAAGTTTGGTCTGTCCTATGGGTGTGGAGCAATCCCATCCTCTAGGTGGGGTTTGGTGACTCTGGTCAAACATGCATTACAGGACACATGGTTTCCATCACTGGCATCCTGAAGGGTGTCTAAGTTAATTTGTTAATTGGGCCTTCTGAGGGTCTCTGTTACTGCCGGTCAGAATTCTCAGTTGACAAAAGAGGGAGGACAAGAAACACCTTGGTTCCCCTCCATATACTGAGGTGGCCATAGAGGCCCTCTGACCTCCATTGGAGGCTCTTTGTTCGCATCCTCATCTCCTGAATAATCCAGGATTTGTAACAAGAGTGTAGATGTCAGAAAGGCAGGAATGGCAGTGCAGGCCTGAAGAGAACATGAACTCCAGAAGTGTCTCTCACAAGGAGCAAGCTCCCACAGGAAGCCACCTGCAGAGCCAGGGTGGGGCTGTGGCACAGGGCTGGGTGTCAGTCACTTCTGAAAGACAAGCAGGACACGGCAGAAGAGGAGCGAGGTCCTCAGCAGAGCCTTGAGAAATGCCCCACGTTCCCTGTCAGATGCCTAAGAGTCTGTTGGAGCTTCAGTCCCAGATGGAGCCTGACTGTAGTGCCAGTGTCACTTTGGAATCTGTGCCTCCCCGTGGGCAGAGAAGGACCCGGGAGAGCAGCAGCACATTGCTTTGGGAATGTGCGAGCCCATCAGTCTCTGAGTCCTGCCCCACAAATATTTTATGGGAAGTTGAAAGCCATCTTCTCTTGCTTTCTGCGCAGCTCCTTCTAGAGAAAGAGCATGAGCAGATTGCTCTATCAGAGATGCCTTGCCAGACTCGGCGAGAGCTGTTCCCAGCCCGAGAGCAGCTGCAGCAGCTCAGGCAGCAGGTGGAAGAGGCACAAGAGAATGGCCAGGTGAGCCTGCCTAGCCAGGTGACAGAGTGAAGGGCAGGAACAGGGACATAAAACGGAGCTCTTGGGACTGAGGAGGCCAGGAGTCCCACAGGCACTGAAAGCACAGAGCCTTGTCATCTGCAGAGACCAGTGCTGGGACGGGAGGGTTCCAATGGAAGCAGAGCTGGGTAGGGAAGCAGAAGGGAGGGGCTAAATGAATGTGATTTTGAGGCTGAAAGAGGAAAAAGCTGAGCCTGATGGCAGCTGCCAGTCACTTGCTCTGCATTTGTGTGTACAGAACATCAAGGCAGAGCCACAAGCAGAGCTGCCCGAAGCCAAGAGTGACATCAAGGCAGCAAAGAGGAGGAGCAAGGAGGACATCAGAAGCATCCAAGAGGAGAAGAATCTCCATCAGCACAGGAGCGATCTACAAGAGCAGGTGAGTGTAAGAGCTGAAGCCACTCCACTTGTGAGACATCCTCTCTCTGCTTCTTTGCAGAACATCGACAAAGAGCTGCAGGCAGAGCTGCAGGAAACTGAGGCTAGGATCAAGGCAAGGGAGAAGAGGCTGGATGAAGGACTGAAAATCATCCGAGAGGAAATTAATCTTCTACTCCAAAAGCATGAGGCTCTAGAAAAGCGAGTGAGTGAAACAGAGAGAGCCGCTGCAGTCACCAAACTGGTGGTTTCTGCCCTTCTTGCTTTTCCTCTGCAGAGCAGCAGGCGGGTGGGGTGATGTCTCTGAGTGCCATCCTGCTGTGGTCTCTATCACAGCCACTCTGAAGGACACGTCCTGGGCTGCTGAATCTCAGCTGCTGCCCTGGACAGTGCGACTAGTCCTTTGGCCTTTTGGCCAGCAGTCATCCAAATGGATTCCTGCTGGCCTGTTCCTGCTCTCCTTGTTTCTTGAGGTGTTTTTGCAGGTCAGCTTGGTGACCCTGATGGATCTTGAAACAAGCTGTCTGTATCCCTTGTGAACCTGTTCTTTCCCTTTCCTCACAGTCGCTGACCCACGGCTGACAGGGATAAGCTGTAGTGTCTGACTGCTTTGTTGTGTTTGACTTGAGGTGGAAGTGTTGACATCTCAGCTGGCAGCCTGCAAAGACTTCCAGCAAGTGATTGGCCACAAAGAGCCCCAAGGCTGGCGTGGGGCACAGGAACTGTCCCAGCCGGACCTGCTGCAGCTTGAGCCCGTCCCGAAGATGGTGGAGGAAAAGAGGACTCCATGGGAGGAGGTAGAACATTAGAACAAGGAGATGCAAGTGTGTCCATAGCCCTTGGAGGGGGAAAAGAGTGCTTGGGAGGAAGTGGAATAGTCATTGCAGCAGTCATCCTTCAGAAAATCCATGAGAATGTTACAGGAATCTGGCCATGAACTCAAGTAAAATCAGCCTTTGGTTTTGACCCATCCGGTTTGAGAAGTGGACATGCAAAAAAATCCATTTTAAGAGCCCTGCATGTGGCTGACAGCATCTTCCTCTGGGCCTGCATTTGAAATGGGATCCCAGGGCAATCTCTGCCAGCCACACTTTCTGACACAACCTCATTTCTTGTCTCAGATCTACACAGGCTCTCGCATGGAACCTGCTCCTGCAGCAGCAGCAGCAGCAGCATTGTCTAAAGGAGCCTTTGCACCCCAGCCTGAGAAGTGGAGCCCGGGCAGTTTGCTCAGCTCCAACAGCGACACAGCTTCTTCCCATCAACAGGAGATGGAGGATGACCTCCTGGAGCTACTGAGTACGTCTTGTGTATTTCTTGTGTGAGGGACAGTGTATTGTGTGCATGTGTCAGCATAGCTGTGCCAAATGTTGCTCCGCAGTTTGGTGTCACAGGGACATTTAGGACTCCTCACAGGAAGTGCTGTGCTCCGAGGCAGCGAGGGAGTGCTCTGGGTGTTCCTGCTGCCTCTGAGCACAGCTCAGACTGCCTTGGCTTTGCCTGAGCTTCCCTCTCTGCTGAAGGCAGAAGCAGGGATTGTTCCTGCATCAGCTGTGACCTAGCAAATGATCTAGGCAAGTCCTCTGTGCTAGTGGCCAAACTGAACGGAATATTTGGCTTCCTAAATTCTCCTTAGACTCCTGATTTCTCAGCATTCATCAGAGCAAAAGACCTTCGCAGAAATTGTTTGGTTTTGGGGTTTTGTCTTTTGGTGGGTTTGTAAGGATTTTGGTTGGTGGTTTGTTGTTTTGGGGTTTTTTTGTGTTTGGTTTGGTTTGAGCCTTTTTTTTTTTTTTTTGGTGAAGTTGTTTTTTCTCCATCCTGAAGGAGCTCTTCTTCCTCATGTGTCTTATTGGTGTAATTTTGATGACTGTTACTATTACCACTACTACATCTACAGTTGGTTTTTATGACAATGCAACATTTTTGCCAATGACCACTTCTTTGAAAAAACATCAAGTGACAGCACAAATTGAGAGCAAGAGGTGTTTTCCACATGTCCCCAAAGAAAAAGCAGATACTTTATAACAATCCCTATTTAATATCCTAGTTTCATGCTTATAAGGATGTGTCCAAGAGACACATTGATGTGGCGTGGTCAGGTAAAACTGCACTGCAGGCATTTCTCAGGAGTGAGCCTCCAGCCCATCCACTGTCTATCCCTCAGATCCGTGGCACTTTTTCATCCCTGATTCCCAATCATTCCCGTGACTGTTAGAATGCCACCCGTTGGCCCAAGCCCTGCACAGCTCACTCTCTAGGAAAACACATGAAGCCCTTTGTGATTCTGCAGCACAGCCCATTGAATCTGCTTCCTGCCCATAACAGCTGCCAGTGCTGTGCTCTCAGGTAAGACCTGGGGGGGGCTGAGAACAGAGCCCAGTTGACTCTGTGTCTACCATCACCTGTTGGGACAAGAAGGGCATTGATGTGCACCTCGGTGTGTCTGATCTCAAAGCCAATCCTCTTGTGTCCTGAAAGGGGGCAAGAGCTTGGAACAGGGCTTGGTCTGGCTGTGGCTTCTTCCCAGTGCTTGTCAGTGCTCATCCTTGGGCCTTCCCAGCCCTGCTGTGGTACCTGCCCTGCCCCTGACGGCCGCTGCGACTGCAGAGGCTGGAGCCTTCCTCAGCTGAGAGAGTCCTGCTGCTGCCCGGCCGCTGCAGCGCGGAGCTGCCGGGAGGCAGCAGCCCCTCGTCTGGGCCGGCTTCTGCATGGCACGGCCTGGACTCACGAGAGGCTCAGCATCTCCTCTGGGCAGCTGTCCGTGCCACGCCGGCGCCCGAGGAGCACTGCTGTCCTTGCTGCCCGTGGCCGCTGTGCCGAGCTGGGAAGGCGGGGACGTGTGCGGAGCTGAGAGGGCGAGTCCAATGCCAGCGACTGATCCGCGCAGTCAGGGGGAAGACAAGCAGTGTGGTTCTTCACATGGGACACGGGCAAGGGCATCTTTGAACTCAGCCTGCCCATAACGGCTGAGCATCCTGATGCGGAAAGCCCCGTTGGTATTGGTCACAACGTGAGCTGCTCTGGTTTACAAAAAGAAAGGCATTCTTTTGGCAAGATGCCCTCCTCTCCTGCGAATGCATCTCTCTGTGCTTTGTTTCCTCTCAAGAGATCTCTTCAGAGGACTGTAGAAAATCAGTCTCAGTGCTGGCCATCTGTGCTGCAGAGCTGCCTGGCTTGTTGCTGTTGCTGTTGTGGTTCTTGTCGCTGTTGTTGTTGTTACCCAGATGACCACAAAAGGCTCAGAGCCCCAGAGAGTGGGGCTGCCTTTTGTATCTCCTGGAAGGTGGCATGTCTGCTTTCAAGTGAGCATCTTGCACTTTGTTTCCCTCAGGGAAAATGGTGAGCATGGAAAATCCGGTGATGAAATACACTGAACTGGAAAATATCGGCAGCGGGTGAGTCCAACCACAGTTTCTTCTACAAAACCATGGGCCAGCTGTTCTGCTGGTGGAATATCTATCAAGTGTCAAGTCAGGCAAGCTGCAAACATGTTCAGACACTGGGCTTAGATTGGCCCATCTCTCAGTGCTGGTCAGAATTTGTAAGTGTGGTCAGAAGGCATTGTCAAAGACATCTCCACGCTGCCACGGTCTTGCCTGCAGCAAGGAACAGGAGCTGGAAGATCTCCTGTCTCTCAAGTGTGGGACAGCTGTGTGTTAATTTCCTTAGCATTTTTGTATGTCTCAAAATCATCCGGCCACACTAATGAAAGGAGAATCTTGCTTGCCTGAAAGAGCAGCCTAGCCCCTGGTAGCTGTCAGATAACAGTTCTCAGGAACAGTTCTTTCCAAGAGGTTGCTGAAGGAAATACTCGGTGGTCAGGATTAGAACCACACAGTTTAGAAACGGAAACTCAAGATGAAAGAATAAGCTCTCTTTTTGAGCTGAGGCACTAAAGCCCAAAGCTTCAGGAACAGGCCCAGTGCCCATGCACTGGAGAGGAAAATGCATCATGTGCCCTCTGGCAGAGCCCTCATGCCTCCTGCAGGTTTTAGGCACTTAGAGCAGAGATCTCCTGTCCGGGCTGGCTTTCACGCCAAGATCTAAACAGCTTCTCCTTTCTTTGCTGCTGTTTTGTTTCTAGGGGTTTCGGAGAAGTTTGCAGAGCATTCGACAATGCCACAGGAGGAGAGGTAAATGTCAACAGTCCCTGCAGATTCTGCAGCTCTTGAGGGCTTTCCCCTCTGGTGTGAGTTGTGGCTGGAGCTTTGGGTCACCGGGAGAGCTGTGCTGCAAAGGCACAAGAAGCACAGACTGGTGCCAGCCTGCAAAATACATTTGGGACAGTCGTTGTCCTTCTCAGCTGCCAGAAGGAAGGCAAAGAGAGCAGTGGTTCCTTTTGGAGAAGGAAATGCTCACTCACTCTCAGTGGCTAAAACAAAGGTGGTGCCTTAGAGCATCTCACTGCTTTCTTGTGGCTACAGCTTCAGAGTCCTGAATTCTCATTTCTGGCTGCCAGCAAATACATCTGAACCTTACTGGTAGTTCCTTAGCAACCTGCAGTGCTGCACTTGGGAACTGCACGTAGGGAGGGATCTGCAAGGCGTCCCTAAGAGCCCTAAGCCCTGCTTATAGCCCAGGATGTATCCATAGAGTAGCAAGGCTTGGATTACTTCTCTGGATCCCAGGCAGAGCAGCAGAGGGTGTGGGCAGAGCTTTGTGGGTGATAGTTGAGACACCATTGTTACCAAGTGGACAAGGCAAAACGTCAGTGGCCATGTGTCCTGTTTCTGGCCCACAAGGGAGCGGAGAAATGGGCTGTTGGAATGTCAGTTCCTAATTACTCCAGTGTCTAATCACAAGGCACTTTGGCACAGCTCAGCTGTGTCATTCCAAAATCACTCGCTCCATGTGTGTTGTGGTCTCGTGCCACCAACTTCTCAAGGTACTGATTGTCATTGTCATTTTAGGTGGCCATAAAGAAAAGTAGTCTGCAAGGACTGAGGAGGAAGGAAGTAACTGTCAATGAACTCATGATCATGAAGATGAATAGGAATCCCAACCTGGTCAACTATTTAGACAGGTGAGTGGTCGTGGTCTTATCCCATGAATGTTTGTTTACCTACTGCAAGCATGAGAGGTCAAAAACCAACTTTGGTCTGTGGCAGAAAATAGAGCTGTTAATTACTGATCAATTATTATTTCTCTTCTCATCTCCAATGGATGGGAAGAGAGTGCATTTTGTCTGCATTAGTCTTCCCTGGCACACATCGTTTGACAATTCTTCAAAAGCCTGCACCAGTGCTATCTTACTAAGTCAATACCCTCTAAGTTCACTGCCACCACGTTGTCTTGGGGCTTGATTTTTCTCAAGAGTCTTAAATGCTGATGAACCATCCGAGAGAGGATTTCCCTTGGACTGCAGCCCCTCTTTTCCATTGCTGTGCATGCCAGGAAGACTAGATGCTTTTTTTCCATAAACACCATGTGTGACAGCTTTTTATCTGGGCTGTTAGTAAACTGTGTTTTTCACTTGCTGGCCATCTAAGACATCTCCTTTTTCACAGCTGTGCCTTTCTCCTTGACACAGCACAGACCGCAATCACTGCACAGCCTAGAGGGAACGTCTATTCCTTTGAGTCTGTCCTCGTTTCAAAGGGACCTGGAAACAAGAATCAATCGTTGTCTTTTCCAAACAGTGGCGTAGCCATGCACATTCATCTCCATGGCCTCATTTCCTTCTTTCAGCTACCTTGTGGATGATGAAGTCTGGCTGGTGATGGAATACATGGATGGAGGCACTCTGACTGATGCCATCTATGAGATGTACATATCTGAAGATGAGATGGCAGCCGTCAGTCGGGAGGTCAGGGATCCCACCTGTGCTTCCGAGGGCTTGGGCAGGATTGTCTGGGAAACAGGGGCTGAGAACTGGAGGGATTCCATGTGCCAAACTTTGCTTCTGTGTGGCTGCTATGCTATGGGGAAGGGGGGGAACTGCGTGGCAGTGTGCCTGCACTCCCTGTACTCTGTTCTTGTACTCTTATCTCCTGCTGTTGCATTCTCACTCTGTCTCTTGTATTTGTAGTTGCTGTTCTCCACCTTGCCTCTCTGAATGCTTGCCTGGAGCCTGTCTGCACGGCATTCCTTGCCTGTAAAAGCAAAAGTGCTGGTAGCAGAATTGGAAACTAATGGTAAAAGGGACTCATTTCTCAGAGTCCTCAGCTGAAAAGGGTAATAGTGCACCCAAAATGCTGTTTGCTTCTGAAAGGCGACTCATGTGATACTTCCAAGTCTGTGCTGAGGCCAGCAAGAAAACCTTTGCCATGCAGCCTCCCACCCAAAAGTGAGCCGCTTCACAGCAAAGGGAGGGACTCTTTCTTTCTTAGCAAAGCCTTGCTTGTCCTCTGGATGAAGAAAGCACATCCACTGCAGCAGCAGTCATTCTGGCTGCTTTGCAGAGGACAGTCTAGAACAGCAATTCCCGTTGGCTCTCTCAAAAGCTGACGTGCCTTCCCTTAGAAAGGTAGTGTTGGAGCAGCAAGCTCTTCCTCTCAATGGCTCTGTGTTCTGCCATTGCACTCTATTCCCCTGGAAAGGGAATCTTTTAGAGCTGTTTCCTTTCTTGTGGGCTCAAATCACACCACTCATTTTTATCCTCCTGTCTCTGTTTTCTCTCTCAGTGCCTGCAAGGACTGGATTTTCTTCACTCAAACCATGTCATCCATCGAGATGTGAAGAGCAGCAACATCCTTCTCAGAACTGACGGCTCTGTCAAGCTGGGTTGGTATATTCTTGGCCAGGCAGAGCGTTCCGGGCATGTGGGGTTTGGGGCTGCTTTTGAGTGACTGCCAGTTCCCCCAAAGTGGTGCTGCTGGCAGTGCAGGGACCCCTGCAGCGAGCTGAAGGCACAGTTGCAACGTGCACAGAGGTATGGCGAGGAAAAAGCCGTCCAGAGTGGCACTGGTTTGGGTCTGTGTGTGTCCCTTCCAGAGGGAGGGAGCTACAATCTAAAGGTTCCAGGGAATAAAAGCCACTTCTGGGGGCAGGATTAAAAAATTTAAAAAGCAGCCACTTCCGTGTTTCCTTGGCTAAAGTCCTGAGGAAACAGAGCAGGGACGGATTTCCAGGAGATTCAACAGCGCTTTCTCAGACTTACAGTGGGGAGTTCTTTTGCTTGGTTTCCTAATTGTACAGAACTTTTTTGTTCTCCTCAGCTGATTTTGGCCTCTCTGCTCAGCTCACCCCTGAGCAGAATCTAAGGAGCTCAGTGGTCGGGACGCCTTGGTGGATGGCGCCTGAGGTTGTGCTAGGTCAACCATATGGCCCCAAAGTGGACATATGGTCTCTTGGAATTGTGGGATTCGAAATGGTGGAACGAGAAGCTCCTCACTGGAATGAAAGTCCTACCTCGGTAAGGAGCAAATACTCACTGATCCCTCTGTCTTTTTCACCTATCCTGTGTTCTGTCCTCCATCAGACAAAATCCCATTGCCGTCTGCTGGCACTGCTTCCACCAAGGTCCCCTTCTAAAAATGGCCCTGCAGCACATCAGCATCTGCTGTAGTTTTGGTTGCATCGGTGGGGGAACTCAGGCCCTACCACATGCAAACACTCTCCATTCTCAGGCAACACTTTCCTTTGGGTTTTAAGTTGTTCCAGCTCGTCTGTCTGTGTAGATGTCTCTAATAACACAAAACACACATCTCAGAGCTGGTGTTACATTTCCAGAAAAGAAGGAAAGAAACCCAAACCAACAAAGTTTCTAAAACAGTGGTTTTCTAGAGAAGAACTGCACTCCCTGTACGGTTTCTTGGCACTTGCCTAAAACCTGGGCATGAGGGTGTAAAGGCCACATAGTGTCTTCTGCTTCTTGTGCAGTGTTGCTGAAACACTTAGTGACCATATTTCTGTCATAGCCCAAGCCACGTTCTCCACGTGACCAAGCTGCAGCCTGGTGACACGGAGAGCCTGCCAAAACCTCCCATTTGTTACCTGGCACTTTCTGGGATGGGCACATCTTTAATGCATTGACTTGAGTATCCAGAAAAGCAGAGGGCTACCATAGGGATAGCATTTCTCCTTCTGCTGATTTGACCACGAAAAGTTTTTCTTTTGCCACATCAGAGAAGCTGGAACTTGCAGACTGCTGCGAGACAGAGCTGCAGGTGGCTCCTGTGTGCCCAAACAGGCATTTTCATCCCAATACGTTTCTGCATGCATCTTAACGTGTCTGTGTTGAATGCGAGGTTCCAAATGTTTCTTTCCTTACCTGAGCAATAACTCCCTTTTCTATAATAATACTTGAAAACAGTTAGAGCAAAGTCCCTCTTCCAAACTGCCTGTCAAGCTGGTGGGAATCTTCAGAGAAGCAAAACGTGCTTTTGCTGATGTAGTTGCCCCTAACTAGGTCAGCCAATCAAATCAGCTGCCGAGGCAAGCTCCGCTGGATGCTGGAAAAGCTGTGGCTGCTTTGGGGTTTGGGTTTTTTGTTGGTATAGGAAAGTCATCTCTGCCTCTCTGCCAAGGCAGAAATTGCCACTGCAGAGTTGAGCTTAAACAAGGGGCTCTGGGAGAGCATTTACAGACTTGAAACTGATGCCTGGAGTGGCTACCTAAAACCAGAGACTAGACAAGAATAAGAGAATCAAAATAGGTATTTATTTGAACGGCCTTCAAAGATACAGCCTGGGCAGTCAAAAGGCTACATCCAAGATGGACCCTGGGTCATGAGTTCTTCACAGTTTTGTAAGCTTGGTCCATTTCCATAGCAGGGTTAATTCTCCAATTATGAGCCCAGTAATGATGTAATTAGCCCAAGTTTGCCCCTCTTCAGAGGCTTTGAGTTCACACATTTTGGGCCCTGGGACAATCGGAGTGTCCTTGGAGAGCAAACCTAGAGAGGCTTTGTTATGTCTAACTAGCACGAGAGAACAGTAGCTAACAGGCCACACAAAACTTCCGAGCTACACACTAGGCAGTACAGGACTTGAAAAATAGAAAAGTTAAAACCTAAGGCATCAAAAGAAGCAGGTGGAGTCTTGTGTTTCCTTTTTCTCCAGGCTGAACTCCTGATAGCCACAGGAGGGACCCCACAGCTGCGGCAGCCCAACCTGTTCTCGGCTTCTCTGCGTCACTTCCTGAACTGCTGCCTGCAGACAAACGAGGAGCGGCGCTGGTCTGCCAAGGAGCTCCTGCAGGTAAAATGCAAAGGGGCTGCAGGTCAAACAGTGTCCGAGGATGGGCTCCTCCTCCACTGAAGCCCAAGGCATCAGATGAGCCCCCTTCCTCCTCATCTCCACTCTTGGTGCTTTCCAAATGAAAATGGTGAGGAATCCTGGGCTGGGCTGGCAGGGACCTGTAAAGGCCATCTGATCCATGTGGTGTGCAATGAGCAGGGATATCTTGAAAGAGATCAGGCTGCTCAGAGCCCCTTCCCACCTGACCTGGAATGTTTCCAGGGAAGGGACACTTACCAGCTCTCAGGACAACCTGTGCCACTGTTGCACTATGCTCCTTAGACCTACTCAGAGTAAATCCCCTTTTCATTTAAAAATATTACCTCTGCCTTTGAAGCACTGAGCTTGGAAAGTCATGGTTCATTGTTCTTGGTTGGTTTTTTTCCTTTGGGCAGCATCCATTTGTAACATCAGCCAAGCCTGCATCCAGCCTGGTGCCACTGATCCAGTCACTGAAGAAGTGGAAGGAGGAGGAGAAAAGATTGCAGTGGCAATCCATCCATTCAGGACTATTTTCTCCATGACCAGCTTAGATGAGGATTGTAGAGTAGGATTGTAGAGTAGGATTGCAGAGTAGGATTGCAGAGTAGGATTGTAGAGTAGGATTCTAAATAAATAAAGTTTCTGAAACCCCAACTCATCTGTAAGATTCCTTTCTTTCTCACCTTGTGATTTAGCTCAACTTTTCCTTCTCAATTGTCCGTTGTTTCTTAAAGGTGGAAAGAGACACTTATGGCTTCTTTGGTATGGTTTGTCAGTGGGGCAGGCTCTTCTTCATTCATCCTCTCCAGACCACACTGCCTTTGCAATACGGCACACTGGCCGGTTTTTGTCCAGCCATTGTGCTTGTAGTTGAGGCAGAACGGGCAATGGCATTTGCAGGCAAAAGCAGAGGAGGAGTTGTGCAGCCAAGACATCCTGTGCAGATGTAGGTGTTGAGCTGTGACTCGAGAGCACTGGGGTTCCTGCCACTTGGATTTGTATCCCTAAGTGCAATCTCTTTGGCTCGGGGAGAGTCTTGCTCAGCTGAGAAAGCAGAAAGCTCAGCGAGGGTGCTCTGAAAGGTCTCGTCTGAGGCAGAGCTGTCAGCGAGCGTGAGGTGAGAGCGGCCCGGCCTTGCCCAGGCCGGAGCCCCAGCAGAGCCCACGCAGAGCCCAGAGCAGCCTGAGGCTGGGCAGAGGCAGGCTGGCAGGAGGCCCTTGGAGCTGCAAGAGGCAGCAGCCTGGCACTGGGTGCCTCTTCCTGGGAGCGGGCACATGGTCCCATCTCAGAGCCAAAGCGGCAGCTGGCTGCTGCCGAGGGAAGCGTAGCCGTGCTGGGCACAGCGCAGACTGGTGCCATTGGCCGTCTGGAGGCGGCCCAGGAGGAGAGAAAGGCAAAAGGCAGCCGAGGGCTGGTGCCCCGGCTGAGGATTGCTACTCTTCTGCCGGCTGCCCTGGAAGTCCTGGGAAAGGTTAGCAGTGTGTGCAGCAGCCTGGGCACAGCGGGAGGGAGCCGGGCTGCTCCGCAGGCTCGAGCACGGGGCAGCGTCCTTCAGGCACGGCACTTCTGCCAGGGGCACCGAGGCCAACGGGAGGCAGCGACAGCTCGTCAGGTCAGATCTGCAGGAGCCAGTGCCTCACACAGCTCGGGGAGGAAGC
This sequence comes from Aphelocoma coerulescens, assembly GCF_041296385.1. Taxonomy (NCBI): domain Eukaryota; kingdom Metazoa; phylum Chordata; class Aves; order Passeriformes; family Corvidae; genus Aphelocoma; species Aphelocoma coerulescens. Next base: position 785,017 of record NW_027184071.1, read on the forward strand.
GCCTGCAATCCTGCAGTTCTGCACTGAGTCAGAGCAAAGGTGTGGAATGCAGAGCGTTCTGCAGAAATATTCGGGGCCACCAGGCCAGCCTGCTTTGTGCTCTCCAGGGCACAGCAAGCAGTGCATCATGCAGCTCTGAGTTGCTGGCAGAGAGGTGTTAAAAAGGAACTCACTTTTGGATACAATTAAATGGTAACAAAGTCGTCGAAGCAAAGGAAAACTGCTTATGAGTAACGATTCCGTTGAGCCGGGTGTGTGCCTCCCTCCCCGAGAGCTCAACACACCCCCCCTCTAAGAAAATGGCTGCTTTTTAGACCCTTTCCCAGCCGGGACGGTCCCTGTCCCCTTTCCCAGTGGGTGGGTACTAAGAAACTTAGGTGCTCTCCTGACCACCTTCTTTTCTGTCCCCTCCCCTCTCATCCTACTTCCTTTTTAGTCAGGTCTTCAACCCTGCCCCTCTCCCAGCTCCCAGCAACACCCAGCAATTTAACTAGAACAGCTCCAAACCATAAATCCAACATACATCCAACAATTTTCATTCTTTGACCTAAACCCCTTTTGGCTGCAGCAAAATATTACTTCCTCTCTCAGAGGGAATCGGGGATGTGCCTGAGGCTTGTGCTTGAGTAGTGAACTGATTTGGAAGGGAGCAGAAGGCTTTCAGTAGGCAATTTGTGTTTTCTTTATTACTTTGGGAAAGAAAGATGCAATGTGGCTTCACGCAGCAAAAGCACTTGCAGGGTGCAGTGACGAAATGTTGTGTTCAATTCCCAGGGAAGGAAGGTGTAAATGACCATCAGAGGAGAATTTGAGGAATGGGTGTTACGGGTTCAGGAGGACGCCCATGCCCAGAGAACTGAAGACCCAGTTAGAATTGCAAAGCAAATGAATTTTAGTAGTCACGTTAGCAAGAAATACATACCGGCGCCTGGCTGCTGGAAAAGCCACCGAGCAGGAGAAGGAGATAGAGCATGGCTCCTGAGTGGGAGGGGCAGAAGGGCAGGACTCCTTCAGGGCATCCCCTGGATAAAAATGGCGTGCGTCATGTCGTCCTCTCCCCTCCACCCCAGGAGCACACCTTATATCTCCTCCTCAGGAGTGGCCAGTTTCAACATCATTTCGTCCAGGGCCAACTTACGAGATGAGGTCACATTGGCCCATGATCATACTCCATGCCAACAATGGCTCCATTATGTATTGTTTCTCCTTTCCCAGGATGAGTTCCACCAGGTGACCAATACCTAGTTTCATTTCTAGAAGTTAGTCCCACTAACTAACAATACAGTCGTCTTCTGCATTATCTTGTCGATGTGCAACACTGCGGACCAAACATGTCAGGCCTCAGATCTGTCTCCTATCCCTGACACATGGGGATGTTCCCCAAATGACCACCAGAGACCCTCAGGACACCCCTACTCTCACATCAAGAACTTCTGACAAGTGGTTTAAATATGTCAAATAGTTTGAAGTCATGTTTAGCCTGTGAGTTTCAGCAAAGTAATGAGTGTGTCTTAGTTCCATGGGTACAAACTAGTAAGTGAGATTGCTGGGTGTGCACGTGTTAGGGAAGTGATTCCCCATGCACCCAGCGCTGAAATCAAGTGACGCCTCCTTTCTAACGCTGAGCTGGCAGCAGGGATGGATCCCTGCTTGGTAACCTTTCATTGTGGTCACTTATATTGAACAGTAAAAAAGGTTGAAATGAAATATTTCAAGCCGTTTCCCCCTGGTTTCCCCTTTCTGGGGGCCAAAGCTCTGTGCCCCAGGTGGCCTGGGTGTGTGCAGAGAAATGCAGCCCCCACAAAGCCCTTGGTTTTCCCACAAGTCATCATCACTCCTTCCCAGGTGCGCCCAGCTCTGGCAGGAGAGCGAGAGCCCACGGCGCAGTGGGCACCGTGCCCTCCCAGCCGGGGCTCTCTGGCACAGAGCAGCAGCAGCGCCAGCACCTTTCAACCCGCTCCTGGCCTTGGCTTCAGCCGGGAGCCAGAAGCCTCTGGAAATCAGCACTGCCAGTTGCATTCCCAGCTTGGAGCAGCTCCTGCGGGTGGGCAAATCCTGCCCGTTCGACTGCTTCCATAGAGGACGAAAGGCAGAGGCAGAGATGTACCTACAGAGGGGACCAGGGCGTGTCCAATAAAAGTGCAAATGTGTGGGGAGATTTGTTAGGAATTATTACAGCTGTCATGCAATTAGTGCCTTCTCTCCTGGATCTGTGCAATGCTTTGGGCCATTTTCTTGGTCTAGTTTCCTTTGCTTTGGTCCCATCTCAGTGTTCACTTGGGGTACAGGCTGCAGGTGCTTGGGGCACTCTTTGAGTACTCTTGGAGCCCTTGAACAACAGGGTTTGGCCCACGAGGGGAGTTTGTGCTGCTTTGTGACAGAGGAGAACTTCCCAGGCTATTGTGTGTTTGCTGCAGGGAAGCTTGGGTTGCTTAGCATCAATTCCCAGACCAACGCAGAGCAGCTGCTTTGTGATGTCAGGGCATGGTTGCCACGTTGTGGTGCTGTCATCAGAAGGTTGCCTTGGTGCACAGAAGGTCTCAGTGTCAGAGCAGTTCTTGGGCTTGCTCAGAGCAGGAGCATCCTCCTGGTTGAGGCCTTGTCAGGGGGCAGCTGCACTCTGACAGGAGCCTTGTTTTTTCTTGTGTTAGAGCACAGTCTGCAAACTTGCACAGCAGGGCTAAAATCATGGAGGCATTTGCTGCTGCAGTTTGCACTGTGTATGGCATTGGTTATTCTGCCTATTACCTGACTAACCTGACACGTGAGTAGAGGTTTTCCCTGGGTGTAACCCAACCTGGCTTGTGTAGGGCTTCCTGCTCTTTCTTAGTAACTGAGTTGATTTTGAAACAAAAAGACCATTAGGATGCCACTGCTTTGGTAAAGCTCCTGTCAACACGTTCAGCTCAAAAGAGGGTGTCTGTAGCCAGGGAGGTGCGGGCAGCATTTGCAAGGGAACGTGCAGGGGTTCCCTTCCCTCCACGGGAGAGTCTGTGGCAGCCGAGTCTGTCATTTCCTCAGGGGGCTGGGTCAAGCAGGACAACTTTGAAAAGGCAGCCTGGGAGGTGTTCTCAGAAGGCCTTCAAAGAACTCTGCAGTTGTGCCTGGAATTCAGGGAAAGCTTCTTTGTTTCTAAATTTTGTCATGAAAAGATTTGACTGTCTAACTCGACCCTTTAATGAGTGCTAAAATAGTGATTCTTTTTGCAATGAAGTGCAAACTCCCAAACAGTGAGTGTCTGCTCCTGAACCCCAGAGCTGCTCCTGGGCTGTTTCCCAGTCAAACTATGACATCTCAGGGGGGTTTGGGGGAAGGTTTTCTGGGCAACGGTTTTCAGTAACTTAATGGAATTAATGCATGCAACTTATTTTTTAAAAAAAGAACCTGAAGGAGAGGATAAAAAAGGCAGCTTTAGCTGTTGGGCAGAAGAGAAATATTGGGTGTTGAAGAACAATTTGCATTTTCTTGATCAAGTTTGTATTCATTTACTGGCAAAAGAGGCCAAAGCCTAGGCACAACCAAGAATATTGTCCTGCTCTCTTGCTGGCTGTGTGGAAGAACTGTGTCTGCTGGAGGGCTGTTGTGAAAAGAAAACCCTCTCTGTTTGGGTGGACTTGTTCTGCGGGATTAACCAGCACAGACGGTTTTTTCACAGCATCTGGTTCATTTTCCCTTCCCACTGCAGGTCACATGATCCGTGTATTCGTCAGTCCTGATCCTGAGGTGAGTGAGACAGGAACTTTTGATGTTCCTGGTGTTTAAGAACTGTGTAGAAATCTGTGAGCTTGGCCTGTGGCAGTAGAGTAAGGAGGCTGAGCTGGGTGGGCAGAAAGAAAATCCATGTTCATGTCTGCAGCAGCAATAGCAAAGGCATCGCTGTGTAAGAGCTGCTTTTGCATTTCAGAGCTGTCGCAGAACTAAAAGCCCAGCTTTGCAGAGAGAACGTTGCTTGCTGAGAGTAGCCAGGCTGCAATATCTAATTCAGAGCAATATGCAGTACTGTTGAATTAGCCCATTTTACTTTAGTTGGAGGCACTTGGAATCCCATTGCTATGCAAGGTTATGATTTCTCCTTAGTAGAGCTGGTTGTAGAGCTGAATAGAGATAAGGTTAGAAATGACATGTAACTGCCTGTCCCTCACACTCCTGCCTGTCCACAGAGCCCAGAACCAACCTCAGGCTCTCCTCTGGCTCCCTCTGCTCCTGGAGAAGAGGTTGAAGAGGCTGAAGAGGCTGAAGAGGCTGAAGAGGAGAAAAATGTCCAGAACTCTCCAGCTGTGGTCAGTCATGAATCTGAACGTCGTGAGCCGGTAAGTGGCAGTTGTGGTTGTGGCTGTCTTTAGAGGAAATCAGAGCTGCAAGTTTCTGAGCGGCCAGCACTTGCTGGTGGTGGCCGAGGATGCTGAGTGCTGGAGTCCTGGCAGGACCTAGCGATTCCCCCCAGCCAGTGAGAGCTGGAACACGGCCTTTGAGCTGTCATGTTCAGGCCCCAGCTTGCTGGGATTCCAAGAGGGGCAAACGTGAATCATGAAGGCTCCCCTGTCGCCAGAGGAGGGAGCGCTCCAAAGACACCGCTCTCAGCCTTGCCAGACACGTGGGGGACACGGTGGCCTGGAGAGCCATGTCCCACTGCACAGGCTGGCCAAGTAGCTGCTGGCACAAAAGCTGTTGATGTGAGCACACAAGTGCTTTGGGGTGGTTTGTCCACATGAGCTTCTTGGGTGGGCTGAGCTGGGAGTATTTCAGAGACACACTGGGGATGGGGAGCTGCTGCTTGAAGTCAGGGACTTTGGTGCCTTGGTTGCCAGGTTGTTCTCTGGCCTCTTCAGGCAGAGCAGTGAGGAGCAGAGCTGACAGGGGCTCTGAGTGCGCCTGTGTTTTTGCTTTTGATAAGCTGCAAAGAGATGGTTGTGTTGTCCCCGGACCTGTGTGGGGCCACTCTTCTCCCGTGTGGCAAAAGAAGCAAAGTGCGCAGTTGGGAGCCCTTCTTCCGTGGCAGAAGCCAGAGGCTGCCATGTTTCTGCAGATACTTTCTGTTGTGAAGTCTGTTTTTAAAACTGCATTTGAAAACTGCATTGGAGCCTAGAGTGGGGGCAAAGATGTTGCTCTGAAGTAGGTGGCACTTTCATCTTTTTGTTTGTTGGTTTGTTGGTTTTCTAGGAGGAGACTCCCTGTCTTTTCTTTCTCGGCAAACAAAGGTGCTTTTACTCAACCTTTCCTGGACTTTTCTAGCACTGGACGAGATTCTGCTAGAATTTTAGCTTGCAAGCTGGCGGTTCTGGAAGTTGCAGTATTTTTGCATGAGAACACGTAGTTTGGGGCAAGGAGATTGGTGCAGAAGGAGCTGTTCTGGTGTCCGGCCAGCCAGCAGGGCCTTGCACATCACTCTCAGGTTAACAGCGCCCGTGCCTTTTGGCAGCCCAGGGGAGCAGAATGTGTTGTATTCCAGGTATGGGAATTCAGCAGGAAATCCACACCCTTGCATTCCAGCTGGTCCTCTGAGGTCAGAGGGTCTGGGAGGGGCTCAGCTTCATTTCTGAAGTGCAGCCACTTTAACATCATCAGTCTGGTTGAGTCCAAGAGAAGAACTTGCCCCAGTACAGATGCACAAGGAGTGCAGTTCCCAGTGCAGTGCCCTGGGTCTGATCGCATTCTATAAGGCCCTTCCTGCTCCAGGTTCCCCAAGAGTGTGGTTTATTGAAGCAACAGGAGAGCAAGTTCAGGATTGCTGCTGATCAGGGCACTGGCTACCAAGTGTTGATGTGTGTAGTGAGGGAAAGCATAGCATAGGAAAAGAGAGATGATAACAGTGAGATCGATCTGTCTATCTATCTATCTATCTATCTATCTATTGATCTATCTATCGATCTGTTTATCTAAATGAAACTTCCTGGCTCTGCTCCAAGGCAATTGGAGGTGCAAAGCTCACCTAAAGACATCCTTTCAGGAGAGGAGGAGAGACATGTTCCATCAAGCGATCCCGAGCAGGCAGAGATGTTTCCCCCTCCAGAGATGGTTGTTTTTTCCCCTCAGAGGTGTTTTCCTCCCCCTGTTTATCCGTGAAAGTTTGGTCTGTCCTATGGGTGTGGAGCAATCCCATCCTCTAGGTGGGGTTTGGTGACTCTGGTCAAACATGCATTACAGGACACATGGTTTCCATCACTGGCATCCTGAAGGGTGTCTAAGTTAATTTGTTAATTGGGCCTTCTGAGGGTCTCTGTTACTGCCGGTCAGAATTCTCAGTTGACAAAAGAGGGAGGACAAGAAACACCTTGGTTCCCCTCCATATACTGAGGTGGCCATAGAGGCCCTCTGACCTCCATTGGAGGCTCTTTGTTCGCATCCTCATCTCCTGAATAATCCAGGATTTGTAACAAGAGTGTAGATGTCAGAAAGGCAGGAATGGCAGTGCAGGCCTGAAGAGAACATGAACTCCAGAAGTGTCTCTCACAAGGAGCAAGCTCCCACAGGAAGCCACCTGCAGAGCCAGGGTGGGGCTGTGGCACAGGGCTGGGTGTCAGTCACTTCTGAAAGACAAGCAGGACACGGCAGAAGAGGAGCGAGGTCCTCAGCAGAGCCTTGAGAAATGCCCCACGTTCCCTGTCAGATGCCTAAGAGTCTGTTGGAGCTTCAGTCCCAGATGGAGCCTGACTGTAGTGCCAGTGTCACTTTGGAATCTGTGCCTCCCCGTGGGCAGAGAAGGACCCGGGAGAGCAGCAGCACATTGCTTTGGGAATGTGCGAGCCCATCAGTCTCTGAGTCCTGCCCCACAAATATTTTATGGGAAGTTGAAAGCCATCTTCTCTTGCTTTCTGCGCAGCTCCTTCTAGAGAAAGAGCATGAGCAGATTGCTCTATCAGAGATGCCTTGCCAGACTCGGCGAGAGCTGTTCCCAGCCCGAGAGCAGCTGCAGCAGCTCAGGCAGCAGGTGGAAGAGGCACAAGAGAATGGCCAGGTGAGCCTGCCTAGCCAGGTGACAGAGTGAAGGGCAGGAACAGGGACATAAAACGGAGCTCTTGGGACTGAGGAGGCCAGGAGTCCCACAGGCACTGAAAGCACAGAGCCTTGTCATCTGCAGAGACCAGTGCTGGGACGGGAGGGTTCCAATGGAAGCAGAGCTGGGTAGGGAAGCAGAAGGGAGGGGCTAAATGAATGTGATTTTGAGGCTGAAAGAGGAAAAAGCTGAGCCTGATGGCAGCTGCCAGTCACTTGCTCTGCATTTGTGTGTACAGAACATCAAGGCAGAGCCACAAGCAGAGCTGCCCGAAGCCAAGAGTGACATCAAGGCAGCAAAGAGGAGGAGCAAGGAGGACATCAGAAGCATCCAAGAGGAGAAGAATCTCCATCAGCACAGGAGCGATCTACAAGAGCAGGTGAGTGTAAGAGCTGAAGCCACTCCACTTGTGAGACATCCTCTCTCTGCTTCTTTGCAGAACATCGACAAAGAGCTGCAGGCAGAGCTGCAGGAAACTGAGGCTAGGATCAAGGCAAGGGAGAAGAGGCTGGATGAAGGACTGAAAATCATCCGAGAGGAAATTAATCTTCTACTCCAAAAGCATGAGGCTCTAGAAAAGCGAGTGAGTGAAACAGAGAGAGCCGCTGCAGTCACCAAACTGGTGGTTTCTGCCCTTCTTGCTTTTCCTCTGCAGAGCAGCAGGCGGGTGGGGTGATGTCTCTGAGTGCCATCCTGCTGTGGTCTCTATCACAGCCACTCTGAAGGACACGTCCTGGGCTGCTGAATCTCAGCTGCTGCCCTGGACAGTGCGACTAGTCCTTTGGCCTTTTGGCCAGCAGTCATCCAAATGGATTCCTGCTGGCCTGTTCCTGCTCTCCTTGTTTCTTGAGGTGTTTTTGCAGGTCAGCTTGGTGACCCTGATGGATCTTGAAACAAGCTGTCTGTATCCCTTGTGAACCTGTTCTTTCCCTTTCCTCACAGTCGCTGACCCACGGCTGACAGGGATAAGCTGTAGTGTCTGACTGCTTTGTTGTGTTTGACTTGAGGTGGAAGTGTTGACATCTCAGCTGGCAGCCTGCAAAGACTTCCAGCAAGTGATTGGCCACAAAGAGCCCCAAGGCTGGCGTGGGGCACAGGAACTGTCCCAGCCGGACCTGCTGCAGCTTGAGCCCGTCCCGAAGATGGTGGAGGAAAAGAGGACTCCATGGGAGGAGGTAGAACATTAGAACAAGGAGATGCAAGTGTGTCCATAGCCCTTGGAGGGGGAAAAGAGTGCTTGGGAGGAAGTGGAATAGTCATTGCAGCAGTCATCCTTCAGAAAATCCATGAGAATGTTACAGGAATCTGGCCATGAACTCAAGTAAAATCAGCCTTTGGTTTTGACCCATCCGGTTTGAGAAGTGGACATGCAAAAAAATCCATTTTAAGAGCCCTGCATGTGGCTGACAGCATCTTCCTCTGGGCCTGCATTTGAAATGGGATCCCAGGGCAATCTCTGCCAGCCACACTTTCTGACACAACCTCATTTCTTGTCTCAGATCTACACAGGCTCTCGCATGGAACCTGCTCCTGCAGCAGCAGCAGCAGCAGCATTGTCTAAAGGAGCCTTTGCACCCCAGCCTGAGAAGTGGAGCCCGGGCAGTTTGCTCAGCTCCAACAGCGACACAGCTTCTTCCCATCAACAGGAGATGGAGGATGACCTCCTGGAGCTACTGAGTACGTCTTGTGTATTTCTTGTGTGAGGGACAGTGTATTGTGTGCATGTGTCAGCATAGCTGTGCCAAATGTTGCTCCGCAGTTTGGTGTCACAGGGACATTTAGGACTCCTCACAGGAAGTGCTGTGCTCCGAGGCAGCGAGGGAGTGCTCTGGGTGTTCCTGCTGCCTCTGAGCACAGCTCAGACTGCCTTGGCTTTGCCTGAGCTTCCCTCTCTGCTGAAGGCAGAAGCAGGGATTGTTCCTGCATCAGCTGTGACCTAGCAAATGATCTAGGCAAGTCCTCTGTGCTAGTGGCCAAACTGAACGGAATATTTGGCTTCCTAAATTCTCCTTAGACTCCTGATTTCTCAGCATTCATCAGAGCAAAAGACCTTCGCAGAAATTGTTTGGTTTTGGGGTTTTGTCTTTTGGTGGGTTTGTAAGGATTTTGGTTGGTGGTTTGTTGTTTTGGGGTTTTTTTGTGTTTGGTTTGGTTTGAGCCTTTTTTTTTTTTTTTTGGTGAAGTTGTTTTTTCTCCATCCTGAAGGAGCTCTTCTTCCTCATGTGTCTTATTGGTGTAATTTTGATGACTGTTACTATTACCACTACTACATCTACAGTTGGTTTTTATGACAATGCAACATTTTTGCCAATGACCACTTCTTTGAAAAAACATCAAGTGACAGCACAAATTGAGAGCAAGAGGTGTTTTCCACATGTCCCCAAAGAAAAAGCAGATACTTTATAACAATCCCTATTTAATATCCTAGTTTCATGCTTATAAGGATGTGTCCAAGAGACACATTGATGTGGCGTGGTCAGGTAAAACTGCACTGCAGGCATTTCTCAGGAGTGAGCCTCCAGCCCATCCACTGTCTATCCCTCAGATCCGTGGCACTTTTTCATCCCTGATTCCCAATCATTCCCGTGACTGTTAGAATGCCACCCGTTGGCCCAAGCCCTGCACAGCTCACTCTCTAGGAAAACACATGAAGCCCTTTGTGATTCTGCAGCACAGCCCATTGAATCTGCTTCCTGCCCATAACAGCTGCCAGTGCTGTGCTCTCAGGTAAGACCTGGGGGGGGCTGAGAACAGAGCCCAGTTGACTCTGTGTCTACCATCACCTGTTGGGACAAGAAGGGCATTGATGTGCACCTCGGTGTGTCTGATCTCAAAGCCAATCCTCTTGTGTCCTGAAAGGGGGCAAGAGCTTGGAACAGGGCTCGGTCTGGCTGTGGCTTCTTCCCAGTGCTTGTCAGTGCTCATCCTTGGGCCTTCCCAGCCCTGCTGTGGTACCTGCCCTGCCCCTGACGGCCGCTGCGACTGCAGAGGCTGGAGCCTTCCTCAGCTGAGAGAGTCCTGCTGCTGCCCGGCCGCTGCAGCGCGGAGCTGCCGGGAGGCAGCAGCCCCTCGTCTGGGCCGGCTTCTGCATGGCACGGCCTGGACTCACGAGAGGCTCAGCATCTCCTCTGGGCAGCTGTCCGTGCCACGCCGGCGCCCGAGGAGCACTGCTGTCCTTGCTGCCCGTGGCCGCTGTGCCGAGCTGGGAAGGCGGGGACGTGTGCGGAGCTGAGAGGGCGAGTCCAATGCCAGCGACTGATCCGCGCAGTCAGGGGGAAGACAAGCAGTGTGGTTCTTCACATGGGACACGGGCAAGGGCATCTTTGAACTCAGCCTGCCCATAACGGCTGAGCATCCTGATGCGGAAAGCCCCGTTGGTATTGGTCACAACGTGAGCTGCTCTGGTTTACAAAAAGAAAGGCATTCTTTTGGCAAGATGCCCTCCTCTCCTGCGAATGCATCTCTCTGTGCTTTGTTTCCTCTCAAGAGATCTCTTCAGAGGACTGTAGAAAATCAGTCTCAGTGCTGGCCATCTGTGCTGCAGAGCTGCCTGGCTTGTTGCTGTTGCTGTTGTGGTTCTTGTCGCTGTTGTTGTTGTTACCCAGATGACCACAAAAGGCTCAGAGCCCCAGAGAGTGGGGCTGCCTTTTGTATCTCCTGGAAGGTGGCATGTCTGCTTTCAAGTGAGCATCTTGCACTTTGTTTCCCTCAGGGAAAATGGTGAGCATGGAAAATCCGGTGATGAAATACACTGAACTGGAAAATATCGGCAGCGGGTGAGTCCAACCACAGTTTCTTCTACAAAACCATGGGCCAGCTGTTCTGCTGGTGGAATATCTATCAAGTGTCAAGTCAGGCAAGCTGCAAACATGTTCAGACACTGGGCTTAGATTGGCCCATCTCTCAGTGCTGGTCAGAATTTGTAAGTGTGGTCAGAAGGCATTGTCAAAGACATCTCCACGCTGCCACGGTCTTGCCTGCAGCAAGGAACAGGAGCTGGAAGATCTCCTGTCTCTCAAGTGTGGGACAGCTGTGTGTTAATTTCCTTAGCATTTTTGTATGTCTCAAAATCATCCGGCCACACTAATGAAAGGAGAATCTTGCTTGCCTGAAAGAGCAGCCTAGCCCCTGGTAGCTGTCAGATAACAGTTCTCAGGAACAGTTCTTTCCAAGAGGTTGCTGAAGGAAATACTCGGTGGTCAGGATTAGAACCACACAGTTTAGAAACGGAAACTCAAGATGAAAGAATAAGCTCTCTTTTTGAGCTGAGGCACTAAAGCCCAAAGCTTCAGGAACAGGCCCAGTGCCCATGCACTGGAGAGGAAAATGCATCATGTGCCCTCTGGCAGAGCCCTCATGCCTCCTGCAGGTTTTAGGCACTTAGAGCAGAGATCTCCTGTCCGGGCTGGCTTTCACGCCAAGATCTAAACAGCTTCTCCTTTCTTTGCTGCTGTTTTGTTTCTAGGGGTTTCGGAGAAGTTTGCAGAGCATTCGACAATGCCACAGGAGGAGAGGTAAATGTCAACAGTCCCTGCAGATTCTGCAGCTCTTGAGGGCTTTCCCCTCTGGTGTGAGTTGTGGCTGGAGCTTTGGGTCACCGGGAGAGCTGTGCTGCAAAGGCACAAGAAGCACAGACTGGTGCCAGCCTGCAAAATACATTTGGGACAGTCGTTGTCCTTCTCAGCTGCCAGAAGGAAGGCAAAGAGAGCAGTGGTTCCTTTTGGAGAAGGAAATGCTCACTCACTCTCAGTGGCTAAAACAAAGGTGGTGCCTTAGAGCATCTCACTGCTTTCTTGTGGCTACAGCTTCAGAGTCCTGAATTCTCATTTCTGGCTGCCAGCAAATACATCTGAACCTTACTGGTAGTTCCTTAGCAACCTGCAGTGCTGCACTTGGGAACTGCACGTAGGGAGGGATCTGCAAGGCGTCCCTAAGAGCCCTAAGCCCTGCTTATAGCCCAGGATGTATCCATAGAGTAGCAAGGCTTGGATTACTTCTCTGGATCCCAGGCAGAGCAGCAGAGGGTGTGGGCAGAGCTTTGTGGGTGATAGTTGAGACACCATTGTTACCAAGTGGACAAGGCAAAACGTCAGTGGCCATGTGTCCTGTTTCTGGCCCACAAGGGAGCGGAGAAATGGGCTGTTGGAATGTCAGTTCCTAATTACTCCAGTGTCTAATCACAAGGCACTTTGGCACAGCTCAGCTGTGTCATTCCAAAATCACTCGCTCCATGTGTGTTGTGGTCTCGTGCCACCAACTTCTCAAGGTACTGATTGTCATTGTCATTTTAGGTGGCCATAAAGAAAAGTAGTCTGCAAGGACTGAGGAGGAAGGAAGTAACTGTCAATGAACTCATGATCATGAAGATGAATAGGAATCCCAACCTGGTCAACTATTTAGACAGGTGAGTGGTCGTGGTCTTATCCCATGAATGTTTGTTTACCTACTGCAAGCATGAGAGGTCAAAAACCAACTTTGGTCTGTGGCAGAAAATAGAGCTGTTAATTACTGATCAATTATTATTTCTCTTCTCATCTCCAATGGATGGGAAGAGAGTGCATTTTGTCTGCATTAGTCTTCCCTGGCACACATCGTTTGACAATTCTTCAAAAGCCTGCACCAGTGCTATCTTACTAAGTCAATACCCTCTAAGTTCACTGCCACCACGTTGTCTTGGGGCTTGATTTTTCTCAAGAGTCTTAAATGCTGATGAACCATCCGAGAGAGGATTTCCCTTGGACTGCAGCCCCTCTTTTCCATTGCTGTGCATGCCAGGAAGACTAGATGCTTTTTTTCCATAAACACCATGTGTGACAGCTTTTTATCTGGGCTGTTAGTAAACTGTGTTTTTCACTTGCTGGCCATCTAAGACATCTCCTTTTTCACAGCTGTGCCTTTCTCCTTGACACAGCACAGACCGCAATCACTGCACAGCCTAGAGGGAACGTCTATTCCTTTGAGTCTGTCCTCGTTTCAAAGGGACCTGGAAACAAGAATCAATCGTTGTCTTTTCCAAACAGTGGCGTAGCCATGCACATTCATCTCCATGGCCTCATTTCCTTCTTTCAGCTACCTTGTGGATGATGAAGTCTGGCTGGTGATGGAATACATGGATGGAGGCACTCTGACTGATGCCATCTATGAGATGTACATATCTGAAGATGAGATGGCAGCCGTCAGTCGGGAGGTCAGGGATCCCACCTGTGCTTCCGAGGGCTTGGGCAGGATTGTCTGGGAAACAGGGGCTGAGAACTGGAGGGATTCCATGTGCCAAACTTTGCTTCTGTGTGGCTGCTATGCTATGGGGAAGGGGGGGAACTGCGTGGCAGTGTGCCTGCACTCCCTGTACTCTGTTCTTGTACTCTTATCTCCTGCTGTTGCATTCTCACTCTGTCTCTTGTATTTGTAGTTGCTGTTCTCCACCTTGCCTCTCTGAATGCTTGCCTGGAGCCTGTCTGCACGGCATTCCTTGCCTGTAAAAGCAAAAGTGCTGGTAGCAGAATTGGAAACTAATGGTAAAAGGGACTCATTTCTCAGAGTCCTCAGCTGAAAAGGGTAATAGTGCACCCAAAATGCTGTTTGCTTCTGAAAGGCGACTCATGTGATACTTCCAAGTCTGTGCTGAGGCCAGCAAGAAAACCTTTGCCATGCAGCCTCCCACCCAAAAGTGAGCCGCTTCACAGCAAAGGGAGGGACTCTTTCTTTCTTAGCAAAGCCTTGCTTGTCCTCTGGATGAAGAAAGCACATCCACTGCAGCAGCAGTCATTCTGGCTGCTTTGCAGAGGACAGTCTAGAACAGCAATTCCCGTTGGCTCTCTCAAAAGCTGACGTGCCTTCCCTTAGAAAGGTAGTGTTGGAGCAGCAAGCTCTTCCTCTCAATGGCTCTGTGTTCTGCCATTGCACTCTATTCCCCTGGAAAGGGAATCTTTTAGAGCTGTTTCCTTTCTTGTGGGCTCAAATCACACCACTCATTTTTATCCTCCTGTCTCTGTTTTCTCTCTCAGTGCCTGCAAGGACTGGATTTTCTTCACTCAAACCATGTCATCCATCGAGATGTGAAGAGCAGCAACATCCTTCTCAGAACTGACGGCTCTGTCAAGCTGGGTTGGTATATTCTTGGCCAGGCAGAGCGTTCCGGGCATGTGGGGTTTGGGGCTGCTTTTGAGTGACTGCCAGTTCCCCCAAAGTGGTGCTGCTGGCAGTGCAGGGACCCCTGCAGCGAGCTGAAGGCACAGTTGCAACGTGCACAGAGGTATGGCGAGGAAAAAGCCGTCCAGAGTGGCACTGGTTTGGGTCTGTGTGTGTCCCTTCCAGAGGGAGGGAGCTACAATCTAAAGGTTCCAGGGAATAAAAGCCACTTCTGGGGGCAGGATTAAAAAATTTAAAAAGCAGCCACTTCCGTGTTTCCTTGGCTAAAGTCCTGAGGAAACAGAGCAGGGACGGATTTCCAGGAGATTCAACAGCGCTTTCTCAGACTTACAGTGGGGAGTTCTTTTGCTTGGTTTCCTAATTGTACAGAACTTTTTTGTTCTCCTCAGCTGATTTTGGCCTCTCTGCTCAGCTCACCCCTGAGCAGAATCTAAGGAGCTCAGTGGTCGGGACGCCTTGGTGGATGGCGCCTGAGGTTGTGCTAGGTCAACCATATGGCCCCAAAGTGGACATATGGTCTCTTGGAATTGTGGGATTCGAAATGGTGGAACGAGAAGCTCCTCACTGGAATGAAAGTCCTACCTCGGTAAGGAGCAAATACTCACTGATCCCTCTGTCTTTTTCACCTATCCTGTGTTCTGTCCTCCATCAGACAAAATCCCATTGCCGTCTGCTGGCACTGCTTCCACCAAGGTCCCCTTCTAAAAATGGCCCTGCAGCACATCAGCATCTGCTGTAGTTTTGGTTGCATCGGTGGGGGAACTCAGGCCCTACCACATGCAAACACTCTCCATTCTCAGGCAACACTTTCCTTTGGGTTTTAAGTTGTTCCAGCTCGTCTGTCTGTGTAGATGTCTCTAATAACACAAAACACACATCTCAGAGCTGGTGTTACATTTCCAGAAAAGAAGGAAAGAAACCCAAACCAACAAAGTTTCTAAAACAGTGGTTTTCTAGAGAAGAACTGCACTCCCTGTACGGTTTCTTGGCACTTGCCTAAAACCTGGGCATGAGGGTGTAAAGGCCACATAGTGTCTTCTGCTTCTTGTGCAGTGTTGCTGAAACACTTAGTGACCATATTTCTGTCATAGCCCAAGCCACGTTCTCCACGTGACCAAGCTGCAGCCTGGTGACACGGAGAGCCTGCCAAAACCTCCCATTTGTTACCTGGCACTTTCTGGGATGGGCACATCTTTAATGCATTGACTTGAGTATCCAGAAAAGCAGAGGGCTACCATAGGGATAGCATTTCTCCTTCTGCTGATTTGACCACGAAAAGTTTTTCTTTTGCCACATCAGAGAAGCTGGAACTTGCAGACTGCTGCGAGACAGAGCTGCAGGTGGCTCCTGTGTGCCCAAACAGGCATTTTCATCCCAATACGTTTCTGCATGCATCTTAACGTGTCTGTGTTGAATGCGAGGTTCCAAATGTTTCTTTCCTTACCTGAGCAATAACTCCCTTTTCTATAATAATACTTGAAAACAGTTAGAGCAAAGTCCCTCTTCCAAACTGCCTGTCAAGCTGGTGGGAATCTTCAGAGAAGCAAAACGTGCTTTTGCTGATGTAGTTGCCCCTAACTAGGTCAGCCAATCAAATCAGCTGCCGAGGCAAGCTCCGCTGGATGCTGGAAAAGCTGTGGCTGCTTTGGGGTTTGGGTTTTTTGTTGGTATAGGAAAGTCATCTCTGCCTCTCTGCCAAGGCAGAAATTGCCACTGCAGAGTTGAGCTTAAACAAGGGGCTCTGGGAGAGCATTTACAGACTTGAAACTGATGCCTGGAGTGGCTACCTAAAACCAGAGACTAGACAAGAATAAGAGAATCAAAATAGGTATTTATTTGAACGGCCTTCAAAGATACAGCCTGGGCAGTCAAAAGGCTACATCCAAGATGGACCCTGGGTCATGAGTTCTTCACAGTTTTGTAAGCTTGGTCCATTTCCATAGCAGGGTTAATTCTCCAATTATGAGCCCAGTAATGATGTAATTAGCCCAAGTTTGCCCCTCTTCAGAGGCTTTGAGTTCACACATTTTGGGCCCTGGGACAATCGGAGTGTCCTTGGAGAGCAAACCTAGAGAGGCTTTGTTATGTCTAACTAGCACGAGAGAACAGTAGCTAACAGGCCACACAAAACTTCCGAGCTACACACTAGGCAGTACAGGACTTGAAAAATAGAAAAGTTAAAACCTAAGGCATCAAAAGAAGCAGGTGGAGTCTTGTGTTTCCTTTTTCTCCAGGCTGAACTCCTGATAGCCACAGGAGGGACCCCACAGCTGCGGCAGCCCAACCTGTTCTCGGCTTCTCTGCGTCACTTCCTGAACTGCTGCCTGCAGACAAACGAGGAGCGGCGCTGGTCTGCCAAGGAGCTCCTGCAGGTAAAATGCAAAGGGGCTGCAGGTCAAACAGTGTCCGAGGATGGGCTCCTCCTCCACTGAAGCCCAAGGCATCAGATGAGCCCCCTTCCTCCTCATCTCCACTCTTGGTGCTTTCCAAATGAAAATGGTGAGGAATCCTGGGCTGGGCTGGCAGGGACCTGTAAAGGCCATCTGATCCATGTGGTGTGCAATGAGCAGGGATATCTTGAAAGAGATCAGGCTGCTCAGAGCCCCTTCCCACCTGACCTGGAATGTTTCCAGGGAAGGGACACTTACCAGCTCTCAGGACAACCTGTGCCACTGTTGCACTATGCTCCTTAGACCTACTCAGAGTAAATCCCCTTTTCATTTAAAAATATTACCTCTGCCTTTGAAGCACTGAGCTTGGAAAGTCATGGTTCATTGTTCTTGGTTGGTTTTTTTCCTTTGGGCAGCATCCATTTGTAACATCAGCCAAGCCTGCATCCAGCCTGGTGCCACTGATCCAGTCACTGAAGAAGTGGAAGGAGGAGGAGAAAAGATTGCAGTGGCAATCCATCCATTCAGGACTATTTTCTCCATGACCAGCTTAGATGAGGATTGTAGAGTAGGATTGTAGAGTAGGATTGCAGAGTAGGATTGCAGAGTAGGATTGTAGAGTAGGATTCTAAATAAATAAAGTTTCTGAAACCCCAACTCATCTGTAAGATTCCTTTCTTTCTCACCTTGTGATTTAGCTCAACTTTTCCTTCTCAATTGTCCGTTGTTTCTTAAAGGTGGAAAGAGACACTTATGGCTTCTTTGGTATGGTTTGTCAGTGGGGCAGGCTCTTCTTCATTCATCCTCTCCAGACCACACTGCCTTTGCAATACGGCACACTGGCCGGTTTTTGTCCAGCCATTGTGCTTGTAGTTGAGGCAGAACGGGCAATGGCATTTGCAGGCAAAAGCAGAGGAGGAGTTGTGCAGCCAAGACATCCTGTGCAGATGTAGGTGTTGAGCTGTGACTCGAGAGCACTGGGGTTCCTGCCACTTGGATTTGTATCCCTAAGTGCAATCTCTTTGGCTCGGGGAGAGTCTTGCTCAGCTGAGAAAGCAGAAAGCTCAGCGAGGGTGCTCTGAAAGGTCTCGTCTGAGGCAGAGCTGTCAGCGAGCGTGAGGTGAGAGCGGCCCGGCCTTGCCCAGGCCGGAGCCCCAGCAGAGCCCACGCAGAGCCCAGAGCAGCCTGAGGCTGGGCAGAGGCAGGCTGGCAGGAGGCCCTTGGAGCTGCAAGAGGCAGCAGCCTGGCACTGGGTGCCTCTTCCTGGGAGCGGGCACATGGTCCCATCTCAGAGCCAAAGCGGCAGCTGGCTGCTGCCGAGGGAAGCGTAGCCGTGCTGGGCACAGCGCAGACTGGTGCCATTGGCCGTCTGGAGGCGGCCCAGGAGGAGAGAAAGGCAAAAGGCAGCCGAGGGCTGGTGCCCCGGCTGAGGATTGCTACTCTTCTGCCGGCTGCCCTGGAAGTCCTGGGAAAGGTTAGCAGTGTGTGCAGCAGCCTGGGCACAGCGGGAGGGAGCCGGGCTGCTCCGCAGGCTCGAGCACGGGGCAGCGTCCTTCAGGCACGGCACTTCTGCCAGGGGCACCGAGGCCAACGGGAGGCAGCGACAGCTCGTCAGGTCAGATCTGCAGGAGCCAGTGCCTCACACAGCTCGGGGAGGAAGCGCCTGCAATCCTGCAGTTCTGCACTGAGTCAGAGCAAAGGTGTGGAATGCAGAGCGTTCTGCAGAAATATTCGGGGCCACCAGGCCAGCCTGCTTTGTGCTCTCCAGGGCACAGCAAGCAGTGCATCATGCAGCTCTGAGTTGCTGGCAGAGAGGTGTTAAAAAGGAACTCACTTTTGGATACAATTAAATGGTAACAAAGTCGTCGAAGCAAAGGAAAACTGCTTATGAGTAACGATTCCGTTGAGCCGGGTGTGTGCCTCCCTCCCCGAGAGCTCAACACACCCCCCCTCTAAGAAAATGGCTGCTTTTTAGACCCTTTCCCAGCCGGGACGGTCCCTGTCCCCTTTCCCAGTGGGTGGGTACTAAGAAACTTAGGTGCTCTCCTGACCACCTTCTTTTCTGTCCCCTCCCCTCTCATCCTACTTCCTTTTTAGTCAGGTCTTCAACCCTGCCCCTCTCCCAGCTCCCAGCAACACCCAGCAATTTAACTAGAACAGCTCCAAACCATAAATCCAACATACATCCAACAATTTTCATTCTTTGACCTAAACCCCTTTTGGCTGCAGCAAAATATTACTTCCTCTCTCAGAGGGAATCGGGGATGTGCCTGAGGCTTGTGCTTGAGTAGTGAACTGATTTGGAAGGGAGCAGAAGGCTTTCAGTAGGCAATTTGTGTTTTCTTTATTACTTTGGGAAAGAAAGATGCAATGTGGCTTCACGCAGCAAAAGCACTTGCAGGGTGCAGTGACGAAATGTTGTGTTCAATTCCCAGGGAAGGAAGGTGTAAATGACCATCAGAGGAGAATTTGAGGAATGGGTGTTACGGGTTCAGGAGGACGCCCATGCCCAGAGAACTGAAGACCCAGTTAGAATTGCAAAGCAAATGAATTTTAGTAGTCACGTTAGCAAGAAATACATACCGGCGCCTGGCTGCTGGAAAAGCCACCGAGCAGGAGAAGGAGATAGAGCATGGCTCCTGAGTGGGAGGGGCAGAAGGGCAGGACTCCTTCAGGGCATCCCCTGGATAAAAATGGCGTGCGTCATGTCGTCCTCTCCCCTCCACCCCAGGAGCACACCTTATATCTCCTCCTCAGGAGTGGCCAGTTTCAACATCATTTCGTCCAGGGCCAACTTACGAGATGAGGTCACATTGGCCCATGATCATACTCCATGCCAACAATGGCTCCATTATGTATTGTTTCTCCTTTCCCAGGATGAGTTCCACCAGGTGACCAATACCTAGTTTCATTTCTAGAAGTTAGTCCCACTAACTAACAATACAGTCGTCTTCTGCATTATCTTGTCGATGTGCAACACTGCGGACCAAACATGTCAGGCCTCAGATCTGTCTCCTATCCCTGACACATGGGGATGTTCCCCAAATGACCACCAGAGACCCTCAGGACACCCCTACTCTCACATCAAGAACTTCTGACAAGTGGTTTAAATATGTCAAATAGTTTGAAGTCATGTTTAGCCTGTGAGTTTCAGCAAAGTAATGAGTGTGTCTTAGTTCCATGGGTACAAACTAGTAAGTGAGATTGCTGGGTGTGCACGTGTTAGGGAAGTGATTCCCCATGCACCCAGCGCTGAAATCAAGTGACGCCTCCTTTCTAACGCTGAGCTGGCAGCAGGGATGGATCCCTGCTTGGTAACCTTTCATTGTGGTCACTTATATTGAACAGTAAAAAAGGTTGAAATGAAATATTTCAAGCCGTTTCCCCCTGGTTTCCCCTTTCTGGGGGCCAAAGCTCTGTGCCCCAGGTGGCCTGGGTGTGTGCAGAGAAATGCAGCCCCCACAAAGCCCTTGGTTTTCCCACAAGTCATCATCACTCCTTCCCAGGTGCGCCCAGCTCTGGCAGGAGAGCGAGAGCCCACGGCGCAGTGGGCACCGTGCCCTCCCAGCCGGGGCTCTCTGGCACAGAGCAGCAGCAGCGCCAGCACCTTTCAACCCGCTCCTGGCCTTGGCTTCAGCCGGGAGCCAGAAGCCTCTGGAAATCAGCACTGCCAGTTGCATTCCCAGCTTGGAGCAGCTCCTGCGGGTGGGCAAATCCTGCCCGTTCGACTGCTTCCATAGAGGACGAAAGGCAGAGGCAGAGATGTACCTACAGAGGGGACCAGGGCGTGTCCAATAAAAGTGCAAATGTGTGGGGAGATTTGTTAGGAATTATTACAGCTGTCATGCAATTAGTGCCTTCTCTCCTGGATCTGTGCAATGCTTTGGGCCATTTTCTTGGTCTAGTTTCCTTTGCTTTGGTCCCATCTCAGTGTTCACTTGGGGTACAGGCTGCAGGTGCTTGGGGCACTCTTTGAGTACTCTTGGAGCCCTTGAACAACAGGGTTTGGCCCACGAGGGGAGTTTGTGCTGCTTTGTGACAGAGGAGAACTTCCCAGGCTATTGTGTGTTTGCTGCAGGGAAGCTTGGGTTGCTTAGCATCAATTCCCAGACCAACGCAGAGCAGCTGCTTTGTGATGTCAGGGCATGGTTGCCACGTTGTGGTGCTGTCATCAGAAGGTTGCCTTGGTGCACAGAAGGTCTCAGTGTCAGAGCAGTTCTTGGGCTTGCTCAGAGCAGGAGCATCCTCCTGGTTGAGGCCTTGTCAGGGGGCAGCTGCACTCTGACAGGAGCCTTGTTTTTTCTTGTGTTAGAGCACAGTCTGCAAACTTGCACAGCAGGGCTAAAATCATGGAGGCATTTGCTGCTGCAGTTTGCACTGTGTATGGCATTGGTTATTCTGCCTATTACCTGACTAACCTGACACGTGAGTAGAGGTTTTCCCTGGGTGTAACCCAACCTGGCTTGTGTAGGGCTTCCTGCTCTTTCTTAGTAACTGAGTTGATTTTGAAACAAAAAGACCATTAGGATGCCACTGCTTTGGTAAAGCTCCTGTCAACACGTTCAGCTCAAAAGAGGGTGTCTGTAGCCAGGGAGGTGCGGGCAGCATTTGCAAGGGAACGTGCAGGGGTTCCCTTCCCTCCACGGGAGAGTCTGTGGCAGCCGAGTCTGTCATTTCCTCAGGGGGCTGGGTCAAGCAGGACAACTTTGAAAAGGCAGCCTGGGAGGTGTTCTCAGAAGGCCTTCAAAGAACTCTGCAGTTGTGCCTGGAATTCAGGGAAAGCTTCTTTGTTTCTAAATTTTGTCATGAAAAGATTTGACTGTCTAACTCGACCCTTTAATGAGTGCTAAAATAGTGATTCTTTTTGCAATGAAGTGCAAACTCCCAAACAGTGAGTGTCTGCTCCTGAACCCCAGAGCTGCTCCTGGGCTGTTTCCCAGTCAAACTATGACATCTCAGGGGGGTTTGGGGGAAGGTTTTCTGGGCAACGGTTTTCAGTAACTTAATGGAATTAATGCATGCAACTTATTTTTTAAAAAAAGAACCTGAAGGAGAGGATAAAAAAGGCAGCTTTAGCTGTTGGGCAGAAGAGAAATATTGGGTGTTGAAGAACAATTTGCATTTTCTTGATCAAGTTTGTATTCATTTACTGGCAAAAGAGGCCAAAGCCTAGGCACAACCAAGAATATTGTCCTGCTCTCTTGCTGGCTGTGTGGAAGAACTGTGTCTGCTGGAGGGCTGTTGTGAAAAGAAAACCCTCTCTGTTTGGGTGGACTTGTTCTGCGGGATTAACCAGCACAGACGGTTTTTTCACAGCATCTGGTTCATTTTCCCTTCCCACTGCAGGTCACATGATCCGTGTATTCGTCAGTCCTGATCCTGAGGTGAGTGAGACAGGAACTTTTGATGTTCCTGGTGTTTAAGAACTGTGTAGAAATCTGTGAGCTTGGCCTGTGGCAGTAGAGTAAGGAGGCTGAGCTGGGTGGGCAGAAAGAAAATCCATGTTCATGTCTGCAGCAGCAATAGCAAAGGCATCGCTGTGTAAGAGCTGCTTTTGCATTTCAGAGCTGTCGCAGAACTAAAAGCCCAGCTTTGCAGAGAGAACGTTGCTTGCTGAGAGTAGCCAGGCTGCAATATCTAATTCAGAGCAATATGCAGTACTGTTGAATTAGCCCATTTTACTTTAGTTGGAGGCACTTGGAATCCCATTGCTATGCAAGGTTATGATTTCTCCTTAGTAGAGCTGGTTGTAGAGCTGAATAGAGATAAGGTTAGAAATGACATGTAACTGCCTGTCCCTCACACTCCTGCCTGTCCACAGAGCCCAGAACCAACCTCAGGCTCTCCTCTGGCTCCCTCTGCTCCTGGAGAAGAGGTTGAAGAGGCTGAAGAGGCTGAAGAGGCTGAAGAGGAGAAAAATGTCCAGAACTCTCCAGCTGTGGTCAGTCATGAATCTGAACGTCGTGAGCCGGTAAGTGGCAGTTGTGGTTGTGGCTGTCTTTAGAGGAAATCAGAGCTGCAAGTTTCTGAGCGGCCAGCACTTGCTGGTGGTGGCCGAGGATGCTGAGTGCTGGAGTCCTGGCAGGACCTAGCGATTCCCCCCAGCCAGTGAGAGCTGGAACACGGCCTTTGAGCTGTCATGTTCAGGCCCCAGCTTGCTGGGATTCCAAGAGGGGCAAACGTGAATCATGAAGGCTCCCCTGTCGCCAGAGGAGGGAGCGCTCCAAAGACACCGCTCTCAGCCTTGCCAGACACGTGGGGGACACGGTGGCCTGGAGAGCCATGTCCCACTGCACAGGCTGGCCAAGTAGCTGCTGGCACAAAAGCTGTTGATGTGAGCACACAAGTGCTTTGGGGTGGTTTGTCCACATGAGCTTCTTGGGTGGGCTGAGCTGGGAGTATTTCAGAGACACACTGGGGATGGGGAGCTGCTGCTTGAAGTCAGGGACTTTGGTGCCTTGGTTGCCAGGTTGTTCTCTGGCCTCTTCAGGCAGAGCAGTGAGGAGCAGAGCTGACAGGGGCTCTGAGTGCGCCTGTGTTTTTGCTTTTGATAAGCTGCAAAGAGATGGTTGTGTTGTCCCCGGACCTGTGTGGGGCCACTCTTCTCCCGTGTGGCAAAAGAAGCAAAGTGCGCAGTTGGGAGCCCTTCTTCCGTGGCAGAAGCCAGAGGCTGCCATGTTTCTGCAGATACTTTCTGTTGTGAAGTCTGTTTTTAAAACTGCATTTGAAAACTGCATTGGAGCCTAGAGTGGGGGCAAAGATGTTGCTCTGAAGTAGGTGGCACTTTCATCTTTTTGTTTGTTGGTTTGTTGGTTTTCTAGGAGGAGACTCCCTGTCTTTTCTTTCTCGGCAAACAAAGGTGCTTTTACTCAACCTTTCCTGGACTTTTCTAGCACTGGACGAGATTCTGCTAGAATTTTAGCTTGCAAGCTGGCGGTTCTGGAAGTTGCAGTATTTTTGCATGAGAACACGTAGTTTGGGGCAAGGAGATTGGTGCAGAAGGAGCTGTTCTGGTGTCCGGCCAGCCAGCAGGGCCTTGCACATCACTCTCAGGTTAACAGCGCCCGTGCCTTTTGGCAGCCCAGGGGAGCAGAATGTGTTGTATTCCAGGTATGGGAATTCAGCAGGAAATCCACACCCTTGCATTCCAGCTGGTCCTCTGAGGTCAGAGGGTCTGGGAGGGGCTCAGCTTCATTTCTGAAGTGCAGCCACTTTAACATCATCAGTCTGGTTGAGTCCAAGAGAAGAACTTGCCCCAGTACAGATGCACAAGGAGTGCAGTTCCCAGTGCAGTGCCCTGGGTCTGATCGCATTCTATAAGGCCCTTCCTGCTCCAGGTTCCCCAAGAGTGTGGTTTATTGAAGCAACAGGAGAGCAAGTTCAGGATTGCTGCTGATCAGGGCACTGGCTACCAAGTGTTGATGTGTGTAGTGAGGGAAAGCATAGCATAGGAAAAGAGAGATGATAACAGTGAGATCGATCTGTCTATCTATCTATCTATCTATCTATCTATTGATCTATCTATCGATCTGTTTATCTAAATGAAACTTCCTGGCTCTGCTCCAAGGCAATTGGAGGTGCAAAGCTCACCTAAAGACATCCTTTCAGGAGAGGAGGAGAGACATGTTCCATCAAGCGATCCCGAGCAGGCAGAGATGTTTCCCCCTCCAGAGATGGTTGTTTTTTCCCCTCAGAGGTGTTTTCCTCCCCCTGTTTATCCGTGAAAGTTTGGTCTGTCCTATGGGTGTGGAGCAATCCCATCCTCTAGGTGGGGTTTGGTGACTCTGGTCAAACATGCATTACAGGACACATGGTTTCCATCACTGGCATCCTGAAGGGTGTCTAAGTTAATTTGTTAATTGGGCCTTCTGAGGGTCTCTGTTACTGCCGGTCAGAATTCTCAGTTGACAAAAGAGGGAGGACAAGAAACACCTTGGTTCCCCTCCATATACTGAGGTGGCCATAGAGGCCCTCTGACCTCCATTGGAGGCTCTTTGTTCGCATCCTCATCTCCTGAATAATCCAGGATTTGTAACAAGAGTGTAGATGTCAGAAAGGCAGGAATGGCAGTGCAGGCCTGAAGAGAACATGAACTCCAGAAGTGTCTCTCACAAGGAGCAAGCTCCCACAGGAAGCCACCTGCAGAGCCAGGGTGGGGCTGTGGCACAGGGCTGGGTGTCAGTCACTTCTGAAAGACAAGCAGGACACGGCAGAAGAGGAGCGAGGTCCTCAGCAGAGCCTTGAGAAATGCCCCACGTTCCCTGTCAGATGCCTAAGAGTCTGTTGGAGCTTCAGTCCCAGATGGAGCCTGACTGTAGTGCCAGTGTCACTTTGGAATCTGTGCCTCCCCGTGGGCAGAGAAGGACCCGGGAGAGCAGCAGCACATTGCTTTGGGAATGTGCGAGCCCATCAGTCTCTGAGTCCTGCCCCACAAATATTTTATGGGAAGTTGAAAGCCATCTTCTCTTGCTTTCTGCGCAGCTCCTTCTAGAGAAAGAGCATGAGCAGATTGCTCTATCAGAGATGCCTTGCCAGACTCGGCGAGAGCTGTTCCCAGCCCGAGAGCAGCTGCAGCAGCTCAGGCAGCAGGTGGAAGAGGCACAAGAGAATGGCCAGGTGAGCCTGCCTAGCCAGGTGACAGAGTGAAGGGCAGGAACAGGGACATAAAACGGAGCTCTTGGGACTGAGGAGGCCAGGAGTCCCACAGGCACTGAAAGCACAGAGCCTTGTCATCTGCAGAGACCAGTGCTGGGACGGGAGGGTTCCAATGGAAGCAGAGCTGGGTAGGGAAGCAGAAGGGAGGGGCTAAATGAATGTGATTTTGAGGCTGAAAGAGGAAAAAGCTGAGCCTGATGGCAGCTGCCAGTCACTTGCTCTGCATTTGTGTGTACAGAACATCAAGGCAGAGCCACAAGCAGAGCTGCCCGAAGCCAAGAGTGACATCAAGGCAGCAAAGAGGAGGAGCAAGGAGGACATCAGAAGCATCCAAGAGGAGAAGAATCTCCATCAGCACAGGAGCGATCTACAAGAGCAGGTGAGTGTAAGAGCTGAAGCCACTCCACTTGTGAGACATCCTCTCTCTGCTTCTTTGCAGAACATCGACAAAGAGCTGCAGGCAGAGCTGCAGGAAACTGAGGCTAGGATCAAGGCAAGGGAGAAGAGGCTGGATGAAGGACTGAAAATCATCCGAGAGGAAATTAATCTTCTACTCCAAAAGCATGAGGCTCTAGAAAAGCGAGTGAGTGAAACAGAGAGAGCCGCTGCAGTCACCAAACTGGTGGTTTCTGCCCTTCTTGCTTTTCCTCTGCAGAGCAGCAGGCGGGTGGGGTGATGTCTCTGAGTGCCATCCTGCTGTGGTCTCTATCACAGCCACTCTGAAGGACACGTCCTGGGCTGCTGAATCTCAGCTGCTGCCCTGGACAGTGCGACTAGTCCTTTGGCCTTTTGGCCAGCAGTCATCCAAATGGATTCCTGCTGGCCTGTTCCTGCTCTCCTTGTTTCTTGAGGTGTTTTTGCAGGTCAGCTTGGTGACCCTGATGGATCTTGAAACAAGCTGTCTGTATCCCTTGTGAACCTGTTCTTTCCCTTTCCTCACAGTCGCTGACCCACGGCTGACAGGGATAAGCTGTAGTGTCTGACTGCTTTGTTGTGTTTGACTTGAGGTGGAAGTGTTGACATCTCAGCTGGCAGCCTGCAAAGACTTCCAGCAAGTGATTGGCCACAAAGAGCCCCAAGGCTGGCGTGGGGCACAG
This sequence comes from Aphelocoma coerulescens, assembly GCF_041296385.1. Taxonomy (NCBI): domain Eukaryota; kingdom Metazoa; phylum Chordata; class Aves; order Passeriformes; family Corvidae; genus Aphelocoma; species Aphelocoma coerulescens. The sequence continues at coordinate 811,302 of NW_027184071.1, forward strand.
GAACTGTCCCAGCCGGACCTGCTGCAGCTTGAGCCCGTCCCGAAGATGGTGGAGGAAAAGAGGACTCCATGGGAGGAGGTAGAACATTAGAACAAGGAGATGCAAGTGTGTCCATAGCCCTTGGAGGGGGAAAAGAGTGCTTGGGAGGAAGTGGAATAGTCATTGCAGCAGTCATCCTTCAGAAAATCCATGAGAATGTTACAGGAATCTGGCCATGAACTCAAGTAAAATCAGCCTTTGGTTTTGACCCATCCGGTTTGAGAAGTGGACATGCAAAAAAATCCATTTTAAGAGCCCTGCATGTGGCTGACAGCATCTTCCTCTGGGCCTGCATTTGAAATGGGATCCCAGGGCAATCTCTGCCAGCCACACTTTCTGACACAACCTCATTTCTTGTCTCAGATCTACACAGGCTCTCGCATGGAACCTGCTCCTGCAGCAGCAGCAGCAGCAGCATTGTCTAAAGGAGCCTTTGCACCCCAGCCTGAGAAGTGGAGCCCGGGCAGTTTGCTCAGCTCCAACAGCGACACAGCTTCTTCCCATCAACAGGAGATGGAGGATGACCTCCTGGAGCTACTGAGTACGTCTTGTGTATTTCTTGTGTGAGGGACAGTGTATTGTGTGCATGTGTCAGCATAGCTGTGCCAAATGTTGCTCCGCAGTTTGGTGTCACAGGGACATTTAGGACTCCTCACAGGAAGTGCTGTGCTCCGAGGCAGCGAGGGAGTGCTCTGGGTGTTCCTGCTGCCTCTGAGCACAGCTCAGACTGCCTTGGCTTTGCCTGAGCTTCCCTCTCTGCTGAAGGCAGAAGCAGGGATTGTTCCTGCATCAGCTGTGACCTAGCAAATGATCTAGGCAAGTCCTCTGTGCTAGTGGCCAAACTGAACGGAATATTTGGCTTCCTAAATTCTCCTTAGACTCCTGATTTCTCAGCATTCATCAGAGCAAAAGACCTTCGCAGAAATTGTTTGGTTTTGGGGTTTTGTCTTTTGGTGGGTTTGTAAGGATTTTGGTTGGTGGTTTGTTGTTTTGGGGTTTTTTTGTGTTTGGTTTGGTTTGAGCCTTTTTTTTTTTTTTTTGGTGAAGTTGTTTTTTCTCCATCCTGAAGGAGCTCTTCTTCCTCATGTGTCTTATTGGTGTAATTTTGATGACTGTTACTATTACCACTACTACATCTACAGTTGGTTTTTATGACAATGCAACATTTTTGCCAATGACCACTTCTTTGAAAAAACATCAAGTGACAGCACAAATTGAGAGCAAGAGGTGTTTTCCACATGTCCCCAAAGAAAAAGCAGATACTTTATAACAATCCCTATTTAATATCCTAGTTTCATGCTTATAAGGATGTGTCCAAGAGACACATTGATGTGGCGTGGTCAGGTAAAACTGCACTGCAGGCATTTCTCAGGAGTGAGCCTCCAGCCCATCCACTGTCTATCCCTCAGATCCGTGGCACTTTTTCATCCCTGATTCCCAATCATTCCCGTGACTGTTAGAATGCCACCCGTTGGCCCAAGCCCTGCACAGCTCACTCTCTAGGAAAACACATGAAGCCCTTTGTGATTCTGCAGCACAGCCCATTGAATCTGCTTCCTGCCCATAACAGCTGCCAGTGCTGTGCTCTCAGGTAAGACCTGGGGGGGGCTGAGAACAGAGCCCAGTTGACTCTGTGTCTACCATCACCTGTTGGGACAAGAAGGGCATTGATGTGCACCTCGGTGTGTCTGATCTCAAAGCCAATCCTCTTGTGTCCTGAAAGGGGGCAAGAGCTTGGAACAGGGCTCGGTCTGGCTGTGGCTTCTTCCCAGTGCTTGTCAGTGCTCATCCTTGGGCCTTCCCAGCCCTGCTGTGGTACCTGCCCTGCCCCTGACGGCCGCTGCGACTGCAGAGGCTGGAGCCTTCCTCAGCTGAGAGAGTCCTGCTGCTGCCCGGCCGCTGCAGCGCGGAGCTGCCGGGAGGCAGCAGCCCCTCGTCTGGGCCGGCTTCTGCATGGCACGGCCTGGACTCACGAGAGGCTCAGCATCTCCTCTGGGCAGCTGTCCGTGCCACGCCGGCGCCCGAGGAGCACTGCTGTCCTTGCTGCCCGTGGCCGCTGTGCCGAGCTGGGAAGGCGGGGACGTGTGCGGAGCTGAGAGGGCGAGTCCAATGCCAGCGACTGATCCGCGCAGTCAGGGGGAAGACAAGCAGTGTGGTTCTTCACATGGGACACGGGCAAGGGCATCTTTGAACTCAGCCTGCCCATAACGGCTGAGCATCCTGATGCGGAAAGCCCCGTTGGTATTGGTCACAACGTGAGCTGCTCTGGTTTACAAAAAGAAAGGCATTCTTTTGGCAAGATGCCCTCCTCTCCTGCGAATGCATCTCTCTGTGCTTTGTTTCCTCTCAAGAGATCTCTTCAGAGGACTGTAGAAAATCAGTCTCAGTGCTGGCCATCTGTGCTGCAGAGCTGCCTGGCTTGTTGCTGTTGCTGTTGTGGTTCTTGTCGCTGTTGTTGTTGTTACCCAGATGACCACAAAAGGCTCAGAGCCCCAGAGAGTGGGGCTGCCTTTTGTATCTCCTGGAAGGTGGCATGTCTGCTTTCAAGTGAGCATCTTGCACTTTGTTTCCCTCAGGGAAAATGGTGAGCATGGAAAATCCGGTGATGAAATACACTGAACTGGAAAATATCGGCAGCGGGTGAGTCCAACCACAGTTTCTTCTACAAAACCATGGGCCAGCTGTTCTGCTGGTGGAATATCTATCAAGTGTCAAGTCAGGCAAGCTGCAAACATGTTCAGACACTGGGCTTAGATTGGCCCATCTCTCAGTGCTGGTCAGAATTTGTAAGTGTGGTCAGAAGGCATTGTCAAAGACATCTCCACGCTGCCACGGTCTTGCCTGCAGCAAGGAACAGGAGCTGGAAGATCTCCTGTCTCTCAAGTGTGGGACAGCTGTGTGTTAATTTCCTTAGCATTTTTGTATGTCTCAAAATCATCCGGCCACACTAATGAAAGGAGAATCTTGCTTGCCTGAAAGAGCAGCCTAGCCCCTGGTAGCTGTCAGATAACAGTTCTCAGGAACAGTTCTTTCCAAGAGGTTGCTGAAGGAAATACTCGGTGGTCAGGATTAGAACCACACAGTTTAGAAACGGAAACTCAAGATGAAAGAATAAGCTCTCTTTTTGAGCTGAGGCACTAAAGCCCAAAGCTTCAGGAACAGGCCCAGTGCCCATGCACTGGAGAGGAAAATGCATCATGTGCCCTCTGGCAGAGCCCTCATGCCTCCTGCAGGTTTTAGGCACTTAGAGCAGAGATCTCCTGTCCGGGCTGGCTTTCACGCCAAGATCTAAACAGCTTCTCCTTTCTTTGCTGCTGTTTTGTTTCTAGGGGTTTCGGAGAAGTTTGCAGAGCATTCGACAATGCCACAGGAGGAGAGGTAAATGTCAACAGTCCCTGCAGATTCTGCAGCTCTTGAGGGCTTTCCCCTCTGGTGTGAGTTGTGGCTGGAGCTTTGGGTCACCGGGAGAGCTGTGCTGCAAAGGCACAAGAAGCACAGACTGGTGCCAGCCTGCAAAATACATTTGGGACAGTCGTTGTCCTTCTCAGCTGCCAGAAGGAAGGCAAAGAGAGCAGTGGTTCCTTTTGGAGAAGGAAATGCTCACTCACTCTCAGTGGCTAAAACAAAGGTGGTGCCTTAGAGCATCTCACTGCTTTCTTGTGGCTACAGCTTCAGAGTCCTGAATTCTCATTTCTGGCTGCCAGCAAATACATCTGAACCTTACTGGTAGTTCCTTAGCAACCTGCAGTGCTGCACTTGGGAACTGCACGTAGGGAGGGATCTGCAAGGCGTCCCTAAGAGCCCTAAGCCCTGCTTATAGCCCAGGATGTATCCATAGAGTAGCAAGGCTTGGATTACTTCTCTGGATCCCAGGCAGAGCAGCAGAGGGTGTGGGCAGAGCTTTGTGGGTGATAGTTGAGACACCATTGTTACCAAGTGGACAAGGCAAAACGTCAGTGGCCATGTGTCCTGTTTCTGGCCCACAAGGGAGCGGAGAAATGGGCTGTTGGAATGTCAGTTCCTAATTACTCCAGTGTCTAATCACAAGGCACTTTGGCACAGCTCAGCTGTGTCATTCCAAAATCACTCGCTCCATGTGTGTTGTGGTCTCGTGCCACCAACTTCTCAAGGTACTGATTGTCATTGTCATTTTAGGTGGCCATAAAGAAAAGTAGTCTGCAAGGACTGAGGAGGAAGGAAGTAACTGTCAATGAACTCATGATCATGAAGATGAATAGGAATCCCAACCTGGTCAACTATTTAGACAGGTGAGTGGTCGTGGTCTTATCCCATGAATGTTTGTTTACCTACTGCAAGCATGAGAGGTCAAAAACCAACTTTGGTCTGTGGCAGAAAATAGAGCTGTTAATTACTGATCAATTATTATTTCTCTTCTCATCTCCAATGGATGGGAAGAGAGTGCATTTTGTCTGCATTAGTCTTCCCTGGCACACATCGTTTGACAATTCTTCAAAAGCCTGCACCAGTGCTATCTTACTAAGTCAATACCCTCTAAGTTCACTGCCACCACGTTGTCTTGGGGCTTGATTTTTCTCAAGAGTCTTAAATGCTGATGAACCATCCGAGAGAGGATTTCCCTTGGACTGCAGCCCCTCTTTTCCATTGCTGTGCATGCCAGGAAGACTAGATGCTTTTTTTCCATAAACACCATGTGTGACAGCTTTTTATCTGGGCTGTTAGTAAACTGTGTTTTTCACTTGCTGGCCATCTAAGACATCTCCTTTTTCACAGCTGTGCCTTTCTCCTTGACACAGCACAGACCGCAATCACTGCACAGCCTAGAGGGAACGTCTATTCCTTTGAGTCTGTCCTCGTTTCAAAGGGACCTGGAAACAAGAATCAATCGTTGTCTTTTCCAAACAGTGGCGTAGCCATGCACATTCATCTCCATGGCCTCATTTCCTTCTTTCAGCTACCTTGTGGATGATGAAGTCTGGCTGGTGATGGAATACATGGATGGAGGCACTCTGACTGATGCCATCTATGAGATGTACATATCTGAAGATGAGATGGCAGCCGTCAGTCGGGAGGTCAGGGATCCCACCTGTGCTTCCGAGGGCTTGGGCAGGATTGTCTGGGAAACAGGGGCTGAGAACTGGAGGGATTCCATGTGCCAAACTTTGCTTCTGTGTGGCTGCTATGCTATGGGGAAGGGGGGGAACTGCGTGGCAGTGTGCCTGCACTCCCTGTACTCTGTTCTTGTACTCTTATCTCCTGCTGTTGCATTCTCACTCTGTCTCTTGTATTTGTAGTTGCTGTTCTCCACCTTGCCTCTCTGAATGCTTGCCTGGAGCCTGTCTGCACGGCATTCCTTGCCTGTAAAAGCAAAAGTGCTGGTAGCAGAATTGGAAACTAATGGTAAAAGGGACTCATTTCTCAGAGTCCTCAGCTGAAAAGGGTAATAGTGCACCCAAAATGCTGTTTGCTTCTGAAAGGCGACTCATGTGATACTTCCAAGTCTGTGCTGAGGCCAGCAAGAAAACCTTTGCCATGCAGCCTCCCACCCAAAAGTGAGCCGCTTCACAGCAAAGGGAGGGACTCTTTCTTTCTTAGCAAAGCCTTGCTTGTCCTCTGGATGAAGAAAGCACATCCACTGCAGCAGCAGTCATTCTGGCTGCTTTGCAGAGGACAGTCTAGAACAGCAATTCCCGTTGGCTCTCTCAAAAGCTGACGTGCCTTCCCTTAGAAAGGTAGTGTTGGAGCAGCAAGCTCTTCCTCTCAATGGCTCTGTGTTCTGCCATTGCACTCTATTCCCCTGGAAAGGGAATCTTTTAGAGCTGTTTCCTTTCTTGTGGGCTCAAATCACACCACTCATTTTTATCCTCCTGTCTCTGTTTTCTCTCTCAGTGCCTGCAAGGACTGGATTTTCTTCACTCAAACCATGTCATCCATCGAGATGTGAAGAGCAGCAACATCCTTCTCAGAACTGACGGCTCTGTCAAGCTGGGTTGGTATATTCTTGGCCAGGCAGAGCGTTCCGGGCATGTGGGGTTTGGGGCTGCTTTTGAGTGACTGCCAGTTCCCCCAAAGTGGTGCTGCTGGCAGTGCAGGGACCCCTGCAGCGAGCTGAAGGCACAGTTGCAACGTGCACAGAGGTATGGCGAGGAAAAAGCCGTCCAGAGTGGCACTGGTTTGGGTCTGTGTGTGTCCCTTCCAGAGGGAGGGAGCTACAATCTAAAGGTTCCAGGGAATAAAAGCCACTTCTGGGGGCAGGATTAAAAAATTTAAAAAGCAGCCACTTCCGTGTTTCCTTGGCTAAAGTCCTGAGGAAACAGAGCAGGGACGGATTTCCAGGAGATTCAACAGCGCTTTCTCAGACTTACAGTGGGGAGTTCTTTTGCTTGGTTTCCTAATTGTACAGAACTTTTTTGTTCTCCTCAGCTGATTTTGGCCTCTCTGCTCAGCTCACCCCTGAGCAGAATCTAAGGAGCTCAGTGGTCGGGACGCCTTGGTGGATGGCGCCTGAGGTTGTGCTAGGTCAACCATATGGCCCCAAAGTGGACATATGGTCTCTTGGAATTGTGGGATTCGAAATGGTGGAACGAGAAGCTCCTCACTGGAATGAAAGTCCTACCTCGGTAAGGAGCAAATACTCACTGATCCCTCTGTCTTTTTCACCTATCCTGTGTTCTGTCCTCCATCAGACAAAATCCCATTGCCGTCTGCTGGCACTGCTTCCACCAAGGTCCCCTTCTAAAAATGGCCCTGCAGCACATCAGCATCTGCTGTAGTTTTGGTTGCATCGGTGGGGGAACTCAGGCCCTACCACATGCAAACACTCTCCATTCTCAGGCAACACTTTCCTTTGGGTTTTAAGTTGTTCCAGCTCGTCTGTCTGTGTAGATGTCTCTAATAACACAAAACACACATCTCAGAGCTGGTGTTACATTTCCAGAAAAGAAGGAAAGAAACCCAAACCAACAAAGTTTCTAAAACAGTGGTTTTCTAGAGAAGAACTGCACTCCCTGTACGGTTTCTTGGCACTTGCCTAAAACCTGGGCATGAGGGTGTAAAGGCCACATAGTGTCTTCTGCTTCTTGTGCAGTGTTGCTGAAACACTTAGTGACCATATTTCTGTCATAGCCCAAGCCACGTTCTCCACGTGACCAAGCTGCAGCCTGGTGACACGGAGAGCCTGCCAAAACCTCCCATTTGTTACCTGGCACTTTCTGGGATGGGCACATCTTTAATGCATTGACTTGAGTATCCAGAAAAGCAGAGGGCTACCATAGGGATAGCATTTCTCCTTCTGCTGATTTGACCACGAAAAGTTTTTCTTTTGCCACATCAGAGAAGCTGGAACTTGCAGACTGCTGCGAGACAGAGCTGCAGGTGGCTCCTGTGTGCCCAAACAGGCATTTTCATCCCAATACGTTTCTGCATGCATCTTAACGTGTCTGTGTTGAATGCGAGGTTCCAAATGTTTCTTTCCTTACCTGAGCAATAACTCCCTTTTCTATAATAATACTTGAAAACAGTTAGAGCAAAGTCCCTCTTCCAAACTGCCTGTCAAGCTGGTGGGAATCTTCAGAGAAGCAAAACGTGCTTTTGCTGATGTAGTTGCCCCTAACTAGGTCAGCCAATCAAATCAGCTGCCGAGGCAAGCTCCGCTGGATGCTGGAAAAGCTGTGGCTGCTTTGGGGTTTGGGTTTTTTGTTGGTATAGGAAAGTCATCTCTGCCTCTCTGCCAAGGCAGAAATTGCCACTGCAGAGTTGAGCTTAAACAAGGGGCTCTGGGAGAGCATTTACAGACTTGAAACTGATGCCTGGAGTGGCTACCTAAAACCAGAGACTAGACAAGAATAAGAGAATCAAAATAGGTATTTATTTGAACGGCCTTCAAAGATACAGCCTGGGCAGTCAAAAGGCTACATCCAAGATGGACCCTGGGTCATGAGTTCTTCACAGTTTTGTAAGCTTGGTCCATTTCCATAGCAGGGTTAATTCTCCAATTATGAGCCCAGTAATGATGTAATTAGCCCAAGTTTGCCCCTCTTCAGAGGCTTTGAGTTCACACATTTTGGGCCCTGGGACAATCGGAGTGTCCTTGGAGAGCAAACCTAGAGAGGCTTTGTTATGTCTAACTAGCACGAGAGAACAGTAGCTAACAGGCCACACAAAACTTCCGAGCTACACACTAGGCAGTACAGGACTTGAAAAATAGAAAAGTTAAAACCTAAGGCATCAAAAGAAGCAGGTGGAGTCTTGTGTTTCCTTTTTCTCCAGGCTGAACTCCTGATAGCCACAGGAGGGACCCCACAGCTGCGGCAGCCCAACCTGTTCTCGGCTTCTCTGCGTCACTTCCTGAACTGCTGCCTGCAGACAAACGAGGAGCGGCGCTGGTCTGCCAAGGAGCTCCTGCAGGTAAAATGCAAAGGGGCTGCAGGTCAAACAGTGTCCGAGGATGGGCTCCTCCTCCACTGAAGCCCAAGGCATCAGATGAGCCCCCTTCCTCCTCATCTCCACTCTTGGTGCTTTCCAAATGAAAATGGTGAGGAATCCTGGGCTGGGCTGGCAGGGACCTGTAAAGGCCATCTGATCCATGTGGTGTGCAATGAGCAGGGATATCTTGAAAGAGATCAGGCTGCTCAGAGCCCCTTCCCACCTGACCTGGAATGTTTCCAGGGAAGGGACACTTACCAGCTCTCAGGACAACCTGTGCCACTGTTGCACTATGCTCCTTAGACCTACTCAGAGTAAATCCCCTTTTCATTTAAAAATATTACCTCTGCCTTTGAAGCACTGAGCTTGGAAAGTCATGGTTCATTGTTCTTGGTTGGTTTTTTTCCTTTGGGCAGCATCCATTTGTAACATCAGCCAAGCCTGCATCCAGCCTGGTGCCACTGATCCAGTCACTGAAGAAGTGGAAGGAGGAGGAGAAAAGATTGCAGTGGCAATCCATCCATTCAGGACTATTTTCTCCATGACCAGCTTAGATGAGGATTGTAGAGTAGGATTGTAGAGTAGGATTGCAGAGTAGGATTGCAGAGTAGGATTGTAGAGTAGGATTCTAAATAAATAAAGTTTCTGAAACCCCAACTCATCTGTAAGATTCCTTTCTTTCTCACCTTGTGATTTAGCTCAACTTTTCCTTCTCAATTGTCCGTTGTTTCTTAAAGGTGGAAAGAGACACTTATGGCTTCTTTGGTATGGTTTGTCAGTGGGGCAGGCTCTTCTTCATTCATCCTCTCCAGACCACACTGCCTTTGCAATACGGCACACTGGCCGGTTTTTGTCCAGCCATTGTGCTTGTAGTTGAGGCAGAAAGGGCAATGGCATTTGCAGGCAAAAGCAGAGGAGGAGTTGTGCAGCCAAGACATCCTGTGCAGATGTAGGTGTTGAGCTGTGACTCGAGAGCACTGGGGTTCCTGCCACTTGGATTTGTATCCCTAAGTGCAATCTCTTTGGCTCAGGGAGAGTCTTGCTCAGCTGAGAAAGCAGAAAGCTCAGCGAGGGTGCTCTGAAAGGTCTCGTCTGAGGCAGAGCTGTCAGCGAGCGTGAGGTGAGAGCGGCCCGGCCTTGCCCAGGCTGGAGCCCCAGCAGAGCCCACGCAGAGCCCAGAGCAGCCTGAGGCTGGGCAGAGGCAGGCTGGCAGGAGGCCCTTGGAGCTGCAAGAGGCAGCAGCCTGGCACTGGGTGCCTCTTCCTGGGAGCGGGCACATGGTCCCATCTCAGAGCCAAAGCGGCAGCTGGCTGCTGCCGAGGGAAGCGTAGCCGTGCTGGGCACAGCGCAGACTGGTGCCATTGGCCGTCTGGAGGCGGCCCAGGAGGAGAGAAAGGCAAAAGGCAGCCGAGGGCTGGTGCCCCGGCTGAGGATTGCTACTCTTCTGCCGGCTGCCCTGGAAGTCCTGGGAAAGGTTAGCAGTGTGTGCAGCAGCCTGGGCACAGCGGGAGGGAGCCGGGCTGCTCCGCAGGCTCGAGCACGGGGCAGCGTCCTTCAGGCACGGCACTTCTGCCAGGGGCACTGAGGCCAACGGGAGGCAGCGACAGCTCGTCAGGTCAGATCTGCAGGAGCCAGTGCCTCACACAGCTCGGGGAGGAAGCGCCTGCAATCCTGCAGTTCTGCACTGAGTCAGAGCAAAGGTGTGGAATGCAGAGCGTTCTGCAGAAATATTCGGGACCACCAGGCCAGCCTGCTTTGTGCTCTCCAGGGCACAGCAAGCAGTGCACCATGCAGCTCTGAGTTGCTGGCAGAGAGATGTTAAAAAGGAACTCACTTTTGGATACAATTAAATGGTAACAAAGTCATCGAAGCAAAGGAAAACTGCTTATGAGTAACGATTCCGTTGAGCCGGGTGTGTGCCTCCCTCCCCGAGAGCTCAACACACCCCCCCTCTAAGAAAATGGCTGCTTTTTAGACCCTTTCCCAGCCGGGACGGTCCCTGTCCCCTTTCCCAATGGGTGGGTACTAAGAAACTTAGGTGCTCTCCTGACCACCTTCTTTTCTGTCCCCTCCCCTCTCATCCTACTTCCTTTTTAGTCAGGTCTTCAACCCTGCCCCTCTCCCAGCTCCCAGCAACACCCAGCAATTTAACTAGAACAGCTCCAAACCATAAATCCAACATACATCCAACAATTTTCATTCTTTGACCTAAACCCCTTTTGGCTGCAGCAAAATATTACTTCCTCTCTCAGAGGGAATCGGGGATGTGCCTGAGGCTTGTGCTTGAGTAGTGAACTGATTTGGAAGGGAGCAGAAGGCTTTCAGTAGGCAATTTGTGTTTTCTTTATTACTTTGGGAAAGAAAGATGCAATGTGGCTTCACGCAGCAAAAGCACTTGCAGGGTGCAGTGACGAAATGTTGTGTTCAATTCCCAGGGAAGGAAGGTGTAAATGACCATCAGAGGAGAATTTGAGGAATGGGTGTTACGGGTTCAGGAGGACGCCCATGCCCAGAGAACTGAAGACCCAGTTAGAATTGCAAAGCAAATGAATTTTAGTAGTCACGTTAGCAAGAAATACATACCGGCGCCTGGCTGCTGGAAAAGCCACCGAGCAGGAGAAGGAGATAGAGCATGGTTCCTGAGTGGGAGGGGCAGAAGGGCAGGACTCCTTCAGGGCATCCCCTGGATAAAAATGGCGTGCGTCATGTCGTCCTCTCCCCTCCACCCCAGGAGCACACCTTATATCTCCTCCTCAGGAGTGGCCAGTTTCAACATCATTTCGTCCAGGGCCAGCTTACGAGATGAGGTCACATTGGCCCATGATCATACTCCATGCCAACAATGGCTCCATTATGTATTGTTTCTCCTTTCCCAGGATGAGTTCCACCAGGTGACCGATACCTAGTTTCATTTCTAGAAGTTAGTCCCGCTAACTAACAATACAGTCGTCTTCTGCATTATCTTGTCGATGTGCAACACTGCGGACCAAACATGTCAGGCCTCAGATCTGTCTCCTATCCCTGACACATGGGGATGTTCCCCAAATGACCACCAGAGACCCTCAGGACACCCCTACTCTCACATCAAGAACTTCTGACAAGTGGTTTAAATATGTCAAATAGTTTGAAGTCATGTTTAGCCTGTGAGTTTCAGCAAAGTAATGAGTGTGTCTTAGTTCCATGGGTACAAACTAGTAAGTGAGATTGCTGGGTGTGCACGTGTTAGGGAAGTGATTCCCCATGCACCCAGCGCTGAAATCAAGTGACGCCTCCTTTCTAACGCTGAGCTGGCAGCAGGGATGGATCCCTGCTTGGTAACCTTTCATTGTGGTCACTTATATTGAACAGTAAAAAAGGTTGAAATGAAATATTTCAAGCCGTTTCCCCCTGGTTTCCCTTTCCTGGGGGCCAAAGCTCTGTGCCCCAGGTGGCCTGGGTGTGTGCAGAGAAATGCAGCCCCCACAAAGCCCTTGGTTTTCCCACAAGTCATCATCACTCCTTCCCAGGTGCGCCCAGCTCTGGCAGGAGAGAGAGAGCCCACGGCGCAGTGGGCACCGTGCCCTCCCAGCCGGGGCTCTCTGGCACAGAGCAGCAGCAGCGCCAGCACCTTTCAACCCGCTCCTGGCCTTGGCTTCAGCCGGGAGCCAGAAGCCTCTGGAAATCAGCACTGCCAGTTGCATTCCCAGCTTGGAGCAGCTCCTGCGGGTGGGCAAATCCTGCCCGTTCGACTGCTTCCATAGAGGACGAAAGGCAGAGGCAGAGATGTACCTACAGAGGGGACCAGGGCGTGTCCAATAAAAGTGCAAATGTGTGGGGAGATTTGTTAGGAATTATTACAGCTGTCATGCAATTAGTGCCTTCTCTCCTGGATCTGTGCAATGCTTTGGGCCATTTTCTTGGTCTAGTTTCCTTTGCTTTGGTCCCATCTCAGTGTTCACTTGGGGTACAGGCTGTAGGTGCTTGGGGCACTCTTTGAGTTACTCTTGGAGCCCTTGAACAACAGGGTTTGGCCCACGAGGGGACTTTGTGCTGCTTTGTGACAGAGGAGAACTTCCCAGGCTATTGTGTGTTTGCTGCAGGGAAGCTTGGGTTGCTTAGCATCAATTCCCAGACCAACGCAGAGCAGCTGCTTTGTGATGTCAGGGCATGGTTGCCACGTTGTGGTGCTGTCATCAGAAGGTTGCCTTGGTGCACAGAAGGTCTCAGTGTCAGAGCAGCTCTTGGGCTTGCTCAGAGCAGGAGCATCCTCCTGGTTGAGGCCTTGTCAGGGGGCAGCTGCACTCTGACAGGAGCCTTGTTTTTTCTTGTGTTAGAGCACAGTCTGCAAACTTGCACAGCAGGGCTAAAATCATGGAGGCATTTGCTGCTGCAGTTTGCACTGTGTATGGCATTGGTTATTCTGCCTATTACCTGACTAACCTGACACATGAGTAGAGGTTTTCCCTGGGTGTAACCCAACCTGGCTTGTGTAGGGCTTCCTGCTCTTTCTTAGTAACTGAGTTGATTTTGAAACAAAAAGACCATTAGGATGCCACTGCTTTGGTAAAGCTCCTGTCAACACGTTCAGCTCAAAAGAGGGTGTCTGTAGCCAGGGAGGTGCGGGCAGCATTTGCAAGGGAACGTGCAGGGGTTCCCTTCCCTCCACGGGAGAGTCTGTGGCAGCCGAGTCTGTCATTTCCTCAGGGGGCTGGGTCAAGCAGGACAACTTTGAAAAGGCAGCCTGGGAGGTGTTCTCAGAAGGCCTTCAAAGAACTCTGCAGTTGTGCCTGGAATTCAGGGAAAGCTTCTTTGTTTCTAAATTTTGTCATGAAAAGATTTGACTGTCTAACTCGACCCTTTAATGAGTGCTAAAATAGTGATTCTTTTTGCAATGAAGTGCAAACTCCCAAACAGTGAGTGTCTGCTCCTGAACCCCAGAGCTGCTCCTGGGCTGTTTCCCAGTCAAACTATGACATCTCAGGGGGGTTTGGGGGAAGGTTTTCTGGGCAACGGTTTTCAGTAACTTAATGGAATTAATGCATGCAACTTATTTTTTAAAAAAAGAACCTGAAGGAGAGGATAAAAAAGGCAGCTTTAGCTGTTGGGCAGAAGAGAAATATTGGGTGTTGAAGAACAATTTGCATTTTCTTGATCAAGTTTGTATTCATTTACTGGCAAAAGAGGCCAAAGCATAGGCACAACCAAGAATATTGTCCTGCTCTCTTGCTGGCTGTGTGGAAGAACTGTGTCTGCTGGAGGGCTGTTGTGAAAAGAAAACCCTCTCTGTTTGGGTGGACTTGTTCTGCGGGATTAACCAGCACAGACGGTTTTTTCACAGCATCTGGTTCATTTTCCCTTCCCACTGCAGGTCACATGATCCGTGTATTCGTCAGTCCTGATCCTGAGGTGAGTGAGACAGGAACTTTTGATGTTCCTGGTGTTTAAGAACTGTGTAGAAATCTGTGAGCTTGGCCTGTGGCAGTAGAGTAAGGAGGCTGAGCTGGGTGGGCAGAAAGAAAATCCATGTTCATGTCTGCAGCAGCAATAGCAAAGGCATCGCTGTGTAATAGCTGCTTTTGCATTTCAGAGCTGTCGCAGAACTAAAAGCCCAGCTTTGCAGAGAGAACGTTGCTTGCTGAGAGTAGCCAGGCTGCAATATCTAATTCAGAGCAATATGCAGTACTGTTGAATTAGCCCATTTTACTTTAGTTGGAGGCACTTGGAATCCCATTGCTATGCAAGGTTATGATTTCTCCTTAGTAGAGCTGGTTGTAGAGCTGAATAGAGATAAGGTTAGAAATGACATGTAACTGCCTGTCCCTCACACTCCTGCCTGTCCACAGAGCCCAGAACCAACCTCAGGCTCTCCTCTGGCTCCCTCTGCTCCTGGAGAAGAGGTTGAAGAGGCTGAAGAGGCTGAAGAGGCTGAAGAGGAGAAAAATGTCCAGAACTCTCCAGCTGTGGTCAGTCATGAATCTGAACGTCGTGAGCCGGTAAGTGGCAGTTGTGGTTGTGGCTGTCTTTAGAGGAAATCAGAGCTGCAAGTTTCTGAGCGGCCAGCACTTGCTGGTGGTGGCCGAGGATGCTGAGTGCTGGAGTCCTGGCAGGACCTAGCGATTCCCCCCAGCCAGTGAGAGCTGGAACACGGCCTTTGAGCTGTCATGTTCAGGCCCCAGCTTGCTGGGATTCCAAGAGGGGCAAACGTGAATCATGAAGGCTCCCCTGTCGCCAGAGGAGGGAGCGCTCCAAAGACACCGCTCTCAGCCTTGCCAGACACGTGGGGGACACGGTGGCCTGGAGAGCCATGTCCCACTGCACAGGCTGGCCAAGTAGCTGCTGGCACAAAAGCTGTTGATGTGAGCACACAAGTGCTTTGGGGTGGTTTGTCCACATGAGCTTCTTGGGTGGGCTGAGCTGGGAGTATTTCAGAGACACACTGGGGATGGGGAGCTGCTGCTTGAAGTCAGGGACTTTGGTGCCTTGGTTGCCAGGTTGTTCTCTGGCCTCTTCAGGCAGAGCAGTGAGGAGCAGAGCTGACAGGGGCTCTGAGTGCGCCTGTGTTTTTGCTTTTGATAAGCTGCAAAGAGATGGTTGTGTTGTCCCCGGACCTGTGTGGGGCCACTCTTCTCCCGTGTGGCAAAAGAAGCAAAGTGCGCAGTTGGGAGCCCTTCTTCCGTGGCAGAAGCCAGAGGCTGCCATGTTTCTGCAGATACTTTCTGTTGTGAAGTCTGTTTTTAAAACTGCATTTGAAAACTGCATTGGAGCCTAGAGTGGGGGCAAAGATGTTGCTCTGAAGTAGGTGGCACTTTCATCTTTTTGTTTGTTGGTTTGTTGGTTTTCTAGGAGGAGACTCCCTGTCTTTTCTTTCTCGGCAAACAAAGGTGCTTTTACTCAACCTTTCCTGGACTTTTCTAGCACTGGACGAGATTCTGCTAGAATTTTAGCTTGCAAGCTGGCGGTTCTGGAAGTTGCAGTATTTTTGCATGAGAACACGTAGTTTGGGGCAAGGAGATTGGTGCAGAAGGAGCTGTTCTGGTGTCCGGCCAGCCAGCAGGGCCTTGCACATCACTCTCAGGTTAACAGCGCCCGTGCCTTTTGGCAGCCCAGGGGAGCAGAATGTGTTGTATTCCAGGTATGGGAATTCAGCAGGAAATCCACACCCTTGCATTCCAGCTGGTCCTCTGAGGTCAGAGGGTCTGGGAGGGGCTCAGCTTCATTTCTGAAGTGCAGCCACTTTAACATCATCAGTCTGGTTGAGTCCAAGAGAAGAACTTGCCCCAGTACAGATGCACAAGGAGTGCAGTTCCCAGTGCAGTGCCCTGGGTCTGATCGCATTCTATAAGGCCCTTCCTGCTCCAGGTTCCCCAAGAGTGTGGTTTATTGAAGCAACAGGAGAGCAAGTTCAGGATTGCTGCTGATCAGGGCACTGGCTACCAAGTGTTGATGTGTGTAGTGAGGGAAAGCATAGCATAGGAAAAGAGAGATGATAACAGTGAGATCGATCTGTCTATCTATCTATCTATCTATCTATCTATTGATCTATCTATCGATCTGTTTATCTAAATGAAACTTCCTGGCTCTGCTCCAAGGCAATTGGAGGTGCAAAGCTCACCTAAAGACATCCTTTCAGGAGAGGAGGAGAGACATGTTCCATCAAGCGATCCCGAGCAGGCAGAGATGTTTCCCCCTCCAGAGATGGTTGTTTTTTCCCCTCAGAGGTGTTTTCCTCCCCCTGTTTATCCGTGAAAGTTTGGTCTGTCCTATGGGTGTGGAGCAATCCCATCCTCTAGGTGGGGTTTGGTGACTCTGGTCAAACATGCATTACAGGACACATGGTTTCCATCACTGGCATCCTGAAGGGTGTCTAAGTTAATTTGTTAATTGGGCCTTCTGAGGGTCTCTGTTACTGCCGGTCAGAATTCTCAGTTGACAAAAGAGGGAGGACAAGAAACACCTTGGTTCCCCTCCATATACTGAGGTGGCCATAGAGGCCCTCTGACCTCCATTGGAGGCTCTTTGTTCGCATCCTCATCTCCTGAATAATCCAGGATTTGTAACAAGAGTGTAGATGTCAGAAAGGCAGGAATGGCAGTGCAGGCCTGAAGAGAACATGAACTCCAGAAGTGTCTCTCACAAGGAGCAAGCTCCCACAGGAAGCCACCTGCAGAGCCAGGGTGGGGCTGTGGCACAGGGCTGGGTGTCAGTCACTTCTGAAAGACAAGCAGGACACGGCAGAAGAGGAGCGAGGTCCTCAGCAGAGCCTTGAGAAATGCCCCACGTTCCCTGTCAGATGCCTAAGAGTCTGTTGGAGCTTCAGTCCCAGATGGAGCCTGACTGTAGTGCCAGTGTCACTTTGGAATCTGTGCCTCCCCGTGGGCAGAGAAGGACCCGGGAGAGCAGCAGCACATTGCTTTGGGAATGTGCGAGCCCATCAGTCTCTGAGTCCTGCCCCACAAATATTTTATGGGAAGTTGAAAGCCATCTTCTCTTGCTTTCTGCGCAGCTCCTTCTAGAGAAAGAGCATGAGCAGATTGCTCTATCAGAGATGCCTTGCCAGACTCGGCGAGAGCTGTTCCCAGCCCGAGAGCAGCTGCAGCAGCTCAGGCAGCAGGTGGAAGAGGCACAAGAGAATGGCCAGGTGAGCCTGCCTAGCCAGGTGACAGAGTGAAGGGCAGGAACAGGGACATAAAACGGAGCTCTTGGGACTGAGGAGGCCAGGAGTCCCACAGGCACTGAAAGCACAGAGCCTTGTCATCTGCAGAGACCAGTGCTGGGACGGGAGGGTTCCAATGGAAGCAGAGCTGGGTAGGGAAGCAGAAGGGAGGGGCTAAATGAATGTGATTTTGAGGCTGAAAGAGGAAAAAGCTGAGCCTGATGGCAGCTGCCAGTCACTTGCTCTGCATTTGTGTGTACAGAACATCAAGGCAGAGCCACAAGCAGAGCTGCCCGAAGCCAAGAGTGACATCAAGGCAGCAAAGAGGAGGAGCAAGGAGGACATCAGAAGCATCCAAGAGGAGAAGAATCTCCATCAGCACAGGAGCGATCTACAAGAGCAGGTGAGTGTAAGAGCTGAAGCCACTCCACTTGTGAGACATCCTCTCTCTGCTTCTTTGCAGAACATCGACAAAGAGCTGCAGGCAGAGCTGCAGGAAACTGAGGCTAGGATCAAGGCAAGGGAGAAGAGGCTGGATGAAGGACTGAAAATCATCCGAGAGGAAATTAATCTTCTACTCCAAAAGCATGAGGCTCTAGAAAAGCGAGTGAGTGAAACAGAGAGAGCCGCTGCAGTCACCAAACTGGTGGTTTCTGCCCTTCTTGCTTTTCCTCTGCAGAGCAGCAGGCGGGTGGGGTGATGTCTCTGAGTGCCATCCTGCTGTGGTCTCTATCACAGCCACTCTGAAGGACACGTCCTGGGCTGCTGAATCTCAGCTGCTGCCCTGGACAGTGCGACTAGTCCTTTGGCCTTTTGGCCAGCAGTCATCCAAATGGATTCCTGCTGGCCTGTTCCTGCTCTCCTTGTTTCTTGAGGTGTTTTTGCAGGTCAGCTTGGTGACCCTGATGGATCTTGAAACAAGCTGTCTGTATCCCTTGTGAACCTGTTCTTTCCCTTTCCTCACAGTCGCTGACCCACGGCTGACAGGGATAAGCTGTAGTGTCTGACTGCTTTGTTGTGTTTGACTTGAGGTGGAAGTGTGGACATCTCAGCTGGCAGCCTGCAAAGACTTCCAGCAAGTGATTGGCCACAAAGAGCCCCAAGGCTGGCGTGGGGCACAGGAACTGTCCCAGCCGGACCTGCTGCAGCTTGAGCCCGTCCCGAAGATGGTGGAGGAAAAGAGGACTCCATGGGAGGAGGTAGAACATTAGAACAAGGAGATGCAAGTGTGTCCATAGCCCTTGGAGGGGGAAAAGAGTGCTTGGGAGGAAGTGGAATAGTCATTGCAGCAGTCATCCTTCAGAAAATCCATGAGAATGTTACAGGAATCTGGCCATGAACTCAAGTAAAATCAGCCTTTGGTTTTGACCCATCCGGTTTGAGAAGTGGACATGCAAAAAAATCCATTTTAAGAGCCCTGCATGTGGCTGACAGCATCTTCCTCTGGGCCTGCATTTGAAATGGGATCCCAGGGCAATCTCTGCGAGCCAGACTTTCTGACACAACCTCATTTCTTGTCTCAGATCTACACAGGCTCTCGCATGGAACCTGCTCCTGCAGCAGCAGCAGCAGCAGCATTGTCTAAAGGAGCCTTTGCACCCCAGCCTGAGAAGTGGAGCCCGGGCAGTTTGCTCAGCTCCAACAGCGACACAGCTTCTTCCCATCAACAGGAGATGGAGGATGACCTCCTGGAGCTACTGAGTACGTCTTGTGTATTTCTTGTGTGAGGGACAGTGTATTGTGTGCATGTGTCAGCATAGCTGTGCCAAATGTTGCTCCGCAGTTTGGTGTCACAGGGACATTTAGGACTCCTCACAGGAAGTGCTGTGCTCCGAGGCAGCGAGGGAGTGCTCTGGGTGTTCCTGCTGCCTCTGAGCACAGCTCAGACTGCCTTGGCTTTGCCTGAGCTTCCCTCTCTGCTGAAGGCAGAAGCAGGGATTGTTCCTGCATCAGCTGTGACCTAGCAAATGATCTAGGCAAGTCCTCTGTGCTAGTGGCCAAACTGAACGGAATATTTGGCTTCCTAAATTCTCCTTAGACTCCTGATTTCTCAGCATTCATCAGAGCAAAAGACCTTCGCAGAAATTGTTTGGTTTTGGGGTTTTGTCTTTTGGTGGGTTTGTAAGGATTTTGGTTGGTGGTTTGTTGTTTTGGGGTTTTTTTGTGTTTGGTTTGGTTTGAGCCTTTTTTTTTTTTTTTTGGTGAAGTTGTTTTTTCTCCATCCTGAAGGAGCTCTTCTTCCTCATGTGTCTTATTGGTGTAATTTTGATGACTGTTACTATTACCACTACTACATCTACAGTTGGTTTTTATGACAATGCAACATTTTTGCCAATGACCACTTCTTTGAAAAAACATCAAGTGACAGCACAAATTGAGAGCAAGAGGTGTTTTCCACATGTCCCCAAAGAAAAAGCAGATACTTTATAACAATCCCTATTTAATATCCTAGTTTCATGCTTATAAGGATGTGTCCAAGAGACACATTGATGTGGCGTGGTCAGGTAAAACTGCACTGCAGGCATTTCTCAGGAGTGAGCCTCCAGCCCATCCACTGTCTATCCCTCAGATCCGTGGCACTTTTTCATCCCTGATTCCCAATCATTCCCGTGACTGTTAGAATGCCACCCGTTGGCCCAAGCCCTGCACAGCTCACTCTCTAGGAAAACACATGAAGCCCTTTGTGATTCTGCAGCACAGCCCATTGAATCTGCTTCCTGCCCATAACAGCTGCCAGTGCTGTGCTCTCAGGTAAGACCTGGGGGGGGCTGAGAACAGAGCCCAGTTGACTCTGTGTCTACCATCACCTGTTGGGACAAGAAGGGCATTGATGTGCACCTCGGTGTGTCTGATCTCAAAGCCAATCCTCTTGTGTCCTGAAAGGGGGCAAGAGCTTGGAACAGGGCTCGGTCTGGCTGTGGCTTCTTCCCAGTGCTTGTCAGTGCTCATCCTTGGGCCTTCCCAGCCCTGCTGTGGTACCTGCCCTGCCCCTGACGGCCGCTGCGACTGCAGAGGCTGGAGCCTTCCTCAGCTGAGAGAGTCCTGCTGCTGCCCGGCCGCTGCAGCGCGGAGCTGCCGGGAGGCAGCAGCCCCTCGTCTGGGCCGGCTTCTGCATGGCACGGCCTGGACTCACGAGAGGCTCAGCATCTCCTCTGGGCAGCTGTCCGTGCCACGCCGGCGCCCGAGGAGCACTGCTGTCCTTGCTGCCCGTGGCCGCTGTGCCGAGCTGGGAAGGCGGGGACGTGTGCGGAGCTGAGAGGGCGAGTCCAATGCCAGCGACTGATCCGCGCAGTCAGGGGGAAGACAAGCAGTGTGGTTCTTCACATGGGACACGGGCAAGGGCATCTTTGAACTCAGCCTGCCCATAACGGCTGAGCATCCTGATGCGGAAAGCCCCGTTGGTATTGGTCACAACGTGAGCTGCTCTGGTTTACAAAAAGAAAGGCATTCTTTTGGCAAGATGCCCTCCTCTCCTGCGAATGCATCTCTCTGTGCTTTGTTTCCTCTCAAGAGATCTCTTCAGAGGACTGTAGAAAATCAGTCTCAGTGCTGGCCATCTGTGCTGCAGAGCTGCCTGGCTTGTTGCTGTTGCTGTTGTGGTTCTTGTCGCTGTTGTTGTTGTTACCCAGATGACCACAAAAGGCTCAGAGCCCCAGAGAGTGGGGCTGCCTTTTGTATCTCCTGGAAGGTGGCATGTCTGCTTTCAAGTGAGCATCTTGCACTTTGTTTCCCTCAGGGAAAATGGTGAGCATGGAAAATCCGGTGATGAAATACACTGAACTGGAAAATATCGGCAGCGGGTGAGTCCAACCACAGTTTCTTCTACAAAACCATGGGCCAGCTGTTCTGCTGGTGGAATATCTATCAAGTGTCAAGTCAGGCAAGCTGCAAACATGTTCAGACACTGGGCTTAGATTGGCCCATCTCTCAGTGCTGGTCAGAATTTGTAAGTGTGGTCAGAAGGCATTGTCAAAGACATCTCCACGCTGCCACGGTCTTGCCTGCAGCAAGGAACAGGAGCTGGAAGATCTCCTGTCTCTCAAGTGTGGGACAGCTGTGTGTTAATTTCCTTAGCATTTTTGTATGTCTCAAAATCATCCGGCCACACTAATGAAAGGAGAATCTTGCTTGCCTGAAAGAGCAGCCTAGCCCCTGGTAGCTGTCAGATAACAGTTCTCAGGAACAGTTCTTTCCAAGAGGTTGCTGAAGGAAATACTCGGTGGTCAGGATTAGAACCACACAGTTTAGAAACGGAAACTCAAGATGAAAGAATAAGCTCTCTTTTTGAGCTGAGGCACTAAAGCCCAAAGCTTCAGGAACAGGCCCAGTGCCCATGCACTGGAGAGGAAAATGCATCATGTGCCCTCTGGCAGAGCCCTCATGCCTCCTGCAGGTTTTAGGCACTTAGAGCAGAGATCTCCTGTCCGGGCTGGCTTTCACGCCAAGATCTAAACAGCTTCTCCTTTCTTTGCTGCTGTTTTGTTTCTAGGGGTTTCGGAGAAGTTTGCAGAGCATTCGACAATGCCACAGGAGGAGAGGTAAATGTCAACAGTCCCTGCAGATTCTGCAGCTCTTGAGGGCTTTCCCCTCTGGTGTGAGTTGTGGCTGGAGCTTTGGGTCACCGGGAGAGCTGTGCTGCAAAGGCACAAGAAGCACAGACTGGTGCCAGCCTGCAAAATACATTTGGGACAGTCGTTGTCCTTCTCAGCTGCCAGAAGGAAGGCAAAGAGAGCAGTGGTTCCTTTTGGAGAAGGAAATGCTCACTCACTCTCAGTGGCTAAAACAAAGGTGGTGCCTTAGAGCATCTCACTGCTTTCTTGTGGCTACAGCTTCAGAGTCCTGAATTCTCATTTCTGGCTGCCAGCAAATACATCTGAACCTTACTGGTAGTTCCTTAGCAACCTGCAGTGCTGCACTTGGGAACTGCACGTAGGGAGGGATCTGCAAGGCGTCCCTAAGAGCCCTAAGCCCTGCTTATAGCCCAGGATGTATCCATAGAGTAGCAAGGCTTGGATTACTTCTCTGGATCCCAGGCAGAGCAGCAGAGGGTGTGGGCAGAGCTTTGTGGGTGATAGTTGAGACACCATTGTTACCAAGTGGACAAGGCAAAACGTCAGTGGCCATGTGTCCTGTTTCTGGCCCACAAGGGAGCGGAGAAATGGGCTGTTGGAATGTCAGTTCCTAATTACTCCAGTGTCTAATCACAAGGCACTTTGGCACAGCTCAGCTGTGTCATTCCAAAATCACTCGCTCCATGTGTGTTGTGGTCTCGTGCCACCAACTTCTCAAGGTACTGATTGTCATTGTCATTTTAGGTGGCCATAAAGAAAAGTAGTCTGCAAGGACTGAGGAGGAAGGAAGTAACTGTCAATGAACTCATGATCATGAAGATGAATAGGAATCCCAACCTGGTCAACTATTTAGACAGGTGAGTGGTCGTGGTCTTATCCCATGAATGTTTGTTTACCTACTGCAAGCATGAGAGGTCAAAAACCAACTTTGGTCTGTGGCAGAAAATAGAGCTGTTAATTACTGATCAATTATTATTTCTCTTCTCATCTCCAATGGATGGGAAGAGAGTGCATTTTGTCTGCATTAGTCTTCCCTGGCACACATCGTTTGACAATTCTTCAAAAGCCTGCACCAGTGCTATCTTACTAAGTCAATACCCTCTAAGTTCACTGCCACCACGTTGTCTTGGGGCTTGATTTTTCTCAAGAGTCTTAAATGCTGATGAACCATCCGAGAGAGGATTTCCCTTGGACTGCAGCCCCTCTTTTCCATTGCTGTGCATGCCAGGAAGACTAGATGCTTTTTTTCCATAAACACCATGTGTGACAGCTTTTTATCTGGGCTGTTAGTAAACTGTGTTTTTCACTTGCTGGCCATCTAAGACATCTCCTTTTTCACAGCTGTGCCTTTCTCCTTGACACAGCACAGACCGCAATCACTGCACAGCCTAGAGGGAACGTCTATTCCTTTGAGTCTGTCCTCGTTTCAAAGGGACCTGGAAACAAGAATCAATCGTTGTCTTTTCCAAACAGTGGCGTAGCCATGCACGTTCATCTCCATGGCCTCATTTCCTTCTTTCAGCTACCTTGTGGATGATGAAGTCTGGCTGGTGATGGAGTACATGGATGGAGGCACTCTGACTGATGCCATCTATGAGATGTACATATCTGAAGATGAGATGGCAGCCGTCAGTCGGGAGGTCAGGGATCCCACCTGTGCTTCCGAGGGCTTGGGCAGGATTGTCTGGGAAACAGGGGCTGAGAACTGGAGGGATTCCATGTGCCAAACTTTGCTTCTGTGTGGCTGCTATGCTATGGGGAAGCGGGGGAACTGCGTGGCAGTGTGCCTGCACTCCCTGTACTCTGTTCTTGTACTCTTATCTCCTGCTGTTGCATTCTCACTCTGTCTCTTGTATTTGTAGTTGCTGTTCTCCACCTTGCCTCTCTGAATGCTTGCCTGGAGCCTGTCTGCACGGCATTCCTTGCCTGTAAAAGCAAAGGTGCTGGTAGCAGAATTGGAAACTAATGGTAAAAGGGACTCATTTCTCAGAGTCCTCAGCTGAAAAGGGTAATAGTGCACCCAAAATGCTGTTTGCTTCTGAAAGGCGACTCATGTGATACTTCCAAGTCTGTGCTGAGGCCAGCAAGAAAACCTTTGCCATGCAGCCTCCCACCCAAAAGTGAGCCGCTTCACAGCAAAGGGAGGGACTCTTTCTTTCTTGGCAAAGCCTTGCTTGTCCTCTGGATGAAGAAAGCACATCCACTGCAGCAGCAGTCATTCTGGCTGCTTTGCAGAGGACAGTCTAGAACAGCAATTCCCGTTGGCTCTCTCAAAAGCTGACGTGCCTTCCCTTAGAAAGGTAGTGTTGGAGCAGCAAGCTCTTCCTCTCAATGGCTCTGTGTTCTGCCATTGCACTCTATTCCCCTGGAAATGGAATCTTTTAGAGCTGTTTCCTTTCTTGTGGGCTCAAATCACACCACTCATTTTTATCCTCCTGTCTCTGTTTTCTCTCTCAGTGCCTGCAAGGACTGGATTTTCTTCACTCAAACCATGTCATCCATCGAGATGTGAAGAGCAGCAACATCCTTCTCAGAACTGACGGCTCTGTCAAGCTGGGTTGGTATATTCTTGGCCAGGCAGAGCGTTCCGGGCATGTGGGGTTTGGGGCTGCTTTTGAGTGACTGCCAGTTCCCCCAAAGTGGTGCTGCTGGCAGTGCAGGGACCCCTGCAGCGAGCTGAAGGCACAGTTGCAACGTGCACAGAGGTATGGCGAGGAAAAAGCCGTCCAGAGTGGCACTGGTTTGGGTCTGTGTGTGTCCCTTCCAGAGGGAGGGAGCTACAATCTAAAGGTTCCAGGGAATAAAAGCCACTTCTGGGGGCAGGATTAAAAAATTTAAAAAGCAGCCACTTCCGTGTTTCCTTGGCTAAAGTCCTGAGGAAACAGAGCAGGGACGGATTTCCAGGAGATTCAACAGCGCTTTCTCAGACTTACAGTGGGGAGTTCTTTTGCTTGGTTTCCTAATTGTACAGAACTTTTTTGTTCTCCTCAGCTGATTTTGGCCTCTCTGCTCAGCTCACCCCTGAGCAGAATCTAAGGAGCTCAGTGGTCGGGACGCCTTGGTGGATGGCGCCTGAGGTTGTGCTAGGTCAACCATATGGCCCCAAAGTGGACATATGGTCTCTTGGAATTGTGGGATTCGAAATGGTGGAACGAGAAGCTCCTCACTGGAATGAAAGTCCTACCTCGGTAAGGAGCAAATACTCACTGATCCCTCTGTCTTTTTCACCTATCCTGTGTTCTGTCCTCCATCAGACAAAATCCCATTGCCGTCTGCTGGCACTGCTTCCACCAAGGTCCCCTTCTAAAAATGGCCCTGCAGCACATCAGCATCTGCTGTAGTTTTGGTTGCATCGGTGGGGGAACTCAGGCCCTACCACATGCAAACACTCTCCATTCTCAGGCAACACTTTCCTTTGGGTTTTAAGTTGTTCCAGCTCGTCTGTCTGTGTAGAGGTCTCTAATAACACAAAACACACATCTCAGAGCTGGTGTTACATTTCCAGAAAAGAAGGAAAGAAACCCAAACCAACAAAGTTTCTAAAACAGTGGTTTTCTAGAGAAGAACTGCACTCCCTGTACGGTTTCTTGGCACTTGCCTAAAACCTGGGCATGAGGGTGTAAAGGCCACATAGTGTCTTCTGCTTCTTGTGCAGTGTTGCTGAAACACTTAGTGACCATATTTCTGTCATAGCCCAAGCCACGTTCTCCACGTGACCAAGCTGCAGCCTGGTGACACGGAGAGCCTGCCAAAACCTCCCATTTGTTACCTGGCACTTTCTGGGATGGGCACATCTTTAATGCATTGACTTGAGTATCCAGAAAAGCAGAGGGCTACCATAGGGATAGCATTTCTCCTTCTGCTGATTTGACCACGAAAAGTTTTTCTTTTGCCACATCAGAGAAGCTGGAACTTGCAGACTGCTGCGAGACAGAGCTGCAGGTGGCTCCTGTGTGCCCAAACAGGCATTTTCATCCCAATACGTTTCTGCATGCATCTTAACGTGTCTGTGTTGAATGCGAGGTTCCAAATGTTTCTTTCCTTACCTGAGCAATAACTCCCTTTTCTATAATAATACTTGAAAACAGTTAGAGCAAAGTCCCTCTTCCAAACTGCCTGTCAAGCTGGTGGGAATCTTCAGAGAAGCAAAACGTGCTTTTGCTGATGTAGTTGCCCCTAACTAGGTCAGCCAATCAAATCAGCTGCCGAGGCAAGCTCCGCTGGATGCTGGAAAAGCTGTGGCTGCTTTGGGGTTTGGGTTTTTTGTTGGTATAGGAAAGTCATGTCTGCCTCTCTGCCAAGGCAGAAATTGCCACTGCAGAGTTGAGCTTAAACAAGGGGCTCTGGGAGAGCATTTACAGACTTGAAACTGATGCCTGGAGTGGCTACCTAAAACCAGAGACTAGACAAGAATAAGAGAATCAAAATAGGTATTTATTTGAACGGCCTTCAAAGATACAGCCTGGGCAGTCAAAAGGCTACATCCAAGATGGACCCTGGGTCATGAGTTCTTCACAGTTTTGTAAGCTTGGTCCATTTCCATAGCAGGGTTAATTCTCCAATTATGAGCCCAGTAATGATGTAATTAGCCCAAGTTTGCCCCTCTTCAGAGGCTTTGAGTTCACACATTTTGGGCCCTGGGACAATCGGAGTGTCCTTGGAGAGCAAACCTAGAGAGGCTTTGTTATGTCTAACTAGCACGAGAGAACAGTAGCTAACAGGCCACACAAAACTTCCGAGCTACACACTAGGCAGTACAGGACTTGAAAAATAGAAAAGTTAAAACCTAAGGCATCAAAAGAAGCAGGTGGAGTCTTGTGTTTCCTTTTTCTCCAGGCTGAACTCCTGATAGCCACAGGAGGGACCCCACAGCTGCGGCAGCCCAACCTGTTCTCGGCTTCTCTGCGTCACTTCCTGAACTGCTGCCTGCAGAAAAACGAGGAGCGGCGCTGGTCTGCCAAGGAGCTCCTGCAGGTAAAATGCAAAGGGGCTGCAGGTCAAACAGTGTCCGAGGATGGGCTCCTCCTCCACTGAAGCCCAAGGCATCAGATGAGCCCCCTTCCTCCTCATCTCCACTCTTGGTGCTTTCCAAATGAAAATGGTGAGGAATCCTGGGCTGGGCTGGCAGGGACCTGTAAAGGCCATCTGATCCATGTGGTGTGCAATGAGCAGGGATATCTTGAAAGAGATCAGGCTGCTCAGAGCCCCTTCCCACCTGACCTGGAATGTTTCCAGGGAAGGGACACTTACCAGCTCTCAGGACAACCTGTGCCACTGTTGCACTATGCTCCTTAGACCTACTCAGAGTAAATCCCCTTTTCATTTAAAAATATTACCCCTGCCTTTGAAGCACTGAGCTTGGAAAGTCATGGTTCATTGTTCTTGGTTGGTTTTTTTCCTTTGGGCAGCATCCATTTGTAACATCAGCCAAGCCTGCATCCAGCCTGGTGCCACTGATCCAGTCACTGAAGAAGTGGAAGGAGGAGGAGAAAAGATTGCAGTGGCAATCCATCCATTCAGGACTATTTTCTCCATGACCAGCTTAGATGAGGATTGTAGAGTAGGATTGTAGAGTAGGATTGCAGAGTAGGATTGCAGAGTAGGATTGTAGAGTAGGATTCTAAATAAATAAAGTTTCTGAAACCCCAACTCATCTGTAAGATTCCTTTCTTTCTCACCTTGTGATTTAGCTCAACTTTTCCTTCTCAATTGTCCATTGTTTCTTAAAGGTGGAAAGAGACACTTATGGCTTCTTTGGTATGGTTTGTCAGTGGGGCAGGCTCTTCTTCATTCATCCTCTCCAGACCACACTGCCTTTGCAATACGGCACACTGGCCGGTTTTTGTCCAGCCATTGTGCTTGTAGTTGAGGCAGAAAGGGCAATGGCATTTGCAGGCAAAAGCAGAGGAGGAGTTGTGCAGCCAAGACATCCTGTGCAGATGCAGGTGTTGAGCTGTGACTCGAGAGCACTGGGGTTCCTGCCACTTGGATTTGTATCCCTAAGTGCAATCTCTTTGGCTCAGGGAGAGTCTTGCTCAGCTGAGAAAGCAGAAAGCTCAGCGAGGGTGCTCTGAAAGGTCTCGTCTGAGGCAGAGCTGTCAGCGAGCGTGAGGTGAGAGCGGCCCGGCCTTGCCCAGGCTGGAGCCCCAGCAGAGCCCACGCAGAGCCCAGAGCAGCCTGAGGCTGGGCAGAGGCAGGCTGGCAGGAGGCCCTTGGAGCTGCAAGAGGCAGCAGCCTGGCACTGGGTGCCTCTTCCTGGGAGCGGGCACATGGTCCCATCTCAGAGCCAAAGCGGCAGCTGGCTGCTGCCGAGGGAAGCGTAGCCGTGCTGGGCACAGCGCAGACTGGTGCCATTGGCCGTCTGGAGGCGGCCCAGGAGGAGAGAAAGGCAAAAGGCAGCCGAGGGCTGGTGCCCCGGCTGAGGATTGCTACTCTTCTGCCGGCTGCCCTGGAAGTCCTGGGAAAGGTTAGCAGTGTGTGCAGCAGCCTGGGCACAGCGGGAGGGAGCCGGGCTGCTCCGCAGGCTCGAGCACGGGGCAGCGTCCTTCAGGCACGGCACTTCTGCCAGGGGCACCGAGGCCAACGGGAGGCAGCGACAGCTCGTCAGGTCAGATCTGCAGGAGCCAGTGCCTCACACAGCTCGGGGAGGAAGCGCCTGCAATCCTGCAGTTCTGCACTGAGTCAGAGCAAAGGTGTGGAATGCAGAGCGTTCTGCAGAAATATTCGGGACCACCAGGCCAGCCTGCTTTGTGCTCTCCAGGGCACAGCAAGCAGTGCACCATGCAGCTCTGAGTTGCTGGCAGAGAGGTGTTAAAAAGGAACTCACTTTTGGATACAATTAAATGGTAACAAAGTCGTCGAAGCAAAGGAAAACTGCTTATGAGTAACGATTCCGTTGAGCCGGGTGTGTGCCTCCCTCCCCGAGAGCTCAACACACCCCCCCTCTAAGAAAATGGCTGCTTTTTAGACCCTTTCCCAGCCGGGACGGTCCCTGTCCCCTTTCCCAATGGGTGGGTACTAAGAAACTTAGGTGCTCTCCTGACCACCTTCTTTTCTGTCCCCTCCCCTCTCATCCTACTTCCTTTTTAGTCAGGTCTTCAACCCTGCCCCTCTCCCAGCTCACAGCAACACCCAGCAATTTAACTAGAACAGCTCCAAACCATAAATCCAACATACATCCAACAACTTTCATTCTTTGACCTAAACCCCTTTTGGCTGCAGCAAAATATTACTTCCTCTCTCAGAGGGAATTGGGGATGTGCCTGAGGCTTGTGCTTGAGTAGTGAACTGATTTGGAAGGGAGCAGAAGGCTTTCAGTAGGCAATTTGTGTTTTCTTTATTACTTTGGGAAAGAAAGATGCAATGTGGCTTCACGCAGCAAAAGCACTTGCAGGGTGCAGTGACGAAATGTTGTGTTCAATTCCCAGGGAAGGAAGGTGTAAATGACCATCAGAGGAGAATTTGAGGAATGGGTGTTACGGGTTCAGGAGGACGCCCATGCCCAGAGAACTCAAGACCCAGTTAGAATTGCAAAGCAAATGAATTTTAGTAGTCACGTTAGCAAGAAATACATACCGGCGCCTGGCTGCTGGAAAAGCCACCGAGCAGGAGAAGGAGATAGAGCATGGCTCCTGAGTGGGAGGGGCAGAAGGGCAGGACTCCTTCAGGGCATCCCCTGGATAAAAATGGCGTGCGTCATGTCGTCCTCTCCCCTCCACCCCAGGAGCACACCTTATATCTCCTCCTCAGGAGTGGCCAGTTTCAACATCATTTCGTCCAGGGCCAGCTTACGAGATGAGGTCACATTGGCCCATGATCATACTCCATGCCAACAATGGCTCCATTATGTATTGTTTCTCCTTTCCCAGGATGAGTTCCACCAGGTGACCGATACCTAGTTTCATTTCTAGAAGTTAGTCCCACTAACTAACAATACAGTCGTCTTCTGCATTATCTTGTCGATGTGCAACACTGCGGACCAAACATGTCAGGCCTCAGATCTGTCTCCTATCCCTGACACATGGGGATGTTCCCCAAATGACCACCAGAGACCCTCAGGACACCCCTACTCTCACATCAAGAACTTCTGACAAGTGGTTTAAATATGTCAAATAGTTTGAAGTCATGTTTAGCCTGTGAGTTTCAGCAAAGTAATGAGTGTGTCTTAGTTCCATGGGTAGAAGCTAGTAAGTGAGATTGCTGGGTGTGCACGTGTTAGGGAAGTGATTCCCCATGCACCCAGCGCTGAAATCAAGTGACGCCTCCTTTCTAACGCTGAGCTGGCAGCAGGGATGGATCCCTGCTTGGTAACCTTTCATTGTGGTCACTTATATTGAACAGTAAAAAAGGTTGAAATGAAATATTTCAAGCCGTTTCCCCCTGGTTTCCCTTTTCTGGGGGCCAAGCTCTGTGCCCCAGGTGGCCTGGGTGTGTGCAGAGAAATGCAGCCCCCACAAAGCCCTTGGTTTTCCCACAAGTCATCATCACTCCTTCCCAGGTGCGCCCAGCTCTGGCAGGAGAGAGAGAGCCCACGGCGCAGTGGGCACCGTGCCCTCCCAGCCGGGGCTCTCTGGCACAGAGCAGCAGCAGCGCCAGCACCTTTCAACCCGCTCCTGGCCTTGGCTTCAGCCGGGAGCCAGAAGCCTCTGGAAATCAGCACTGCCAGTTGCATTCCCAGCTTGGAGCAGCTCCTGCGGGTGGGCAAATCCTGCCCGTTCGACTGCTTCCATAGAGGACGAAAGGCAGAGGCAGAGATGTACCTACAGAGGGGACCAGGGCGTGTCCAATAAAAGTGCAAATGTGTGGGGAGATTTGTTAGGAATTATTACAGCTGTCATGCAATTAGTGCCTTCTCTCCTGGATCTGTGCAATGCTTTGGGCCATTTTCTTGGTCTAGTTTCCTTTGCTTTGGTCCCATCTCAGTGTTCACTTGGGGTACAGGCTGTAGGTGCTTGGGGCACTCTTTGAGTTACTCTTGGAGCCCTTGAACAACAGGGTTTGGCCCACGAGGGGACTTTGTGCTGCTTTGTGACAGAGGAGAACTTCCTAGGCTATTGTGTGTTTGCTGCAGGGAAGCTTGGGTTGCTTAGCATCAATTCCCAGACCAACGCAGAGCAGCTGCTTTGTGATGTCAGGGCATGGTTGCCACGTTGTGGTGCTGTCATCAGAAGGTTGCCTTGGTGCACAGAAGGTCTCAGTGTCAGAGCAGCTCTTGGGCTTGCTCAGAGCAGGAGCATCCTCCTGGTTGAGGCCTTGTCAGGGGGCAGCTGCACTCTGACAGGAGCCTTGTTTTTTCTTGTGTTAGAGCACAGTCTGCAAACTTGCACAGCAGGGCTAAAATCATGGAGGCATTTGCTGCTGCAGTTTGCACTGTGTATGGCATTGGTTATTCTGCCTATTACCTGACTAACCTGACACGTGAGTAGAGGTTTTCCCTGGGTGTAACCCAACCTGGCTTGTGTAGGGCTTCCTGCTCTTTCTTAGTAACTGAGTTGATTTTGAAACAAAAAGACCATTAGGATGCCACTGCTTTGGTAAAGCTCCTGTCAACACGTTCAGCTCAAAAGAGGGTGTCTGTAGCCAGGGAGGTGCGGGCAGCATTTGCAAGGGAACGTGCAGGGGTTCCCTTCCCTCCACGGGAGAGTCGCCGAGTCTGTCATTTCCTCAGGGTGCTGGGTGAAGCAGGACAACTTTGAAAAGGCAGCCTGGGAGGTGTTCTCAGAAGGCCTTCAAAGAACTCTGCAGTTCTGCCTGGAATTCAGGGAAAGCTTCTTTGTTTCTAAATTTTGTCATGAAAAGATTTGACTGTCTAACTCGACCCTTTAATGAGTGCTAAAATAGTGATTCTTTTTGCAATGAAGTGCAAACTCCCAAACAGTGAGTGTCTGCTCTTGAACCCCAGAGCTGCTCCTGGGCTGTTTCACAGTAGAACTATGACATCTCAGGGGGGTTTGGGGGAAGGTTTTCTGGGCAACGGTATTCAGTAACTTAATGAAAATTAGTGCATGCAACTTATTTTTTAAAAAAAAGAACCTGAAGGAGAGGATAAAAAAGGCAGCTTTAGCTGTTGGGCAGAAGAGAAATATTGGGTGTTGAAGAACATTTTGCATTTTCGTGATCAAGTTTGTATTCATTTACTGGCAAAAGAGGCCAAAGCATAGGGACAACCAAGAATATTGTCCTGCTCTCTTGCTGGATGTGTGGAAGAACTGTGTCTGCTGGAGGGCTGTTGTGAAAAGAAAACACTCTCTGTTTGGGTGGACTTGTTCTGCGGGATTAACCAGCACAGGCAGTTTTTTCGCAGCATCTGGTTCATTTTCCCTTCCCAGTGCAGGTCACTTGATCCATGTATTCATCAGTGCTGATCCTGAGGTGAGTGAAAGGAACCTTTGATGTTCCTGGTGTTTAAGAACTGTGGAGCAAGCTGTGAGCTTGGCCTGTGGCAGTAGAGTAAGGAGGCTGAGCTGGGTGGGCAGAAAGAAAATCCATGTTCATGTCTGCAGCAGCAATAGCAAAGACATCGCTGTGTAATAGCTGCTTTTGCATTTCAGAGCTGTCGCAGAACTAAAAGCCCAGCTTTGCAGAGAGAACGTTGCTTGCTGACAGTAGCCAGGCTGCAATATCTAATTCAGAGCAATATGCAGTACTGTTGAAATAGCCCATTTTACTTTAGTTGGAGGCACTTGGAATCCCATTGCTATGCAAGGTGATGATTTCTCCTTAGTAGAGCTGGTTGTAGAGCTGAATAGAGATAAGGTTAGAAATGACAGGTAACTGCCTGTCCCTCACACTCCTGCCTGTCCACAGAGCCCAGAACCAACCTCAGGCTCTCCTCTGGCTCCCTCTACTCCTGGAGAATTGGGCAAATGGGTGACAAATGTCCGGAAATCTCCAGCTGGCATCAGATGTGAACCTGAACGTCGTGAGCCGGTAAGTGGCAGTTCTGGTTGGGGCTGTCTTTAGAGGAAATCAGAGCTGCAAGTTTCTGAGCGGCCAGCACTTGCTGGTGGTGGCCGAGGATGCTGAGTGCTGGAGTCCTGCCAGGACCTAGCGATTCCCCCCAGCCAGTGAGAGCTGGAACACGGCCTTTGAGCTGTCATGTTTAGGCCCCAGCTTGCTGGGATTCCAAGAGGGGCAAACGTGAATCATGAAGGCTCCCCTGTCACCAGAGGAGGGAGCGCTCCAAAGACACCGCTCTCAGCCTTGCCAGACACGTGGGGGACACGGTGGCCTGGAGAGACGTGTCCCACTGCACAGGCTGGCCAAGTAGCTGCTGGCACAAAAGCTGTTGATGTGAGCACACAAGTGCTTTGGGGTGGTTTGTCCACATGAGCTTCTTGGGTGGGCCGAGCTGGGAGTATTTCAGAGACACACTGGGGATGGGGAGCTGCTGCTTGAAGTCAGGGACTTTGGTGCCTTGGTTGCCAGGTTGTTCTTTGGCCTCTTCAGGCAGAGCAGTGAGGAGCAGAGCTGACAGGGGCTCTGAGTGCGCCTGTGTTTTTGCTTTTGATAAGCTACAAAGAGATGGTTGTATGATAGAAACAAATTTGCTTCTCTTTTGTCTAGCAGGACAGGTGTAAAATCCTACCACATCCAGAGAGCGAGGCGTGGAAATGACTTGAAGGAGCAAGTCAAGTAAAGTAAATTCGGTGCTGGAAGAGTGAAGTTCTGTCACTCTAAATCAGCGTGATGCCTGGAGGGTTTTATACCAGGTTTGCACCTAAGCTGATGCTAAAGAAGTACATAAGGTCCAACATAGACCTAAGGTTTGCACAGCAGAGTTTAGGCTGACAGCTAAGGGAGCATAAATTCAATGGTCTTTCCAACCCAAAAGGCTAATGAGAAATGTTGGTATTTCTGCTCTCCTTCATTGTTTACACTATAGAAACATATTTTCTGAGATTTTGCAATTGCAGCTAAAAATCATGGCCAGGTTAAGTTATGTAAGTAGTTGTTGTGCCTTTAGAATTGCGCAGGTCAATATCAGTGTAGCTGCTTCTGGTCATACAAAAAGCTCTTTCAAGATACATCTTAAAGAGAAATGGGTTTTTCCTTTTCATTCTTAAGTGCAAAGCCTTCTCCAGGACGTACAGCAAACAGGTTATCTAGATTGCCTTTTCACAGTGACAGAACACTCCCCCTTTAATCTGCCTGGATTGCACAATTCTCATCTGTATTAAGGAATTTCATTTAGTCTCTGCTGTAAGTAAGTGATTTCTGTGCAAGAGGGTTGATCAAGGATAAACCCAAATTAACAAGAGTGGTATTTGTTAGGGCTCATCACACACTTTGAACAAGCCATACCATCAAGCCCAAAGCTAATATGGCTCCTTGTTAAATATTTCTGATGGATTGCACATCCTTGTGTGAAGAGGGAATTGGGATTTAAAGCCAGTATTTATGCATATATAAGCATTGTGCATGAACATTGCATGTTCAGAATGAAAACCAAATATCACCTGTACAGGGTAAACACTGCAATAACACAAACACGCTTCTCCCATCAGGTTCACAGGCAGCTTAACCAATTCTGTGCTTGCACATAGCCTGTTCTGGCATCTGGTGTCACTCTGAACCGGGGAAAGTCACACATAGATACTGTAGGACCATGAAAATCTCTCCAAATACAAAGCAGTCTCCAGGTGACACGAGTGACTACAGCAACCTCCAATAACGTAGCAGGGAACCCAGATTTGTTGTGTTCTCTTTGTCATTATGGGTTTATAATTCACAGACTCCGAGAAGGGCTTGAGTTGGAAGGGACCTTAAAGACACTCTAGATCCAGCCCCTCTGCCATGGGCAGGGACACATTCCACTAGCCCAGGTGGCTCAGACCACATCCAAGCTTTGGCAAATACCCAAGGACACCTTTTCTGTTTTTCAAGGTCAGATTTCCATGCTCCTATTCACAGATGGCTCCAGTCTCATGCAGAGGATTGCTGGGTTGGTCACTCTCATCTCCACAACCCAGCAATGGTCCTATTTTGGATGGCCCCAGGGACCAGCTACTGCCTTTGTTCCTTCCGCTTTCCTTTCCAGGATCAGTGATTTACCGCTACTTCCTCCACGTCTGAGACAACTGGAAGAGATAAGGCACTGCGGATGCAGCTTCTGACAGAGAGC
Source organism: Aphelocoma coerulescens (assembly GCF_041296385.1). Lineage (NCBI taxonomy): Eukaryota > Metazoa > Chordata > Aves > Passeriformes > Corvidae > Aphelocoma > Aphelocoma coerulescens. The sequence continues at coordinate 846,070 of NW_027184071.1, forward strand.
TGATAACACTCAGCTGAGTATTTTATTCTCCTGCCACTACGCTGTCAGGCTGCCTACACAGAGTTCCTCCTGCTTGGAAAGGGGCTGGTGTGAGCAGCAGGAATTGATGCTGGCTGGAACACTTCAAAGAACTGGACAAAAGCAGCCTTCTCTGGAAGGCCACCAGCTGCCCTTTGCCAGCAGCACAAGGTGTGAAGGCCCCTTTGAAGGCCATCCCTGCACAAGGACAGCCTGGCCTTCCAGTACCTCTGCCAGTACCCAGAACACCTTTCAGGCTTTGGGGCCGGCCCTGTCCCTCGCTCTGGAGAAGCAGGTTGCTGTTAGAGCTCACATATCCACAGTTTCTGGCTGGATTACCACGTTTTACCACAGACAGCCCTTCCGACAACAGTACACAGAGGCTCAATCTGCAATACAAGGGCATTTTTTTCCAACTTCTCCCTTGGACCAGTGTGCAGCAAGCACACCTGGGCCTCATTCAACTCTCTGTGTGGGCCAGGCGTCAGCTTCTGTTGGGAATTTAAAGCTTTTACCCTACTTTCCACAGCAAATCATGAAGCAAACTCAGCTGCACCAAAGCCCAAATTTCACTTTAAAAATTACAATTTTCATTTTCCTCTATTCAAGCCATGAAGAAAACAAACTTTACTTGAGTGAGCTGGAGGCACAGCGTCCTCCCAGATCATTCACGAGCAGAACAATACTCCAGGGGAAGACTGGCAAAGCCAGAGTTTCCTGATACTTAGGAAGCTTTGCAAAACCTTCCCACCTGTGGTGGTACTGCACCCTGCTGAATTCCTGGAGCCCTCACTCACCTCAGGTAGAGTTTGGACAGGAAGGGGCAGGAGGAGGGAAGACTTTGCAAACCCTGTCACGAGGCCAGGGCTGTTTTCATTTATGGTGACACGTTGCAGTACATAATCTTTTATTTAATGGGAGGGAGGGAGGTGCTGAAGGGCAAAAATTCTCAGTAACAAGGACATCTTCCACTTAAACAGCAAGGTAAATGAAGGGGAAAGTGCAATCCTATCTTTCCTGGAAGGGATTTTATACACATTATTGTTGCTGAATACATGCCTAGACAGTGGTGATTTAGGGCATCTAATCAAGCTCCCACAGTATCACCACATCTGTTTTGCCACATTTTCTTTCTTGTTTTCATTGTGCACGATTTCTCCTCCCCGGCTGGCTCCTGGCTGCAGTTCTACGCTCAGGGGAGCCCCGCTTTCTCAGCAGGCCTCTGCAGCGAGTCTGTAGCCAACGTGTGGCTCTGCTGCCAGCCCAAATGTGCCGTTCCCTTGCCCAGCCTGGCTGCAGCTGGGGGATCTGCTGGGCACGGCTGGCGATTTTCATGGCCAAAATCCTCCAGCGTCCTCACGTCTACATCTGCCCCTTGCTTTGGAGAGCACAAATCACAGGACACTCATCTCAGTTGACAAATGTCATTTATTACAAATTGCTACACCCGCGCTGACAATATATAACTATACAGATCTAACTTCAAGTTCAAAAAAGTAATTTATTAGACTTCTACAACAATGCAATGTAAAACTATACAAATACCCACTTCCGTTAACAAAAATTAATTTATTGCCAACCTCTACAACAACTCACTATACACAAAGATCAACTGAAGGTTAACAACTTAATTTATTGCATACTACTACAACCGTACAGCCCATATATCAGTACAAAAATATCACTATCCTTCTCTAAATAGCCCTATGCCAAGAACTCAATAAACAGCATTCTACAACTGTACAACTTCACACATATTTAAATAGAAATAAAGACATTTATAACCACCACAAGATACAGATATAGATGAAATATTAGATATTACATACTATATCTATAAATACATACATACAACAAACCTATCTCTAGGCAACCATACCAATCTCCATATCCATACAACTGAATCAATACCAATATATAGCTGTACATCTCAACACATATGTAAATATAGTTATACATAGAAATAGATCAATATACATATAAAAATATAAAAATAGACATATATACCTAACCAAATACCACTATACCTATTTAAGTAGCCATATGCCTAGAACTACATCAATAGAAATAGATACCTAGAAATCAGCATACATAGGAAACAGAACTTAACACAGACATAACAACATACATATATACTTAGATAGATAGATACACATATATATAATTACAAACATATATATATATACAGCATACATCCATAAATATAACAACATACATATAGAAATATACCTATACAAATAGCAACCTACATATAAATATCCATGTAATTATCACTATCTTATGAGCAAGTCCATACATCTTTAAACAGAAATACAAGCAGAGGGATTCCAGCCGCCCCATTTTCAAAGCCTCTCCCTCGGTCTCTTCCTCCCGTGCAGAGCAGCTCTCCTGGACGGGGACAGCAGATGGGACACCTGGGAAGCAAAGGGAACACTGAGTCAGGATCGGGACGTTTCCCTTGGCAGCAGCTGCACTTCCATCAGGGAAGAGAAATCTCAGAGCCTCCCCAGGAGGCTTAGAAAGCAAAACCAGGCGCAGCGGGCCGGGCTGTGGCGAGCGCAGCCCCGGCGGGACCGTCCCGCAGCCCCCGGCAGCGCGGCACAGCCGGCACCGCTCCCGGGCCCTGCCGGCACAGCTGCCTTGCCCAAGGACAGCCCCTGTGCCGCCCGGGGCAGCCGCGCTGAGCGGCCCCAGCACGGGCAGGGCCCGCTCCTGCCCAGCCGGCCAGTGCCCGCGGCCAAAGCCCACGCCAGCCTCACGCCCACCCTGCCTCACCGGCCCTGGGGCCTCACCCAGGCTCTCGGGTGGCAGCAGCAGGTCCCCGTTCACTGCTCTTGCTGTGCCCTTCAGCTTCTCCCTGCTGGTTCTCATCAGTCTCTGGATGTTCTCAAGGTCTTCAGGGCAGCTGTGGCAAAAGTGGAGACTCTGGACTTGGTTCCATGGCTTGGCAGACCCACAGTCCCAGATCCCGCTGTGCTCCCTGCTGGCCCCCTCCATCCCCTCAGCCCTGCCATGCCCTCGGCAAACGCACAGCCGCCTTCAGTTTCTTCAGACCCCCACAGTCCTCTCATGCCCCTCAGTCCCTTCAGATCCATCCTGTCCCCTTAGACCTGCCACCCCCCTCAGCCTGTGCCACTTCCCTGTTACCTCAGTGCCACTTCGCCCTCTGCTCCCCCAAACCCCCCAGTCCCACCAGCACCTCAAGGTCACCGTCCTTTCAGTGTCGCTGCCTCCTCAGCGCCCTCAGCCCCCTCTGGCTCACCGTCCTCCAGCAGCTCCTCAGGGCACAGTGCCTGCGGCCACCGGCAGCTCCCACCGCTCCAGGGACACCGGGGCTGCAGCTGCTGCTGCGCCCGGCCCGGCCGCCAGCTCGGAGCCAGCACAGGAAGAGGGGACCGAGGGGGCACAGGGGGAAAACAAGAGATTAAAAAGGTGGCTGAGGGCAGAAAGAGCTTAGGATGCAGCCTAGGCTATATAAACATCAATCTATGTATCTAAACATCCAAATACCTCTTATGGTATAACTGTGTACATTTACAAATATAACTTAGATATATAAATATTTTTCTCTACACATATATAAATCTGCAAATCTATAACTTTAACTGCCTATGTATAAATATAATTACATCACATCTATAACTATATATATAAATTTAACTACACAGATCTATAAATACATTCACCTATAAACACAACTCTATAAATCTATAAATACTATATGTAACTAATAAGTATAGTATAAATACTATAAATAACTATATGGATATATAAATATAACTATAGACATCTATAAATCTATCTATAAACAGAGGGATTCCACCTGCCTGATGGTCACAGGCTCTCCCTCGGTCCCTTCCTCCCACGCAAGGCAGCCCTCCTGGAGAGGTAGATCAGATGGATATCTGGGAAGCAAAAGGAACACTGAGTCAATATTGGCCTTCAGGCATCTCTCCTTTTGGAAGTAATTGCCTTTCTATCAAAGACTGTAGAAGGTGACCTGAAAGGCAGACTCTCCCTTGGGAATTTGAAGCCTGCTCTTTAAAGAACAGGGAGCATTCCAAGTTTTCAAAACCTCCGAAGGTTTGAAGTCTCCCGATAAAGTCTCAGCACCCGCAGTGCAAATGGCACCCACGAGAGCTTGAAGCACAGACAGTCCCAGCTCCCACACAGAAGCCCAGCCTTGTTCCTCCTCTGTGCTGACACAGACACCTCAGTCCTCACTGAAAGAGCTGAAGCTGAAGGGTGCTGTGAGCTGAGTTACGAACCAGCTCCATTACCTGGGACCTACAAACTGCCCTCTGCAGTGAGCAACAGCGGCTTCAACTCGACCATCAGCTCTGGCAGGAAGAGCTGGGAGGGAAAGATCTCCCCATGAGGCCTGCAGGCTGCACCAGCCTTGCTCAAGAATGCAGATCCAAGGTGCTCTCTCTCTCCTATTAGTTCTCGCTAATTTGGGGTAAGTTTTTCCTTTCCAAATCATAAATCCTTGTGTTTTATCATTTGCTTGGCCTCAGAGCTTCTGCTGCTTGTATTTTTAATGTGTCTCACTAGGCCTACCAGCAGATTGGTCATACATTGATTTAATGTTCTGAGACAAAAAGCTCAGACTTCTACATTGACTTTCTGCTGGGGTTTTGCTCTCTTGCTTCAGGAGTCACTCAGTGTTGCCTCCAGAGCACTGTCACCCTGCAGCAAACTCATCCACAGACTTCAGCTCCAAATTGGGACACCTGGGTTGGTGACACAACTCCCACAGGGTCAGGGTTATTCATGGCTCTCTGGCCACAGCACAGCACTCAGTGTCAGTGCCTCTGGAGAAGCGTGGAGGGCAGGGCTCGGGGAGGCTGAGCCAGGGCAGGATTTGACCTAAAGGCACCAGGAAGCACCAACCCTGCAGACAAGAGCTCAACTCTTCTCATCTCCCTTCCTGCCAGAGGCAGGCTCAGAGCAGCTGCCTCAGAGCTCTCTAAAGCAGTGTGGGCTCTCTCCTTACCAGGCTCCTCGGGCTCCAGGGACCTCTTTCTGCAGCTCATGGCGCCAGGCAAAGCTCCCTCTGCTGCAGCCCTGTTCCCGGCCTCCCTTCCTGAAGACTCAGGGGCAACACTACGATTGTCCTGAAAACCAGAAAGAAAGAAACCCAAAGATCACTCACTGTTTTCTGCAGGGACACAATAGATCAGAGCCTGCCACATTTTCTTCTCTTGAAGAAGAAAATGCTTTTGAAAACTGCTGTGTCTGAGTTTACAGAAGACGAAAGGTCATCACACTTAGCAATGAGATACTGGGGATCCCAAAAAATCCCACTCACCACCTTGACTCTGCCCTTTCTGGCTAATAAATCTGCAGCAGGCAGTGGGTCTGCATATTAAACAAAACAGAGAAATTCTTTGGCAAAGTTGTATAATAATATGCAAAAAGGCCTGTGCCAACACAGGAACTGAACACTCCAGGCACATCTGGGAAGAGGCAAGAGTTAACAGGAAGGGGATTCCTAATCCAAAGAGGGAATCTGTCAAACACAAGGACTCATGGTCCCTGACTGAATTGCTCTTCCACACAGAAGAAGCCCCTGGGCTTAAAGGAGTCCTTAACCCGTTCATGTCCAGCATCATCATTGTCCTGCTCACCAATCACACAAGTCATGGGGCCTCAAAACCAACACTTCTGCCCCCTAAAAGCTCCACTGCTCACACACTTCCATCCCTTGTTCCTAACAAAGAAGTCTGGGCCCCAAAGGCCTTCAACAGTGGAGAAGACTGACTTCTCAAACACAGTCCAAAAGCTGCCAAAGCTGACAAAGTTGAATGTGGGGCTCACACTGAACACATGAAGTGGGCACTAAGGAAGGAGTTCTGCCAGCTCCTGGCACAGGGATGTGCTCCTCCCTCCACAGCCCTGAGCAGAACAGCAGAACACTCTCATCCAGGCTGCAGCTTTGCAGGGTCTGGATGGGAACACACATCTCTTCCCACAGAGATGCCCAAGAGGAAGGTGCCTGAGCTCTGGAACACAGAGAGCAAGGCTGGCAAGTTTGCCCAGCTGAGGATTTGCCAGATAGAAACAGGAATGGAGGCACCAGGCTACTGAGAGGACAAGAAAGCTGCAGCTCCAGCCCTTGCTTTGCCTTGGCCTTCCCACCCAAAACAGGCAGAGCCCACGTCTGCTGCTCTAACGGAGGCACCTCTCGCCTGCCCCTCCCTGCATGGGACACTTTGCCTTCAGTGGCAATTCTCCCCTTCTTTCCCATCACACAGAGCCTCTTAGAACCTACAGAGCATCACCACAAAGGCCCCTGCACCAGGGATTCTCCCCAGCAAAAGGAGCACCCAAACCTGGCCACCACCGGCTCAAACCTCTCATCCTCCCTAAGGGGGGAGACTTTTCATTCCCTCTTCTTTTGGAAATCTTGCTTGACCAAGCAAATCCTTCCTCGTCCATTCAAAGCTTAATCCAAGAAGCCTTTGCTTCTCAGCCATGCAACAACATCCACAGCTCTCAGCCCAGCCCCTTTCCCTCCCACCCAATGGAGTTACCTGAGCAAAGGGAGACCTTTCAGGCAGGGATGGTGACAGCATCTCCTCCAGTGTCTTAAGAACAAGGTCTAGATCCAGGGGTGGCAATTCCTCGTCCCCAGGACTATTCCAAGCCCAGCTGGAGGCCGTCCACGCTGCCCAACCAGCACTGCCAGCTGGAGCACTGGGGGCTGAACTGCCTGGCGTGGCTGCAGGAATCCAAACACATTGGTCAGGCTCCAGAATGTGGCTTTGGGACACAGAGCTCTATTGCTGCCTTGCAGCAAACATCACAGGAAGCACACAGAAACTCAATTCCAGAAATGTATTCCAACTTCCCAGGGGATTGGAAGACTGATTTCTTCCTCTCAAACAGTGTTTCCTCTAATTGATGGGTATGGATATTAAAGGATGGATTGTAAAACTGATCTACACACAAAGACTTTGTAATCTCAGCCTTTTCTATCTCCCCAGCAGCTTTTAGATGTGGCTGCTTCTGAGTTTCTCATCCCAACAGACCACAGAAAGTGGATTCACCCAGGAAGAGCCCAGATCTGCAGACACACATGCTAAAATTCAACTCTGATTGTATTGTAAAAAGCAACCTTGTGGGTGAGGCTGTATTCTGCAGCTGCAGCAGTTCTGGGGACACACAGAGCTCACTGAAATTTAATAGCCTTCTTTGCAGGAGAGACAACCTGTAAGCTCTGCAATATCCTGTCAGCATCCTAGTTTGGGCTTCATTTCAAGAGAGATGGGGGTGCACGTGACACTGACCAGTTGTGGACCAATGTTTTCTGCCTCTCCCTTTCATCCCTACAGAGAGGCTGTCTGGAAAATGGCCAGAACAGCCTCCAAATCTGGAGGAAGGACAGGAAAAGCAGACAGAGACTGGTTTTGTTTTCATGGTCCTGCTTCCCCATACACTTGACACTTTCTACCTGATTCTCACTTGAGATCTACCCATGACAGAACACTGTGCAAAAAGACTTTAAATGGTCACTTTCCAGGACCTGTTTGAAAAGCAAGGGTACAAACTGTCTCCCTACCTGATGGGCTGTAGGCTGGGGTGTGCTGCTCTGAAGATGTGCAGCTGCGCTTCTGCGGAAGGGCCACGGAAGTTCTCGGATGGTCTACAGGCACCAGTGGAACCATGAGCTCAGGGTGGCGTTTAAGGTCCATGCGAACCAGTGGAATGACGAGCTCACGCTTGAGTGGAAATTTGCATGTGCCTGGTTCCTCAGATGAGACCCCAGGAAGTCCAGAGGTGGTAAACATTCTCTTGGGAGCTGGTGGGGAAGCGTCAGACTCCTGAGCACCTGGACTTGTCCTGGGAGGTCCGGGAGGCAGCTCTAAACCCTCAGGTGAGACAGCACCGAGGTGCTGGGATGAGGGAGCTGTGTAGGAGGCAGGGAAGAGGAAAGGAGGCAAAGGGAAGACTAGGTGAGTATTGGTTCTCAGGTATGTTTCCCTTGGCAGCAACTGTACTTCTATCAGGGAAGAGAAAAGCTCCCATCCTCCCAAGCAGGATTACAAAGAAGAAAAAAAAAAAACATGCTCCCGGGCTATTCAACAACCAATTCCTTGTCTACTTAGCTCTCCCCTACTCATTCAACCGTCTGGGAAAACCGTCCCGCTGCAAATCCTTGGCAGGAGGCAGTTGCCAGAAACCCAACTGCCGGGTCTTTTCCCTCTGCTCCAAAGGGACAGGAGGCTCCCTCCAGCTGGGCGGGACCACAGCCGGGCCCTCGGCTTACACACCCGCACGGAGAGCTCCCCAAGCAACCCCAGGGCCGGGCCAGGAGCAGAGCCAGCCACGGCTCAGGGCTGGGCCGGCTGCAGGCCCAGCGGGCCGGGCTGTGGCGAGCGCAGCCCCGGCGGGACCGTCCCGCAGCCCCCGGCAGCGCGGCACAGCCGGCACCGCTCCCGGGCCCTGCCGGCGCAGCTGCCTTGCCCAAGGACAGCCCCTGTGCCGCCCGGGGCAGCCGCGCTGAGCGGCCCCAGCACGGGCAGGGCCCGCGGCCAAAGCCCCCGCCAGCCTCACGCCCGCAGCTCCCACCCCGTCTCACCGGCGCCGGGGGGGTGCCCGGCGGGGAAGTGCAGCAGCGGCCGCTCCGTGTTGAGCTGCTGGAAGCGGCTGGGCTGGCGGCTGCGCACCTCCAGCCCGGCTGCCAGCCGCTGCCTGTTGGCCCTGGTCAGGCGCTTGATGCGCAGGAGGAGGTCGGGGCGGTCGCGGCGGAAGTTGGGATTCTTGAAGTGCACGGCGGCCCCGGCATCGCCCGGCACAGCCGCGCCAAACCAACCCAGCACCTTCTGGAAGCCGTAGAGATTGAGCTGCCGGACGACGCTGCCGAAGTGCGTGGCTTTGAAGGAGTCCGGCAGCGCCGCCCCTCCCTCTCCGCCCGCCCCGTCGGCGCCGGCCGGGCTGAGCAGCTCCTGCTCAAAGAGGGCGCGGTCGATGAGCACCCCCTGGCCCTGGGTGTCCCAGCGCACGGAGCGGACGCGGGGGCTGTTCGCCAGGCGCCACAGCTTGGCGGGGAAGGTGCTGGCATTGAGCCCGGCGGGCAGCGGCAGCTCGGCCATCGCGCCTGTCGCCCACTGGCGCCGCAACGGCCGCAGCTGCACCGGCGGCGCGCGGCCTGAGGGGGGCGCTGCGCTCGGCCCCGCGCGGGAGCGAGCGGCACAAAGCCGGGGCTGCGGGCACAGCGCGGGCGGGGCGGCTCCCGGGGCGCTGCCCGGGCGCGGCACGGACCGGAGCGGGGCAAAGCCTTTCTTTCTCTGCGTGGAATCGTCCCTCTGCCTTTGGCTCGCAGCACGACCCCAAACCACCAAGGCAAGCGCAGCCAGTTTCAGAAAGGGTCCAAACTGAGGAATCCCATGGGAAACTGTTCCTATGTGTCAAGTGGCAGCCACATCTCTCTGTGTTCTGCATGGCTGAAGGGAGGGAGGAAAAAGATCTTCCACTGAGTAGCTTCACTCTTTTGCTTGGGGTTGCTACCAGAGTTGCCTACTTCAAAGCACACTGGTCCAACAAGACCAGGGGAAATGATGAAAAGGAGAGACTTGAGGACTTGCTTTTTGCCTCTTTTCCAGCTAACTGGCTGGCTCTTTCTCACTGGCTCTGCCTGTCTTGGGCAGATTTGGCCCATTTCTCATTCTTTGGAGTCAGAAGCAGCAACAGGAAGGGGCAGCAGTTTTGTCAGCGTTGCCATCAAAGCTTAAATCGTGCGCCGTGGATGGATGTTGCTTTCCCCAAGGGATTAATGACCTAGAGTTGTAGTGAACTCCCGCTGATGTCTCTCCAAGAGATTGTGCCTTTTTCTTTCCTCAGGAATCATTTCTTCTCTTCTTTTTTTTCCCCAGTCTGGGGAGAGTTCCAATGCAAAATCCCTCCTGCAGCCAAGTCTTTTCAATGGAGACTAACAAAGGTGATCTTCCAATCCTCTGTGCTTAGTGTCACTTGTTCTTTTAAATTCTCTCTTGAACTGGAAAGATTTTTCTGTTCATAGCAGGAAAAAATAGACCTAATTCTTCCATCTCTTTAATTCCTGCCTTTTTTTTTTTTTTTTTTTTTTATGTCTCTACATCATTTAACCCTGCGGGCTCATGTGAGTATGTTTGGTGCTGTGGCATAAGCTCATCCCACACACACAGAGGGGATGTTCTCCGTACATCCAGCTTGTCTTGAGTTCCAGCTAACACTGCCTTCTCTTGCCCTCCTTCCAGCTCCCTTTGTGAGGAGCCCTGCCCTGTCACTTTGGTCCCTGCCCTATGGGTGACACAAGGATTGTTGGTCTCACCACATTCTGGAATAGTCTTTTGCACTGAGTGGTTTAAAGATGCCCTGTCATCTCTTCCTGTGTGTGCTGGCTTTCTCAGAAAAATGGAAACCCACTACCCAGAAAATCTCTTCCCAATTCATCTTAAACAGCTTAAAACAGTACCTGAATTCCGAATGATGCACCTCAGTGGGATGGGGTTTGTCTTTCTTTAAACACAGTGTAACAACTCTTGTAAAAATTATCCCAGCGACCGAATTGCAACAACATTTCTAATGAATAGGCAAAAAGGAGAAGACAGGAGTTCAGAAGAGAAGGGACATCTTTCTTCATGTTTCATGGCCCTTATTTCCCACACATTTGTCTATGTGCTGCTTCATCCAGAAAAGTCTCGTTTTGAAGATCTCCTCTGTACTCTCTGTGAGTTATGAGAAACACACGATCACTGGACCGGTGCCCTACTGGAGATGAGGAAGCAGGTGGCTGAAAAGCGGATTGTCCACTGGAATGTTTAGTCACCCCTGAAGTATGGTTATGTTTATGCATTGACTTTTCCACAGTACTCTGTGGCTAAGAATGAGAAGTTACCCTTAGCTGTGTTTTAAGGCTACTGAAACTTGAAAAGAAGTGTGCTTATCTTGTGTCTGGCAGCATGACTCATTCCCAATTTTCTACCTACTGGTAGAATTTAATGTCAGTTACAAACACCACAAGACAAATGATGGATATTATATTTCAGTGTTTGGGCCAAAAATTGGTTTAATAATTAACAACAGAAAAGGTTGTTAAGTTTTAGGAAAGAAAAATCCTTAAAACTGTGGTATGTGGTTTTAGATTAAGATTTTTCTCTTAAAATTACTCCTTTCCCCTTTAAAAGTAATTTGTAGAGAACATCACTCAATGTACAGGCCTGATGACTTTAAGTATTATTACTGTTCCATATCTTTCCTTTTTCCCTACATGGCACTGTAGCTTTTGAATCCCAATTTTTACCACTTTGAAAATGCAGTTTTAATGTTTTTCCTACTGGTGAATACTTACCAGTTCCAAGTTAAAGAGCAGTCAGTTCTGAAAGCGAAATATGCCTTATGTAAATATATTTTTTCCCTAGTCTCTTGGTATTACGTGCAACAGGGGCAACGTTAAAACAGTCTATACTGACTTATTTTAGAAGCTGTTAGAAATTATAAATATTTTCAGTATATCTGCCATACATTAGTGTGTGTTTCAGGTGAAACTGTCCTTTGTGCTCTTCTGCTAGCATGTAAGATCTCCTTGCGGCGTAGGAAGACACAATTTTCACTTTCTGATTGGCCCACAGCTGTGTCACTGCCTTCACCTTTCCATCTCAGATGCTCAGACAGTTTTTCCTCCAACACCTGCCATAGCAATGTCCCTTAAGGTGATGCAGACATGGTGGGCATGCAGCACCCAAGCTGTTCCTGATCTTCTGGGAACTAACTGCTGGTCCTGAACCCATCCTTTGCTGTTTACTTCTATACTGTACTTGTGGCAAAGGCTGTTCCTGCCAGTGTTGTAGGTTACTTGGTCTAACCACAGCAGCATGAAGAGTAGAAGCTGAAGAAAGAAATGTACATTTTTCTGACCAATTTAGCTGGAGTCTGTATTTGGACTTACATTGCTGATAAAAGTGAGAAATTCCTGGCAAACAAGTAATAAGTCATTGAATTTAGCATGTATTTCTTGGGTTCCTTGGCTACAGAATGGGGAAGAGAATCTTCATCACTTTCTTCCTCCTTACAGATGTGGTTTTAACCCAGTATAGGAACACCTAGACCCCAAGTTTGACATAACTAAAAATATTGGCATAGGAGGTAGAATCCCACCAGGCAAAGGGAATCTTACTGCAACAGCAGGTACAGAGCATCCACGCTTTTGAGTCCAGTGAATTCAAAACACAGGTTTTGAAACCTGCTCACCAGCACTGAGGGGGCCACCTTAGTCCCTGGACTTTAGAGGGTAAGAAGAGAGAACATAAAGTCTTTTCTACAGAAAAACAGAACCACAAAGCAAAACTTCATGGTAACTGCCCTGAAACTGCACCTCCGTTTTGGGATGAACTTGGTCTGAAATGGTTCTTTGCTGAACTTCACAAGCAGCTTCTGCCTCTTTCTGTTTGCTCCCTTGGGTTTGTTTGTCTGCAAACACCATCTCAGGTTGTTCTAGTGCTGCTCCCCCCGACTAAAATCTCTCTGTACATTCTGCAGCCTCCACTGAATATCTGCATGAACTGTTTTGTGTGATGTCTGCACAAGTCTTGTTAAACCTGAAGCTGTGATGCCCTGGTTTGGGTCTCCCTGTCTCCTGGATATGCTGCTCAGGTCTGCCAGGATGGTTCTCCTCCCTCAAGTGAGCTGAGCTAGTGGAAGCGCTCCAGGGACGTTTAAGAGCGCAGGTACCTCAGGTGGAAGAAATTCTCATCGTCTGTGCCTGTTCAGGCTGGCTGTGACTGTGCCGAGGGGAAATGGCATTTGTTACCTGAGTAGCTCCAGGAGGACTAAAGGTCATGGTGAAATACTCTGGTGAGGGCTGTGGCAAAGGAACAAAACTGGGATTAAGGGGAGTTTTCAGTAATAATTGCATCTCGTTCTGGCTTCTGTCACAGGTAGTTTAGTCACTGGCTAAGGTAGCTCAGAAGTGATTTTGGAATACTGCTGTTGGACTTTAAATGGTATGGACTCTTCCTCATCCAGATGTGTGGCTGTGGGCCTGTGTGTTTATCAGTGACACACAAGCTGAGAGAGGCAGACAAATTCTGCAGGGCTCCTGGGGTTCAGGTGCCCTCCAGCATCCTTCTGCTTGCTGGAAAAGCTTCTTGCCAAGCAATGGAAGAAATATCTCCCTCTTCTTCTCCAGGAATATCAACTTGGCCACCTGCATCTTGCAGCTCATGTCAGGGGAAGTACTGGGAAGTTGGACATCTCATAGACTCAAAACTCACCTCATATGTTTGCCGTGTCCTTCAGTAAAGAATGTCTTCTTACCAGAAGAACTTGAAGACATTCGACACCTAAGCCAAAGTAAAAGAAAAGAAAGAAATTAAAGCATCCGTTGTCAGTATTTAGGATCAAGAAAATGCAAATATTTGCAAAAGGCTCAAGTGAAGAAATGAAGAAACAAAGCAGGGTTTACTCTATTAAAGCTAGGGATATAAGTCTGCCTGCTTATGCACCCAACTGCTTTCCAGGTGTGCACCTGCCAGGGATTTTACCTTTCTGTATGCTGTAGGTCTCAGGCTAAAACCATCAACAGGCAAACCCAACCAAACCAAACTAACCAACCAACCAAAAAAACTCCACAAAAATCCCCAACTCAGAACTAATCTGAACTAAACTGAACTAAACTAACAAAAAAACCCCCCCAAACACCAATCCCCCACCAAACGAAATAAAAAGTAGGTGGAGAAACTTGTTCCCATAATGTCACTCCTTTGACACAAGACAGTTTAGACCTCTTTTTGAATGTGAAAGAAAACTATACGTTCTAGGTAGCAAGATTCAATTATCACTGAATAAATAAGAAGGACATTTTAGTGTCGGGAGAATTTGACCCTTACTCTTAAGTGATGTTTCCTAGAAACATCACTTCTTTTTATGGTATTACAGTCCCTTCTGACCGGGCCAAATAACAGCTCCTTGTCTGCCGACAAATACAGCCATGATTCTCAGGTATTTCGGTGTGTGGAGATGAGCAGCGGGTGAAAAGGAGCACAAGCCATCTCCTCTGAGCTCCTGCTGTTTATGGGAACAGATACGGGCCTTGGGGATGTTTGCTAAAACACTGCACTCCAGCAATCAAACTCCACACATTCAGAGTGCTGAGTGCTGAGGCACACTCAGCACTCGCTGGCACCAGCTGAGGACTGTGTGCTTCTGTGAAGCCAACACACAAAATTAACCCCTGTTAAGGTCAAAGCAATGGCATTGTTTAAGAATTAGACAAGTTTATCGGACAAAATTATTTTGATGACAGAATGTAAATTTATTTTTTGCAGGCAGCACAGCAGATGATGGAAATTGCAATCAAAGATGTCTGTTGTAGGCAAACTAGAATGCAAGGCTGATTGTTTCATTCTGAGATTTCGATCTGAACTGTATTTGTGCTGGACAAACAATAGGATATACCATTACAAGGAGAAAGAGGTGGAAATGCTTTGAGAAAGGAGGAGCATGAGCCATCTTAGCATGAAAAGCAGGGGTCTGTGCTTGCTGGGCTTTCCCACAGGCCCAGCTTTGTGCCACATGGCCAGTCTGATTCTAGTTATGAACCCTGTGGAGAGCAATAACTGTCCTGACTTAAGCAGTGGAAAAGGGAATGTGCTTGCTGGGGTAAATTGGTAGTTTTCTAGTAAATCTTTGTCTGAACGTGAAAGAATAAGGGAAGAGACAAGAATTTTATAACACCATTTGAAGGAACTGGGAAAAAACTGTGGAGTTGTTCTCTTCCTCTGGTCTGAAATCAACAACAGTTTTTAAAGTCTGATGCCCAAAACCTGGGCAAGAGAGCAGTCCTCCGTAGTATAAGGCCTATAGAGCAGGTATTTGTTTATTGGACACCAGGAGGGAGGGAGGGAGGGGAGTAACTCCACCACAAACTCACTCCATTCTTCACACAGTAGTAGATTTTATACTTTTTTTCCTTAATGTGCACATTATACTTTCCTAACCTTCATATTGCAAGACATTTTCTAATCACACGTTTATGTCAGCCCTTGGAGCACATGCACAGTCTCTGCACGCGGTGGTCGTCAGCCTCCTGGTGGTCATTTCTGATGAAGGCTCCTAAGTCTTCCTGAACTTCTCACCCCTGCTTCCTGCACGTGCTCTCTAAGATTGCCGGCTCAAATAGCCAGTGGTTAGCTTTTGCAGTTAGCCTGTCCTGCTAAATGTGCTGGTTTCTAAAAAGGGCTTCATTCACATACCCTGTTACAAAGGAACTACTTCTTTCTGCATAGCTACAGCTTTTTGCAGAGCTCAAGCATTATCTTGTTGCCTAGGCAGCAGTAGCCTGGCTTTGATAGTGCTGAACAACCAGTCTGACAGAACTTGTATTGCAGGGACATCTGATTTCATTCTACTGTTTCCTTCCAAAGCCCAGCCATGGCTGGAGGAGGAACCGAGGGAGTTGTCTTGGATCCTACACCCCAAACAGGGCCACACGTGGTCTTGTCCGCATTCTAAATACTGAAAGGTAAAGACACGTTCCACCAATGAAGGGCTGCACAGATCCCATTGATGGTAATGCCTGGTTAAGGAGCAGACCCGTAGAACATTTGGTCAGAAGGGTCATCTAGAGGGCAACTTTGGCTCAGGGCCTGTTGCTGAGGCCTCAGTCCTTCCGTGTTTTGTGGTGCAAATGAATGCCCTGGAGGGCTGGAAAGGAACAAGTCCCTCTTTAGCAGGTTGCAGACAGGGAACGGGATTAGCCCTGCCAGGCCGGGCTGGGGCCAAGAGCAGAAGGCCGGCACGCTGCGTTTGCCCACGGGCAGCCGTGCAGAGCAAGGAGGCCGCTCCTGCCCAGGGGCTGAGGTGCCCGAAGCTGCCTCCCTGCTGCGCAGCTCTGCGGGGCCCGTGGTGCGCAGCGTCCTGGGCAGCCAGGGCAGCCCAGCTGCCTTGGAGCACGAGGAGCGTCCCAGAGAAGCTGCGGCCCTTTGCTTTGGAGCTCTTTCTCCCAGTAGTTCTTCCGAGTTCTTCTTTGGACTATTTCTCCGAGTCTTGTCATTAATCCATAGACTCTGACGTGTTTTCCTTTCTCCTTGCAAATTTAAGACATCTTTTTGAGAGAAGTGACTGACGTAGCTTCTGCTGCGGGTGTTGCTTTAGTCTGCAGGTCAAGGCAGGTGATTTTAACCAAGGATGGAGTCCAAAGGTAACGTTCCAGTTTTGCCAAGTCAATAAAACCATTTACAATGGGGGTGCTGATGCTGAGCAGCTTTCCTAGTTTTTGGAAAGCTGCAACCTTAAAAAACCTAACAGGTTTTCCTACCTGAGGATACCAGCAGTAGCATGATGCCAATTCTTTGCACCTCTTTTCTGTATCTTTGGTGCTTTTAAGAGTTCCTCAGTCCCCAGCAGGAAAGAAAGCACGTGTGATAATGTAAGTGATTTGAGAGCTGTGTGTTGTGCCTTGCCCCATCAGCGTTCATGCCAAGCTGGGTACCCCACTGGTAGGTCTGTCGAGTTGAATTCACCCTAATTGTGTGCAAACAGCAGCCCAGAGATGCCGAGAAGAGCAAGGACGGTGGGTGGGTGTGCACGGACACACCCGTGGGCTGATGGCTGTGTGGGCAGAAGGCTTTGGACAGCAGTACATCTTCACTCTCCCAAGTTGGAAGAATATTTCAAATCTACATGAAATGAAAATATTTCTCAACATGTATCAAATAATACATATTAATTTATCATCTCTTCAATTTATCCTATATAGTATGATATACAATATATTTTAATAGATATAATAAATAGAATATGTCAAATTTCTACTTGATCTTTTCCTAAGCCATAGCCTGTGGGGCTTATAGACCATCTCCTAGCAGTGCTACATTTTTGCCTTCTGGTCCTACTTATTACAGCAGCGTTTCCCCTGCGAGTTCCTTCAGGGAACTTCACAAAAAGGGCTTCCATCATTTCAGCGCTTGTGAGAACTTGTTGCTTCCCAGTTGTCCAGCATCCTTCTGGATTTTGGAGCATTTCAGCACTTGGGTCAATGGCCCTTCCCTCATCCCTGCCCTGCAGCAGTTACAGTCACTGTTCCCTCGCCCTGGCTCCAGACCTTTTGCCAAAGTGCTGCCAAAGGCAGCGCAGCTGGCTCAGGATCCCTGGTTGCTGCTGCTCTCCAGGATGACCTTCAGAGGGACACTTGGAGCGCTCCCTAAAGAGCTTCCGGTGGGATGGGGGTGGATTTCTCCTCCCCGGGTGGCTCCTGGTTACAGTTCTACGCTCAGGGTGATGCCTTTTCCTGGTCTTAAAATCAAGAGTCAAACACGGTTAGAAGGGGAAAAGGGATTTTACCTTGGGATTTATTTTAAGGATCCTTAGGTGCACATGTCCAGGTCATCTGCATGGAGAATGACAGCAGTGGAAAAACTCAATTGGGAAGTACAGGGACCACCCAGAGAGAGTAGCTATGTGTGTAGAAATGGGACCCTCTAAACCCAGATTTGCAAGATTTGTCAAGAGACATCCATGACGTGGGTTCAAGCCCTGCCTGTAGCCTTGCTGAGAGTCCGCATACAGCCAAGGAGAAGGGACAACATCAGTCCCTATGAAATATTATATGGCAGGCCATAGCAGGTTCCACATATCCCAGGGGAAATTCATATGAGAAGTAAAAATGATTTGCAAAAGTGTTTAATGGCTCTGAGTTCCACTTTGCAGAAGCTCCAGAGATTCGTCGTGTTATCCAAACCAATAGGATTGGACACAGCTGCTCATCCATTCCAGCCTGGAGACTGAGTCTACATCAAGTGGTGGGACAGCGACCCCTTGCAAGCCAAGTGGAAGGGACCATTCCAAGTTTTGCTGACCACTTTTACTGGGGTCAAGGTTGCTGGCAAGGGACCGTGGATCCACTACTCCAGGGTGAAGAAAGCTTCTGCTCCCAAAATCACCGAGATTTGATACAGAGACTGATACAAATCAGAAAGATGCAGTTTAAACTGTTTTTGACGTGTTTCCTGTTTGTCCAACTGGTAACCATGGTTCAAGGTTCACCCCATGATTTGCATAAGACTGTGGTCCAAAATGTGTCCAAAATTCTTAATAAGAGCGATTGCTAGATCTGTACTCAGTTACCACCCCTAGATGGGAAGGGTCAGTGGCCATTGATTGGCATTTTAATGGAAGAGAACCGCACTGAAATGTGGGAACCAATGAATAGCACCCTTCTGCCCCCCATTACCCTGAGTAGCCTGGTAGAGCATGCCAACTATAAGGTTCCTTGTGCAATTGTAAACGCCACAGGAAAAGCCGTTCTTCCTTCATATTGTCATCAGACCCATTTCAGGGAAATAATAGACCCAAGAATTGCAGCAAAGATGAAACTGACAGGGTGGAGACTGGCTCAGTCGTTTGGGATGGGGTTGTATTGGATATGTGGTAATAAGGCCTGGAAAGTTATGCCTGTGAACAAAGACCAGGCTTGTGCTATTGGGGCTGTGGTCTCAAATATAACAATATTTGACCATCTTGAAAAACCAAATGAGAAGAAAAAAAGGTCTCTTAATCCCCTCATTGAACGTCCCACACTTTTTCATAGCATAATCAGAGCCCTTGTACCCGCTTACGGAGTAGTTGAACTGGAAAGAACAGTTGTAAACATCTCGGCTGTCATTGAACGTATTGAGCAGCATACTGCAGATGCAATTTCAGCCTTACAGGAGGAAGTTGACAGTCTGTCCCGTGCAGTTATGCAAAACAGGGTAGCTCTCAATTTCAAACTTGCTGCACAAGGAGGTGTATGTGCTATTGTCAATACCACTTGTTGTTCTTATGTGGACCAAAGTGGAAGAATTAAGAAAGATTTAGATGACATTTGGAAGAGAACTCAAATTCTACATGAAGTAGCTTCTAGAAATAACACCTTAAAATTTGATCATGTTTTTGATACCCTCACCTCCTGATTACCAAACTGAGCCCAGGTAAAAGAAATATTCATAACAGCTGTAATTGTAGTTATTATCTGTGTAATTTGCTGTGGAGCAGCTGGTTGTGTAAACAGGTTCTGCGGGTAAAGAATAGAGACCAGACAAGACAAAGTTTTGTTAGTCTCTAAAACGGGGGCAATGATGCCATGAAGATTTTTGCCTTTTCTTTTATAGCCATTATACCTTTTTACAACTTCTGTATTCTTCGTGCTTTTTGCCGACATTCTTAGACTTGTTTGTCAAACTGAGAGACGAAACATTTTAGAAGCTTGGTAGCTAGGGATCAGTGTGCCCCAGAGCCCAAGGTCCTCTCCAGAACACATTCTGTAAAGCAAGATAGAACCATGGCAGGGGAAGGTTCCTTAGAGAAGGGGGCTCACTTGAGCCTCTCCTTGGGGAACCTTTGATAGATCTGCTAATTAGTAAAACCTATAATGTTATACCCGATGTTGGGGAGACACACACATACTCAGCGGGGTGCATCTCAATGCATACGACCTGGACGTGTGCGCCTAAGGATCCTTAAAATAAATCCCCAGGTAAAATCCCTTTTCCCCTTCTAACCATGTTTGACTCTCGATTTTAAGACCAGGAAAAGGCATCAAGGGGAGTCCCGCTTTCTCAGCAGGCCTCTGCAGCGAGTCTGTAGCCAACGTGTGGCTCTGCTGGCAGCCCAAATGTGCCGTTCCCTTGCCCAGCCTGGCTGCAGCTGGGGGATCTGCTGGGCACGGCTGGGGATTTTCATGGCCAAAATCCTCCAGCACCATCCTGTTTACATCTGCCCAGTCCTTTGTACAGCACAAATCTACCCTTCTTGCAGTTTAAACATGGAAATTATGGCAGATTGCCACCCTTGCACTGCTAATGTACAAATACACAAAAAGCAACTTCAGTTTAAAAATGACATTTGTTTTAAATTGCTACACCCACGCTGCTAATACATGAACATAAAACTATCAACTGAAGTTTACAAAACTAATTTATTGTTACAGTCATGCTATGTACATATATACAAATACCCACTTCAGTTAAAAAAAATTAATTTACTGGAACCCTCTACTACCACTACACACAAATATCAACTGAAGTTTAACAATTTAATTTATGACATAATTCTACAACTGTACGGCCCATATATGAATACAGAAATACAGATATCCCTCTCTAAAGAATCCCAGATCCAGAACTAAATAAATAGAATTCTAGAACTATACAATTCCATAAATCTGAAATGTAAGTAAATACATATCAAATACAAATACATATAAAAACACACAGATGTAAATATCTATTAAATATTTCATGTGAGATATAACGAGACATCTATAATACACACATATCAAATCCCTCTATAAATATGCAAATATCAATGTACTAATATAAAAATCATTCCAACCCCATCAATCGATCTCTAGAGGTACCCAACTGAACAAGTATGTAAATATAACTACAGATGTAAACAGATCGATATACATGCATCAATATACCCATACAAATAGATATACAGGTGTCAATATCCCCATTTTTCTAACGCTCTTAGTCATACTCCACACATTTATAACTAGAATTATATCAGGAGGGATTGCAGCCGCCGATATTCCCAGCCTCTCCCTTGGTCTCTTCCTCTTGTGCAGAGCAGCTCTCCTGGACGGGGACAGCAGATGGGACACCTGGGAAGCAAAGGGAACACTGAGTCAGGATCAGGACGTTTCCCTTGGCAGCAGCTGCACTTCCATCAGGGAAGAGAAATCTCAGAGCCTCCCCAGGAGGCTTAGAAAGCAAAACCAGGCCCAGCGGGCCGGGCTGTGGCGAGCGCAGCCCCGGCGGGACCGTCCCGCAGCCCCCGGCAGCGCGGCACAGCCGGCACCGCTCCCGGGCCCTGCCGGCGCAGCTGCCTTGCCCAAGGACAGCCCCTGTGCCGCCCGGGGCAGCCGCGCTGAGCGGCCCCAGCACGGGCAGGGCCCGCTCCTGCCCAGCCGGCCAGTGCCCGCGGCCAAAGCCCACGCCACCGTTTGTGCCTGCAGCTCCCACCCTGGTTTTTGCTTTGCCACCAGCGGTTCCTGCTGCTCCCGTCAGGTGTGGGCAGCCAAGACCGGGGGCTGAAAGTGCTGCTCAGCTGGGCCTGGCCGCCAGCCCAGCCCCCAGCATGGCCACAGGGCACAGAGCTGGCACAGCAGACAAGGCAATGGGGACAGAGGCAGCAGAGTGGGGATAGATGTGGCAGAGCAGCAGATGCCTTGACAGGTACCAAGAGACGTACCTAATTATCCATTGACATAAAACATGTGAAAGAGCGGCCTCTAGAATGAAAACCTTAGCTTGATAGGTGTCACTATAAACATCTAGAAGCAGAACTAGAGGGAGAGGGGTTCCAGCTGCCCCACCTTCACAGCTTCTCCCTCAGCCCCTTCGTCCCGCCCAGAGCCATCCTCCTGCAGAGGTTCAGCACGTGGGCGTGGAGGAAGCCAAGGGCTGCAGAGCCCCTGCACAGCTGCCATGGAGCTCTTGCCAAGCCCTGCCCAGCACCAGCCCCTGCCGGCCCTTGCCAGTGCCTTGGGCTGACTCAGGGCAGTGTGGAGAGGAGGGTGGGCAGCAGAGCCTGGCACATCCATACCTGGGCTTCTTGGGCTGGCAGAGCTTCCTGCATTTCTCCAGTCTTCTTTGGTGTGTCCTCCTCCTTTCCCTTTCTGGCTGCTATTCCCTGTCTTCTGGCCAGGCCTCTGCTCGCTGTCTTTTCCTTCTCTTTTTCTCTTCCTGGGGCTAGCAGCCTACAAGCCTTTAGCCACAAAGTTGGATTAGAGAGGCAAAGGTGGGAGGCACAAGCTCAGTCCCTTCTTGTTGGAACCAATGTGGGCTCCTTTTACCTTCCTGACACAGAAAGGCTCGTCAGGGCTTCGGCCTTGGCCAGCGACTCTGGGGAGCTCTGGTGGGTGTTTGGAGACAAAGCTGGAGGTGCCTGAAGCAGAAATTCTGGAGGTGGGGGGATGGAGGGATGAGGGGGATAAGGAGGGAGGGAGGAGAGAGTGGGAAAGGGAGGGAGGGAGGGAGGGAGGGAGGGAGGGAGGGAGGGAGGGAGGGAGGGAGGGAGGGAGGGAGGGAGGGAGGGAGGGAGGGAGGGAGGGAGGGAGGGAGGAAAGCAGGGAGGAAGGGAGGCCAGAGGCTGCAGAGCTGTGCTGTCAGGAGGAGGCACAGCAGCTCCTTGGCCCCATGACAAACTGCCTGTCTCCCTGGGACACATTGTTCCAGGATTTGTGCAGCTGCCATACCTCTGCTCTTTGGACCTCCAGCACCGTGGCCTCTTCTCCATCTCCCTGCCGGGTCTCAGGCAGGGAAGGGGATGCATCCAGATTGCTTTCTGCCTGGGGCTTGTTGTCTTCTCTTCCTGCAGGGCCACTTTGCTCTTCCCTGTGCATCTCTAGAAAGCAAAAGCATGTGCAGCAAAGTGACGACTTGGAAGACAAGAACAAAGAAACCAAAACCCACAGGCAAGCCCTACACTGCTTGGCCTCTTGATGCTGAGATTTCTGGGGCCCTGAGTCCCAGGCTGGGACAAGGCTCTGTTCCTGCTCCTACCTGTGCATAGCTCTGTGGGTGCTGGTGACTCGTTGGGGCCAGCTACCTGTTCCCCAAAGATGTCACCTGAGTTCTCCAGCGGGATGTCCACCAGAGCATTCGCCTGCACACAGGAAAGCCTTGCTCTCAGCTCAGAGGCCCGAGAGCGTGCCAAGCAGCCCTGGCCATCACGGCTGAGCCTTGCCTCTGCACAGGAGGAAGGCGCTGGCTGGGGGGCAGCTCTTGCAGGCAGCTCCCGCAGCAGCCTTGGCTGGACACAGGGGGCCGCCAGGCACAGGCACCTCTGGGCAGCCAAGTTGCCTTTGGCCAGCAAGGCTGCAGCCGGCTGCTGAAGCCAGCCTTACCTGCTTGTTCTCGGCCAGCATGGCCTCGAGCTCCAGCTGCTGCTCCTGCGGTGGGCTCAGCAGCTTTGGCCCCAGGCAGACGGCCAGGCTGCTGCAGGTCATTCTGCTGCTGGACACGTGCTGGCCGATGAGTCGCAGCAGTGCCAGCAGCTGCCTGAGGAGGAGCAGCTTTGCTGCGGGCAACTTCTTGGCCCCCCGAGGGAACAGGAAGGCAGCGTCCATCAGCAGGCCCACGTTGCCCACGGCCGTCCCCAGAGCTGGCCCCAGGCAGGGAGCAGCCAGCGGCTGCTGCGCAGCTCCGCAGGCGCTCTCGGCCAGCGCTCAGGGCTCCAGCGCTCCCGCGGGAAGGATGCAGGGCGTTGCTGCCCAGCTCCTGATTTCCCCCGAGCTCACGCAAGGGAACGCTCCCCGTGCATTGCCCCAAAATCAGACTGCCAGCCAGCAAGAGCAAGCTGTCCAAAAACACAGCCCCTTCAGGAGAGTGTCCCCTTTCAGGAGAGTGCCAGGCTTCCAGCAGTGCCTGCTGTGGAGCTGGAAGCTGCTGCCCACGTTTACTCTTTGAGCTGACAGATCTTGTCCTCCCTGCTGGCCATCTGCATCGCAGCCGTCCAGTCCTCGTAGAGGTCGGTGACGAGGAGCTTGCCGGGGATGCTTCCCAGGAAGTCCTGCCATGCCAAGGGCTGCCGGTGAGCCTTGGAGCACGGTGGCCCAGGCAGGAGCCTTTGCAGCTGCAGCTCAGGAGGACTCACCTTGAGGAGCATGGCCAGCAGCAGCACTGGCTGGCTTGCCATGTCGACGTGCAGGCCGTGGTCCAGGGCCTGCCGCAGCTCCTGTCAGGCTTTGGCGCTCTCTGCTTTCTGGAAGATGCCTTCTGTTGTGGGCCCTTCCTGGTGCAGGACAGCCAGCAGCTCCTGCAGGAGAGGCGGGAGGGCAGGGGCTTGTGTGAGGAGCTGCCCTGTTCGCAGAGCTCTGCCCCAGCCTGGGCTCGCTGCCTCCTGCTGCAAAGGGGCTGGGAGCAGGAGCCTGAGGCACGGCTGAAGAGCCCAGTGCCCCATGGCTGGGGGACATGCGTGGGGACACTGGCTGTGCAGCATCCAGAGGGAGGGACGGGCAGCCCTGTGCGGCCGCCTCACCTGGATGGGCCGGGGCAGCGTGCCGTCCTCCGCGCAGACGGCTGCCAGGGGCTGCCCGAAGAGCGCCCTGCTGCAGCCGGAGCCCTCCTGCCCTGGCGCCCGCGCAGCCCTGGCTGGGCCCCGCCGCAGAGCAAAGGGCCAGGGCAGCCACCTCCTCCTCGTCCTGCCGCTGCTGCTGCTGCTGCCGCTGCTGCCGGTCCCTGCTGCTGCAGAGGAAAAGAGAACCAAAGGCATCAGTGGAGACAGCCAGGCCAGCGCTGCCACAGCCTGCCCTGCCCTGCCCTCAGCACCGTGTGGAGCCATGCAGAACCCCAAGCAGTGAGCAGGCAACTGCAAGTGTGGCTGCACCTTGGAGGCTTCTGAGAGCTGGAGTGTCACTGGGAGAAGCTGCCCCGGGCCTGAGCCTGCCCTTCTCCAAGCTGTGGGCAGCACTGCAGGCTCTCTGTCCATGCACAACCATCTCCAGTGGTCACAGTCCAGCAGGTGCCCTTGCCCATGTCCAGGGGATGCCCTCCTCAGGGTGCCACAGCTGCATGGCCACACTTGGGGCACAAGTGAGGGCAGCTCGGCCAGAAGAAGAGATCGTCTTTGCTTTTACTTGGTCTCTAGTGAGGTGGAACATTCGGATGAGAGCTGGAGCATTCTGATGGAACACTGCATGGCTCAGCTGGGCTTGCTGGAATCTGTTAGGCACATTCGCTAACTCGATGGGCATTGCTAGGGCATCTGCTCTCCTGTTCCCTTTGGCATTAAATCCTGGCAGGTCAGTGTGTGATCTCACACACTATGCATGACATAGAATGGTTGCTTTCAGTGGGAGATCAGTTGAATCAATTTCGAAAGCAAGTTATGAAGTTTTGGGTTTGCAACCTCCTTTAGTAAGGCTCTCTCTGCCCTGGAAACTACACCTGCA
Organism: Aphelocoma coerulescens; assembly: GCF_041296385.1. Lineage (NCBI taxonomy): Eukaryota > Metazoa > Chordata > Aves > Passeriformes > Corvidae > Aphelocoma > Aphelocoma coerulescens. The sequence continues at coordinate 871,010 of NW_027184071.1, forward strand.
ACATAGGCTGAGTCAGTTATCAAATTAAATGGTTCACTGAACCACTCAAATGCCCTGACCATGGCTGCAAGTTCTGCCACTTCAGGATCCTTCAACTACCTGTACATCAGACTCCCACTTCTGAGTGCAGGGATACTTCCATGTGATGACAGACTTGCAGGAATGACCGCAGGCATCTGAAAAGATTGTCAAGGCATTTAATGGTTTTCTGCTTTGAATTTCTTTTGGAATCAGTTTGAAAAGGCAGACCTGGGGCTCAGTGGTGTGCCTGCTGGGACGACAGTGCTTCCTGTACCTTACAGATGGACTGTCTCACCTCCTCTGTTAGATGCCTGGGTGATGGGAGGTCATCTTTCCCTCACAGGAGGTTGAACAGAGGAGCGAGATCTTCTGTTGTCAGCTCTAGGAGAGGCCTCACCCAATTGATGGACCCGCAGAGCTGATGGAGTTCCTGCAAGGTCTTAGGGTTATCAATTATTTTGACTTGTTGGGGAACCACAGTCTGCTCATGGATTTTTAGTCCAAGGTATTTAAATGGAGAGGTTTTCTGGACCTTTTTGGCCTGGATTTCAAATCCATTTGCCTCTAAGGCCTCAATTACCTTCCCCAATGTCCAGTCTAAATAGGATTGGTTAGGAGCACACACCAAAACATCGTCCATATAGTGGAGCACTATTGCCTTTGCTGCTAACTTTCTGACAGGGGACAGAATGCGAGCTACATACCACTGGCAGATGGTGGGTGAGTTCTTCATGCCTTGTGGCAAAACTCACCACTGCTAGCGCTGCACGGGAGCCTTTCGGTCGATGGAAGGGACCGAGAAGGCAAACCAGGGCACATTGTCTGAGCGTAGTGGGATCTGGAAGAAACACTCTTTAATATCAATGACTGCTACCTTCCACTGCCTGGGGAGCATGGAGGGTGAAGGCATTCCGGGCTGCAGGGGTCCCATGTCCTCTATGACTGCATTTATTTTCCGCAAGTCCTGGAGGAGGCGCCACTGGTCTTTCCCCAGCTTTTTGATTCCAAATACCAGAGAATTCCAAGGGCTCTTACATGGTTCGATATTTCCTCTTTTCAATTGCTCCTCCATGAGTGTGCTGAGTGCCTTTAATCTGTCATTTTTCAAAGGCCATTGATCCATCCAGATGTGTTTGTCAGAGATCCAATTTAATTTCTGGAAGGGGCACTCCGCAGTGGCCTGTACAAAAAATGTTGGGGTTGAGATGGAATTTCGACTCGAGCCCCCCACTGGGACATGAGATCTCTGCCCCGCAATGGAAATCCAGAGTCAATTACAAAAGGACGGACTGATGCTATCTGTCCCTCTGGACCCTCAATTTGGACAAGTGCCTTGCTTCTTTGAGCAGATATAGATCCCCCCACACCCGTCACAATACCTTCTGCCAGCTGCAGCTCCCAGTGTGACGGCCAGTTGTGGGAAGAAATGACTGTCACGTCTGCTCCCATGTCCATCATTCCTGCCAGGCTGATGTCTGAGCCTTGGCCAGACAGTTTGCAATTAAGCATGGGTTTGTCATTCCCAGCTGCCTCAGCCCAGAAGACAGAGGGGTTGTAGTCCTGTGGCGGACTACTGGGCATGAGAATAGCTTGGGCCACAACCTGGTTAGCAGCAAGAAAATAGGGAGGGTTAACACACTGGATATTGACAGTAAAGAACCCTTGTGGGCCCACTTGAACAATTTCTGGTGTAACACAAATGTCAGCTGGTGAATGTACAACATCTTTTAACACAAACAATATACAGTCTCTCAGACTCTCACAACTCACGACGATTCTCTGGGGTGTCACCGAGTCCATTTGAGTTGCAGTGGTCGTGGTAACCATTTTCCTGGTGGCAGTTTCTTCATTCATTCCCCCATGTGGCCCTGCCAATCCACACAGTCCTGTCAGTGTTTTGGCTGCATCCCATCGGCGGCAGGCGATGTCATTTTCCCTGGGGAGACAGCTCAGGAACCCTGATTAACTGAAGCCAGAGCTCTGCAGTTTTGGGCCAAGTGCCCTGGTTTGCCACACCTGTGACAGACCCAATTAGCATTTCTATTGCCCTGAGATGCTGTTGCATCAGCAGCGGCTGCAATTTCTATTAAGTTTTTCCCCGTTTTTAAATTTGGCTGATGAATTGGCACCAATGTCGTGCAAGCACGAATCATTTGACTTAAGGTCGGTGGAGGTTCGAATGGAAGACCCAAAACCACTCTATTACAAGCATCATTGGCATTAATCTTTGCAATTTGCGTTAGAATATGCTCTCTTGTTTTCGGATCTTCCGCTTGTTTTTCCACTACCAGCCTCAGTTTATCCACAAAATCAATAAATGGCTCATTTTGCAGTTGCCGAATCTCAGTGTAATTCAATTGAGGTGCTAATTTAGGGGGCATCATTAAGAACGCTTGCTGTGCTGCTTGCTTTACAGCATTCAGGAGCGGCTCTGGTGTATTTTGAGCCTGGTTCTGGGGCTTGGCTAATAACCCCTCACTGGTAAGGTGATCCATAGAAACCCCCGCGTTGTTTGGATCCTGCAGTAAAATAAGGAGGATCTCTCCCAGTTGCTTCCTCCAACCTTCTTCCCACATTTGAAACTTGGATGGGGAAAGCAAGCAGGAGAAAATGCTTTTGAGGTCATGTGGCACAATCACTGTACCGGTGAGAGTTATCTTAAGAAGGTTCTTAAAATACTGATTCTCCCTCCCAAATGCTTTCTGGGCTTTGCAAAGCTCTTTCAGCCCTGCAGAATCAAAAGGTTTCCATGTGGGATTACTGCCAGTTCAATCATATGTTACAGGAACAGCAAAGGGATAGGAGGGGGCTGAGGAGACTCCCGGACCTGATTTCAAGATGGTTCCAGTTTCTACCCCGTGGGAACTGGAATGGGGGGCGTGTGGGAGCCAGGAAGTCCTCCACAGGGGGCGGGGTTGGAGGACCAGGAGGCGTGGTCACAGGATGGGCGGGGATTCCCAACGCAGGGGGCAGTACCCAATGCATGGGAGGAACCCGATGACATCACATCTCGGGGAGGGGATAGGAAAGGGTTGGGGGTAAGAGGGCGAAAGGGCCTGGGGGAAGAACAAGGGGGGGAGGGGTGAACTGTGCCATGTGGTCAGCGCCATTGTTCAGACACGTGGAGTGGGGGGGGACAATGGCAAACAGCATTTAAAACAGTTTTCTGGGCTTACAACTGGGGAGGAGGGTAAGGGATACGGGGTTTGGGAAGAGGTCGAGGCAGCTTGACCAGAGCTACCCCAACAGGGTGGCTGAAAAGACTGAGAGGGGTCAGAGAGAAGGTAGCAACTCTGTGCCTCTGGGCATATCACCCCATTCAGTTTTTCCAACGAAGGGGAAGTGGGATGAGGAGCAGGAGGGGAGGAAGGAGGGATACAGGAAGAACTGCAAGGGGATTTGTGCTTTTCTTTTACTTTCTGATCCATTTTATGCAAGTCCCGAAGGACTAGAACTAGAGGAAAGAATTTTTCTCCAGAGGAGTCCCCTTTTCGCTTTAAATCAGTAATCTTATGCCCCACAGCCTTCCAGAAGGCAGGAGATTTTAAATTTGCAGGAGTCACTTGAGGAAGGTAAAAGAAAAGCCAGCGAACAAACTGTTTTAACAGACCCTTTGAAAATTTGAAACCAGTAACTGAAAGGAATTTCACAACTTGGAGAAAAACCTCTCTTTGGGGCTGAGAGAGTTTGGATCCCATCTCTCTTTGGGCACTTCTTCCGCCCACCACCTGAAAAAAAGAAAAAAGAAACAAAATATCAGGGACCAGGGATACTCGCACAAGTTTCAGACATCAGCACAAATTTGTCTGGTCCCACAGTAAAAAGCACAGGTTGGGTTCTCTGAGGCACAGCTGCTCTCCAAAGTCAGTTCAGTGCAGAGTGAGTGGGAGTTAGCAGCCTTCTCTCAGGGCACTGCTCCTAAAACAGAGCAGACTGCTCCGAGAGGCGTTAGCAGTCCAAAGTCGCTTCTTATCGCTGTCCACTGACAGCCACGATGTCGCAGGGATCCACTCGTGTGAGCCCCGTGCTTGGTGCGCCAACCTAATGAAGTTCTTGCTGCTCAGGGCACGAGCTCTGGCGTGCCCCAGGTCAGAGACAGCCCAGCTGCGTTACTTCTGCCCGCCGCGGAAGCGACTTCAGCATCAGGAAAAGAGCTGCTGGCTGAGTTAGCTAGCTGGCTTCTCGGCAGAGGAAACATGGCAGGAGCCGATGGTATCAGCTCACGTTAGCTCGGAGACAAAAGAAGAGAGAGGCTGTTCTGGTCTGGCTCCTAATAGATTTATTGTTAGAAGTTTCGCAACCCGAACGAGCTGGGAAGGGATGGAATGCGATGGGATCCTCCCTGAGGCTTGTCCGCAGTTTTATAGAGTTTGAAAACTGCGGGGAAAGGGGAAAACAACCAATGAGTTACAAGCCAGGGGGAGGAAACAATTTCACAAGAACCACTGGGGGAAACCGAGGCGGGAGTTATAACAGAGAACCAGTGAACAACCAAGTAACCGAGAATTTTCCCGAACCGGGGGAGGCGGCTTGTACCCGGGCACTGCCCAGGGGGGTGCGGCTTAGGCTTCTGAGCCGCCCATTGACCCATCCTCTGAGTCTGCCTCTTCGGGAAACTCGATCCAGTGGATGGGCTGGTGTAGTGGTTTGGTCCAAATACTCATTCCTGTTTACCTTGTGTGACATAAGAATGAGGAGAAACGCAAAGCAGGCACCAAACTTGAAAGAATATAAAGAAATTTATTAACAGACCTAAAAGAGGGAAAAAAAAAAAATAAAATCATACCACACCTTCAGAACACTTCTCCTCCCCCCCACCTTTCTCCCATCTCCCACTGACAATATAAAAAGACAACCCTTGGGATGTTCAGTCTGTTTACCACTTCCATAATTGTTCAGTCCGTTTAGGAAGAGGAGCCTCTCTTGCCCATGCTATGGAGAAATTAGCACAATGAGACAGCTGCCCGGGTTGATTCTCTGCTCACATGTGAGTCCCTTCCCCCGACATGCAGCTTTTCCCACAACTGCTTTCGAGGGTCCACTCTTGAATTACTGGGGTACAAATTTAAGGTTGAGCCATTCAGAAACAAAAGTTCTCTTCAGCCATCTCTGGGAGCATTTAATCTCTAAGAACAGAGGCCCTAATCCTTCCCTGGGAGCAAAGGGTCCTCCTCATCTTCATCTCTAGGGCTATCTCTGGGAGCATCTCTAGGAACTGAGGTCTTCTCCTTTTCCATTTGGAGCAAAAGTCCTCATCACTTCCATCTCTCCCTGTTCAAACTTCTCCTCAAATTACAGCTGCTTCAGCATCTGCCTATCTCAGCGCAGGTGCTTTTGCTCACAAGTACAAGTTGAACACTCCACCCCCCCATGCCTTCATGAAATTACAACAGGTACTCTGATACATCATAGCTTTACAACAGAATATCAGCTTTAAGCATCTCGTCTTTCTTCTCCCTCAGGTTTTCAGCTCTTCACAGCACTAAAAGGGTTAATCTCACCTAGGCCTTGCAGCTGGAATTTTGCTTATCGCTGTTGGTCACACGATCTTTTGCCGGACAGCAGGGCAGCTTCAGCTGAATCTTGGCCGCACTGGAGAGGGGGAGCCGGGCTGCTCCGGCTGCCCATAGCAGGGCTGTGGGGGTGTTCCGCGGGTGGAACAGGGCCCACCGGCTCCAGGATGGCTGTGGCGCGGCCCGGCCTGGCCCGAGCAGGGCCTGGGCTGGGCCCGCTGGGCCCCCGCACAGGGCCCACAGCCTCCTGTCCCAGCAGCAGAAACGAGAGAGGGCTCTGCCTGGGGTGTGTCTATTCTTAAGTGTGGATCACAGAGGCCACAATTTTTAGTGGCTTCAAGAATTGTCCGTATTCAAACTGGCCAGCTGATAGGCTCTGTCAGGTCACAGAGGAAGCTGTAAGCACCCCTTTGCAAGAGCATCACTTCTGGGATTATGCTTTGCTAACCCATGACAGCTGGGATTGATTGGCATCACGCTGCCCCAGCCCCGCAGTGGGCTGGGTCACACCAACAATTTCAACTGTTTGTTTCCTTACCTGAGGAAAATCGGATGGATTTCCTGTCTTTTCTTCCAATTACCATTGTTTTCAAGAAGAGGATAAAAAGCTTGATGAGTTTTGTTTAATGGAAGCTGCGCTTAAGGGACCAACAAGAGCTGCAGAGATCCTTCTCATGTAATAATCCTTAGAGATAGTATAGATAGTTAGTATAGCAAAGTCCCTCTTCCAAACTGCCTGTCAAGCTGGTGGGAATCTTCAGAGAAGCAAAACGTGCTTTTGCTGATGTAGCTGCCCCTAACTAGGTCAGCCAATCAAATCAGCTGCCAAGGCAAGCTCTGCTGACTCTTGGAAAAGCTGTGGCTGCTTTGGGGTCTGAGTTTTTTGTTGGTATAGAAAAGTCATCTCTGCCTCTCTGCCAGGGCAGAAATTGCCACTGCAGAGTGGGCTCTGGGAGAGCATTTACAGATGTGAAAGAAGTAGGTGGAGCCTCATGTTTCCTTTTTCTCCAGGCTAAACTCCTGATAGCCACAGGAGGGAGACCAAAGCTGCAGCAGCCCAACCTATTCTCAGTTTTGCTGCGGCACTTCCTGAGCTGCTGCCTGCAGACAAAGGAGGAGCGGCTCTGGTCTGCCAAGGAGCTCCTGCAGGTAAAATGCAAAGGGGCTGCAGGTCAAACAGTGTCCGAGGATGGGCTCCTCCTCCACTGAAGCCCAAGGCATCAGATGAGCCCCCTTCCTCCTCATCTCCACTCTTGGTGCTTTTTAAATGAAAATGGTGAGGAATCCTAGGCTGGGCTGAGCTGGTAGGAACCTGTAAAGGTCATCTGGTCCAAACAGCCTGCAATGAGCAGTCCCTGCAATGAGGGACAACTTGAAAGAGATCAGGTTGCTCAGAGCCCCTTCCCACCTGACCTGGAATGTTTCCAGGGAAGGGACACTTACCAGTTCTCAGGACAACCTGTGCCACTGTTGCACTATGTTCCTTAGACCTACTCGGAGTAAATCCCCTTTTCATTTAAAAATATTACCCCTGCCTTTGAAGCACTGAGCTTGGAAAGTCATGGTTCATTGTTCTTGGTTGGTTTTTTTTTCCTTTGGGCAGCATCCATTTGTAACATCAGCCAAGCCTGCGTCCAGCCTGGCACCACTCATTATTTCAGTGAAGAGGTGGAAAGAGAAGAAAAGACTGTGACAATCACGTCAGGACTGTTTTCTCCATGACCAGCTTAGTGTAGGATTGTAGAGTAGGATTGCAGAGTAGGATTGTAGAGAAGGATGGCAAATAAATAAAGTTTCTGAAACCTCAACTCATCTGTAAGATTTCCTTCCTTTTTACCCTGTGAATGAGCTCAAGATTTCCTTCTCAATTGTCCATTGTTTCTTAAAGGTGGAAAGTGACACTTATGGCTTCTTTGGTATGGTTTGTCAGTGGGGCAGGCTCTTCTTCATTCATCCTCTCCAGACCACACTGCCTTTGCAATACGGCACACTGGCCGGTTTTTGCCCAGCCATTGTGCTTGTAGTTGAGGCAGAACGGGCAATGGCATTTGCAGGCAAAAGCAGAGGAGGAGTTGTGCAGCCAAGACATCCTGTGCAGATGCAGGTGTTGAGCTGTGACTCGAGAGCATTGGGGATCCTGCCACTTGGATTTGTATCCCTAAGTGCAATCTCTTTGGCTCGGGGAGAGTCTTGCTCAGCTGAGAAAGCAGAAAGCTCAGCGAGGGTGCTCTGAAAGGTCTCGTCTGAGGCAGAGCTGTCAGCGAGCGTGAGGTGAGAGCGGCCCGGCCTTGCCCAGGCCGGAGCCCCAGCAGAGCCCACGCAGAGCCCAGAGCAGCCTGAGGCTGGGCAGAGGCAGGCTGGCAGGAGGCCCTTGGAGCTGCAAGAGGCAGCAGCCTGGCACTGGGTGCCTCTTCCTGGGAGCGGGCACATGGTCCCATCTCAGAGCCAAAGCGGCAGCTGGCTGCTGCCGAGGGAAGCGTAGCCGTGCTGGGCACAGCGCAGACTGGTGCCATTGGCCGTCTGGAGGCGGCCCAGGAGGAGAGAAAGGCAAAAGGCAGCCGAGGGCTGGTGCCCCGGCTAGGATTGCTACTCTTCTGCCGGCTGCCCTGGAAGTCCTGGGAAAGGTTAGCAGTGTGTGCAGCAGCCTGGGCACAGCGGGAGGGAGCCGGGCTGCTCCGCAGGCTCGAGCACGGGGCAGCGTCCTTCAGGCACGGCACTTCTGCCAGGGGCACCGAGGCCAACGGGAGGCAGCGACAGCTCGTCAGGTCAGATCTGCAGGAGCCAGTGCCTCACACAGCTCGGGGAGGAAGCGCCTGCAATCCTGCAGTTCTGCACTGAGTCAGAGCAAAGGTGTGGAATGCAGAGCGTTCTGCAGAAATATTCGGGGCCACCAGGCCAGCCTGCTTTGTGCTCTCCAGGGCACAGCAAGCAGTGCACCATGCAGCTCTGAGTTGCTGGCAGAGAGGTGTTAAAAAGGAACTCACTTTTGGATACAATTAAATGGTAACAAAGTCGTCGAAGCAAAGGAAAACTGCTTATGAGTAACGATTCCGTTGAGCCGGGTGTGTGCCTCCCTCCCCGAGAGCTCAACACACCCCCCCTCTAAGAAAATGGCTGCTTTTTAGACCCTTTCCCAGCCGGGACGGTCCCTGTCCCCTTTCCCAATGGGTGGGTACTAAGAAACTTAGGTGCTCTCCTGACCACCTTCTTTTCTGTCCCCTCCCCTCTCATCCTACTTCCTTTTTAGTCAGGTCTTCAACCCTGCCCCTCTCCCAGCTCACAGCAACACCCAGCAATTTAACTAGAACAGCTCCAAACCATAAATCCAACATACATCCAACAATTTTCATTCTTTGACCTAAACCCCTTTTGGCTGCAGCAAAATATTACTTCCTCTCTCAGAGGGAATCGGGGATGTGCCTGAGGCTTGTGCTTGAGTAGTGAACTGATTTGGAAGGGAGCAGAAGGCTTTCAGTAGGCAATTTGTGTTTTCTTTATTACTTTGGGAAAGAAAGATGCAATGTGGCTTCACGCAGCAAAAGCACTTGCAGGGTGCAGTGACGAAATGTTGTGTTCAATTCCCAGGGAAGGAAGGTGTAAATGACCATCAGAGGAGAATTTGAGGAATGGGTGTTACGGGTTCAGGAGGACGCCCATGCCCAGAGAACTCAAGACCCAGTTAGAATTGCAAAGCAAATGAATTTTAGTAGTCACGTTAGCAAGAAATACATACCGGCGCCTGGCTGCTGGAAAAGCCACCGAGCAGGAGAAGGAGATAGAGCATGGCTCCTGAGTGGGAGGGGCAGAAGGGCAGGACTCCTTCAGGGCATCCCCTGGATAAAAATGGCGTGCATCATGTTGTCCTCTCCCCTCCACCCCAGGAGCACACCTTATATCTCCTCCTCAGGAGTGGCCAGTTTCAACATCATTTCGTCCAGGGCCAGCTTACGAGATGAGGTCACATTGGCCCATGATCATACTCCATGCCAACAATGGCTCCATTATGTATTGTTTCTCCTTTCCCAGGATGAGTTCCACCAGGTGACCGATACCTAGTTTCATTTCTAGAAGTTAGTCCCGCTAACTAACAATACAGTCGTCTTCTGCATTATCTTGTCGATGTGCAACACTGCGGACCAAACATGTCAGGCCTCAGATCTGTCTCCTATCCCTGACACATGGGGATGTTCCCCAAATGACCACCAGAGACCCTCAGGACACCCCTACTCTCACATCAAGAACTTCTGACAAGTGGTTTAAATATGTCAAATAGTTTGAAGTCATGTTTAGCCTGTGAGTTTCAGCAAAGTAATGAGTGTGTCTTAGTTCCATGGGTAGAAGCTAGTAAGTGAGATTGCTGGGTGTGCACGTGTTAGGGAAGTGATTCCCCATGCACCCAGCGCTGAAATCAAGTGACGCCCCCTTTCTAATGCTGAGCTGGCAGCAGGGATGGATCCCTGCTTGGTAACCTTTCATTGTGGTCACTTATATTGAACAGTAAAAAAGGTTGAAATGAAATATTTCAAGCCGTTTCCCTCTGGTTTCCCTTTTCTGGGGGCCAAAGCTCTGTGCCCCAGGTGGCCTGGGTGTGTGCAGAGAAATGCAGCCCCCACAAAGCCCTTGGTTTTCCCACAAGTCATCATCACTCCTTCCCAGGTGCGCCCAGCTCTGGCAGGAGAGAGAGAGCCCACGGCGCAGTGGGCACCGTGCCCTCCCAGCCGGGGCTCTCTGGCACAGAGCAGCAGCAGCGCCAGCACCTTTCAACCCGCTCCTGGCCTTGGCTTCAGCCGGGAGCCAGAAGCCTCTGGAAATCAGCACTGCCAGTTGCATTCCCAGCTTGGAGCAGCTCCTGCGGGTGGGCAAATCCTGCCCGTTCGACTGCTTCCATAGAGGACGAAAGGCAGAGGCAGAGATGTACCTACAGAGGGGACCAGGGCGTGTCCAATAAAAGTGCAAATGTGTGGGGAGATTTGTTAGGAATTATTACAGCTGTTATGCAATTAGTGCCTTCTCTCCTGGATCTGTGCAATGCTTTGGGCCATTTTCTTGGTCTAGTTTCCTTTGCTTTGGTCCCATCTCAGTGTTCACTTGGGGTACAGGCTGTAGGTGCTTGGGGCACGCTTTGAGTTACTCTTGGAGCCCTTGAACAACAGGGTTTGGCCCACGAGGGGAGTTTGTGCTGCTTTGTGACAGAGGAGAACTTCCCAGGCTATTGTGTGTTTGCTGCAGGGAATCTTGGGTTGCTTTGCATCAATTCCCAGACCAACGCAGAGCAGCTGCTTTGTGATGTCAGGGCATGGTTGCCACGTTGTGGTGCTGTCATCAGAAGGTTGCCTTGGTGCACAGAAGGTCTCAGTGTCAGAGCAGCTCTTGGGCTTGCTCAGAGCAGGAGCATCCTCCTGGTTGAGGCCTTGTCAGGGGGCAGCTGCACTCTGACAGGAGCCTTGTTTTTTCTTGTGTTAGAGCACAGTCTGCAAACTTGCACAGCAGGGCTAAAATCATGGAGGCATTTGCTGCTGCAGTTTGCACTGTGTATGGCATTGGTTATTCTGCCTATTACCTGACTAACCTGACACGTGAGTAGAGGTTTTCCCTGGGTGTAACCCAACCTGGCTTGTGTAGGGCTTCCTGCTCTTTCTTAGTAACTGAGTTGATTTTGAAACAAAAAGACCATTAGGATGCCACTGCTTTGGTAAAGCTCCTGTCAACACGTTCAGCTCAAAAGAGGGTGTCTGTAGCCAGGGAGGTGCGGGCAGCATTTGCAAGGGAACGTGCAGGGGTTCCCTTCCCTCCACGGGAGAGTCTGTGGCAGCCGAGTCTGTCATTTCCTCAGGGGGCTGGGTGAAGCAGGACAACTTTGAAAAGGCAGCCTGGGAGGTGTTCTCAGAAGGCCTTCAAAGAACTCTGCAGTTCTGCCTGGAATTCAGGGAAAGCTTCTTTGTTTCTAAATTTTGTCATGAAAAGATTTGACTGTCTAACTCGACCCTTTAATGAGTGCTAAAATAGCGATTCTTTTTGCAATGAAGTGCAAACTCCCAAACAGTGAGTGTCTGCTCCTGAACCCCAGAGCTGCTCCTGGGCTGTTTCCCAGTCAAACTATGACATCTCAGGGGGGTTTGGGGGAAGGTTTTCTGGGCAACGGTTTTCAGTCACTTAATGGAATTAATGCATGCAACTTATTTTTTAAAAAAAGAACCTGAAGGAGAGGATAAAAAAGGCAGCTTTAGCTGTTGGGCAGAAGAGAAATATTGGGTGTTGAAGAACAATTTGCATTTTCTTGATCAAGTTTGTATTCATTTACTGGCAAAAGAGGCCAAAGCCTAGGCACAACCAAGAATATTGTCCTGCTCTCTTGCTGGCTGTGTGGAAGAACTGTGTCTGCTGGAGGGCTGTTGTGAAAAGAAAACCCTCTCTGTTTGGGTGGACTTGTTCTGCGGGATTAACCAGCACAGACGGTTTTTTCACAGCATCTGGTTCATTTTCCCTTCCCACTGCAGGTCACATGATCCGTGTATTCGTCAGTCCTGATCCTGAGGTGAGTGAGACAGGAACTTTTGATGTTCCTGGTGTTTAAGAACTGTGTAGAAATCTGTGAGCTTGGCCTGTGGCAGTAGAGTAAGGAGGCTGAGCTGGGTGGGCAGAAAGAAAATCCATGTTCATGTCTGCAGCAGCAATAGCAAAGGCATCGCTGTGTAATAGCTGCTTTTGCATTTCAGAGCTGTCTCAGAACTAAAAGCCCAGCTTTGCAGAGAGAACGTTGCTTACTGAGAGTAGCCAGGCTGCAATATCTAATTCAGAGCAATATGCAGTACTGTTGAATTAGCCCATTTTACTTTAGTTGGAGGCACTTGGAATCCCATTGCTATGCAAGGTTATGATTTCTCCTTAGTAGAGCTGGTTGTAGAGCTGAATAGAGATAAGGTTAGAAATGACATGTAACTGCCTGTCCCTCACACTCCTGCCTGTACACAGAGCCCAGAACCAACCTCAGGCTCTCCTCTGGCTCCCTCTGCTCCTGGAGAAGAGGTTGAAGAGGCTGAAGAGGCTGAAGAGGCTGAAGAGGAGAAAAATGTCCAGAACTCTCCAGCTGTGGTCAGTCATGAATCTGAACGTCCTGAGCCGGTAAGTGGCAGTTCTGGTTGGGGCTGTCTTTAGAGGAAATCAGAGCTGCAAGTTTCTGAGCGGCCAGCACTTGCTGGTGGTGGCCGAGGATGCTGAGTGCTGGAGTCCTGGCAGGACCTAGCGATTCCCCCCAGCCAGTGAGAGCTGGAACACGGCCTTTGAGCTGTCATGTTCAGGCCCCAGCTTGCTGGGATTCCAAGAGGGGCAAACGTGAATCATGAAGGCTCCCCTGTCGCCAGAGGAGGGAGCGCTCCAAAGACACCGCTCTCAGCCTTGCCAGACACGTGGGGGACACGGTGGCCTGGAGAGCCATGTCCCACTGCACAGGCTGGCCAAGTAGCTGCTGGCACAAAAGCTGTTGATGTGAGCACACAAGTGCTTTGGGGTGGTTTGTCCACATGAGCTTCTTGGGTGGGCTGAGCTGGGAGTATTTCAGAGACACACTGGGGACGGGGAGGTGCTGCTTGAAGTCAGGGACTTTGGTGCCTTGGTTGCCAGGTTGTTCTCTGGCCTCTTCAGGCAGAGCAGTGAGGAGCAGAGCTGACAGGGGCTCTGAGTGCGCCTGTGTTTTTGCTTTTGATAAGCTGCAAAGAGATGGTTGTGTTGTGCACGGACCTGTGTGGGGCCACTCTTCTCCCGTGTGGCAAAAGAAGCAAAGTGCGCAGTTGGGAGCCCTTCTTCCGTGGCAGAAGCCAGAGGCTGCCATGTTTCTGCAGATACTTTCTGTTGTGAAGTCTGTTTTTAAAACTGCATTTGAAAACTGCATTGGAGCCTAGAGTGGGGGCAAAGATGTTGCTCTGAAGTAGGTGGCACTTTCATCTTTTTGTTTGTTGGTTTGTTGGTTTTCTAGGAGGAGACTCCCTGTCTTTTCTTTCTCGGCAAACAAAGGTGCTTTTACTCAACCTTTCCTGGACTTTTCTAGCACTGGACGAGATTCTGCTAGAATTTTAGCTTGCAAGCTGGCGGTTCTGGAAGTTGCAGTATTTTTGCATGAGAACACGTAGTTTGGGGCAAGGAGATTGGTGCAGAAGGAGCTGTTCTGGTGTCCGGCCAGCCAGCAGGGCCTTGCACATCACTCTCCGGTTAACAGCGCCCGTGCCTTTTGGCAGCCCAGGGGAGCAGAATGTGTTGTATTCCAGGTATGGGAATTCAGCAGGAAATCCACACCCTTGCATTCCAGCTGGTCCTCAGAGGTCAGAGGGTCTGGGAGGGGCTCAGCTTCATTTCTGAAGTGCAGCCACTTTAACATCATCAGTCTGGTTGAGTCCAAGAGAAGAACTTGCCCCAGTACAGATGCACAAAGAGTGCAGTTCCCAGTGCAGTGCCCTGGGTCTGATCGCATTCTATAAGGCCCTTCCTGCTCCAGGTTCCCCAAGAGTGTGGTTTATTGAAGCAACAGGAGAGCAAGTTCAGGATTGCTGCTGATCAGGGCACTGGCTACAGAGTGTTGATGTGTGTAGTGAGGGAAAGCATAGCATAGGAAAAGAGAGATGATAACAGTGAGATCGATCTGTCTATCTATCTATCTATCTATCTATCTATTGATCTATCTATCGATCTGTTTATCTAAATGAAACTTCCTGGCTCTGCTCCAAGGCAATTGGAGGTGCAAAGCTCACCTAAAGACATCCTTTCAGGAGAGGAGGAGAGACATGTTCCATCAAGCGATCCCGAGCAGGCAGAGATGTTTCCCCCTCCAGAGATGGTTGTTTTTTCCCCTCAGAGGTGTTTTCCTCCCCCTGTTTATCCGTGAAAGTTTGGTCTGTCCTATGGGTGTGGAGCAATCCCATCCTCTAGGTGGGGTTTGGTGACTCTGGTCAAACATGCATTACAGGACACATGGTTTCCATCACTGGCATCCTGAAGGGTGTCTAAGTTAATTTGTTAATTGGGCCTTCTGAGGGTCTCTGTTACTGCCGGTCAGAATTCTCAGTTGACAAAAGAGGGAGGACAAGAAACACCTTGGTTCCCCTCCATATACTGAGGTGGCCATAGAGGCCCTCTGACCTCCATTGGAGGCTCTTTGTTCGCATCCTCATCTCCTGAATAATCCAGGATTTGTAACAAGAGTGTAGATGTCAGAAAGGCAGGAATGGCAGTGCAGGCCTGAAGAGAACATGAACTCCAGAAGTGTCTCTCACAAGGAGCAAGCTCCCACAGGAAGCCACCTGCAGAGCCAGGGTGGGGCTGTGGGACAGGGCTGGGTGTCAGTCACTTCTGAAAGACAAGCAGGACACGGCAGAAGAGGAGCGAGGTCCTCAGCAGAGCCTTGAGAAATGCCCCACGTTCCCTGTCAGATGCCTAAGAGTCTGTTGGAGCTTCAGTCCCAGATGGAGCCTGACTGTAGTGCCAGTGTCACTTTGGAATCTGTGCCTCCCCGTGGGCAGAGAAGGACCCGGGAGAGCAGCAGCACATTGCTTTGGGAATGTGCGAGCCCATCAGTCTCTGAGTCCTGCCCCACAAATATTTTATGGGAAGTTGAAAGCCATCTTCTCTTGCTTTCTGCGCAGCTCCTTCTAGAGAAAGAGCATGAGCAGATTGCTCTATCAGAGATGCCTTGCCAGACTCGGCGAGAGCTGTTCCCAGCCCGAGAGCAGCTGCAGCAGCTCAGGCAGCAGGTGGAAGAGGCACAAGAGAATGGCCAGGTGAGCCTGCCTAGCCAGGTGACAGAGTGAAGGGCAGGAACAGGGACATAAAACGGAGCTCTTGGGACTGAGGAGGCCAGGAGTCCCACAGGCACTGAAAGCACAGAGCCTTGTCATCTGCAGAGACCAGTGCTGGGACGGGAGGGTTCCAATGGAAGCAGAGCTGGGTAGGGAAGCAGAAGGGAGGGGCTAAATGAATGTGATTTTGAGGCTGAAAGAGGAAAAAGCTGAGCCTGATGGCAGCTGCCAGTCACTTGCTCTGCATTTGTGTGTACAGAACATCAAGGCAGAGCCACAAGCAGAGCTGCCCGAAGCCAAGAGTGACATCAAGGCAGCAAAGAGGAGGAGCAAGGAAGACATCAGAAGCATCCAAGAGGAGAAGAATCTCCATCAGCACAGGAGCGATCTACAAGAGCAGGTGAGTGTAAGAGCTGAAGCCACTCCACTTGTGAGACATCCTCTCTCTGCTTCTTTGCAGAACATCGACAAAGAGCTGCAGGCAGAGCTGCAGGAAACTGAGGCTAGGATCAAGGCAAGGGAGAAGAGGCTGGATGAAGGACTGAAAATCATCCGAGAGGAAATTAATCTTCTACTCCAAAAGCATGAGGCTCTAGAAAAGCGAGTGAGTGAAACAGAGAGAGCCGCTGCAGTCACCAAACTGGTGGTTTCTGCCCTTCTTGCTTTTCCTCTGCAGAGCAGCAGGCGGGTGGGGTGATGTCTCTGAGCGCCATCCTGCTGTGGTCTCTATCACAGCCACTCTGAAGGACACGTCCTGGGCTGCTGAATCTCAGCTGCTGCCCTGGACAGTGCGACTAGTCCTTTGGCCTTTTGGCCAGCAGTCATCCAAATGGATTCCTGCTGGCCTGTTCCTGCTCTCCTTGTTTCTTGAGGTGTTTTTGCAGGTCAGCTTGGTGACCCTGATGGATCTTGAAACAAGCTGTCTGTATCCCTTGTGAACCTGTTCTTTCCCTTTCCTCACAGTCGCTGACCCACGGCTGACAGGGATAAGCTGTAGTGTCTGACTGCTTTGTTGTGTTTGACTTGAGGTGGAAGTGTGGACATCTCAGCTGGCAGCCTGCAAAGACTTCCAGCAAGTGATTGGCCACAAAGAGCCCCAAGGCTGGCGTGGGGCACAGGAACTGTCCCAGCCGGACCTGCTGCAGCTTGAGCCCGTCCCGAAGATGGTGGAGGAAAAGAGGACTCCATGGGAGGAGGTAGAACATTAGAACAAGGAGATGCAAGTGTGTCCATAGCCCTTGGAGGGGGAAAAGAGTGCTTGGGAGGAAGTGGAATAGTCATTGCAGCAGTCATCCTTCAGAAAATCCATGAGAATGTTACAGGAATCTGGCCATGAACTCAAGTAAAATCAGCCTTTGGTTTTGACCCATCCGGTTTGAGAAGTGGACATGCAAAAAAATCCATTTTAAGAGCCCTGCATGTGGCTGACAGCATCTTCCTCTGGGCCTGCATTTGAAATGGGATCCCAGGGCAATCTCTGCCAGCCACACTTTCTGACACAACCTCATTTCTTGTCTCAGATCTACACAGGCTCTCGCATGGAACCTGCTCCTGCAGCAGCAGCAGCAGCAGCATTGTCTAAAGGAGCCTTTGCACCCCAGCCTGAGAAGTGGAGCCCGGGCAGTTTGCTCAGCTCCAACAGCGACACAGCTTCTTCCCATCAACAGGAGATGGAGGATGACCTCCTGGAGCTACTGAGTACGTCTTGTGTATTTCTTGTGTGAGGGACAGTGTATTGTGTGCATGTGTCAGCATAGCTGTGCCAAATGTTGCTCCGCAGTTTGGTGTCACAGGGACATTTAGGACTCCTCACAGGAAGTGCTGTGCTCCAAGGCAGCGAGGGAGTGCTCTGGGTGTTCCTGCTGCCTCTGAGCACAGCTCAGACTGCCTTGGCTTTGCCTGAGCTTCCCTCTCTGCTGAAGGCAGAAGCAGGGATTGTTCCTGCATCAGCTGTGACCTAGCAAATGATCTAGGCAAGTCCTCTGTGCTAGTGGCCAAACTGAACGGAATATTTGGCTTCCTAAATTCTCCTTAGACTCCTGATTTCTCAGCATTCATCAGAGCAAAAGACCTTCGCAGAAATTGTTTGGTTTTGGGGTTTTGTCTTTTGGTGGGTTTGTAAGGATTTTGGTTGGTGGTTTGTTGTTTTGGGGTTTTTTTGTGTTTGGTTTGGTTTGAGCCTTTTTTTTTTTTTTTTTTGGTGAAGTTGTTTTTTCTCCATCCTGAAGGAGCTCTTCTTCCTCATGTGTCTTATTGGTGTAATTTTGATGACTGTTACTATTACCACTACTACATCTACAGTTGGTTTTTATGACAATGCAACATTTTTGCCAATGACCACTTCTTTGAAAAAACATCAAGTGACAGCACAAATTGAGAGCAAGAGGTGTTTTCCACATGTCCCCAAAGAAAAAGCAGATACTTTATAACAATCCCTATTTAATATCCTAGTTTCATGCTTATAAGGATGTGTCCAAGAGACACATTGATGTGGCGTGGTCAGGTAAAACTGCACTGCAGGCATTTCTCAGGAGTGAGCCTCCAGCCCATCCACTGTCTATCCCTCAGATCCGTGGCACTTTTTCATCCCTGATTCCCAATCATTCCCGTGACTGTTAGAATGCCACCCGTTGGCCCAAGCCCTGCACAGCTCACTCTCTAGGAAAACACATGAAGCCCTTTGTGATTCTGCAGCACAGCCCATTGAATCTGCTTCCTGCCCATAACAGCTGCCAGTGCTGTGCTCTCAGGTAAGACCTGGGGGGGGCTGAGAACAGAGCCCAGTTGACTCTGTGTCTACCATCACCTGTTGGGACAAGAAGGGCATTGATGTGCACCTCGGTGTGTCTGATCTCAAAGCCAATCCTCTTGTGTCCTGAAAGGGGGCAAGAGCTTGGAACAGGGCTCGGTCTGGCTGTGGCTTCTTCCCAGTGCTTGTCAGTGCTCATCCTTGGGCCTTCCCAGCCCTGCTGTGGTACCTGCACTGCCCCTGACGGCCGCTGCGACTGCAGAGGCTGGAGCCTTCCTCAGCTGAGAGAGTCCTGCTGCTGCCCGGCCGCTGCAGCGCGGAGCTGCCGGGAGGCAGCAGCCCCTCGTCTGGGCCGGCTTCTGCATGGCACGGCCTGGACTCACGAGAGGCTCAGCATCTCCTCTGGGCAGCTGTCCGTGCCACGCCGGCGCCCGAGGAGCACTGCTGTCCTTGCTGCCCGTGGCCGCTGTGCCGAGCTGGGAAGGCGGGGACGTGTGCGGAGCTGAGAGGGCGAGTCCAATGCCAGCGACTGATCCGCGCAGTCAGGGGGAAGACAAGCAGTGTGGTTCTTCACATGGGACACGGGCAAGGGCATCTTTGAACTCAGCCTGCCCATAACGGCTGAGCATCCTGATGCGGAAAGCCCCGTTGGTATTGGTCACAACGTGAGCTGCTCTGGTTTACAAAAAGAAAGGCATTCTTTTGGCAAGATGCCCTCCTCTCCTGCGAATGCATCTCTCTGTGCTTTGTTTCCTCTCAAGAGATCTCTTCAGAGGACTGTAGAAAATCAGTCTCAGTGCTGGCCATCTGTGCTGCAGAGCTGCCTGGCTTGTTGCTGTTGCTGTTGTGGTTCTTGTCGCTGTTGTTGTTGTTACCCAGATGACCACAAAAGGCTCAGAGCCCCAGAGAGTGGGGCTGCCTTTTGTATCTCCTGGAAGGTGGCATGTCTGCTTTCAAGTGAGCATCTTGCACTTTGTTTCCCTCAGGGAAAATGGTGAGCATGGAAAATCCGGTGATGAAATACACTGAACTGGAAAATATCGGCAGCGGGTGAGTCCAACCACAGTTTCTTCTACAAAACCATGGGCCAGCTGTTCTGCTGGTGGAATATCTATCAAGTGTCAAGTCAGGCAAGCTGCAAACATGTTCAGACACTGGGCTTAGATTGGCCCATCTCTCAGTGCTGGTCAGAATTTGTAAGTGTGGTCAGAAGGCATTGTCAAAGACATCTCCATGCTGCCACGGTCTTGCCTGCAGCAAGGAACAGGAGCTGGAAGATCTCCTGTCTCTCAAGTGTGGGACAGCTGTGTGTTAATTTCCTTAGCATTTTTGTATGTCTCAAAATCATACGGCCGCACTAATGAAAGGAGAATCTTGCTTGCCTGAAAGAGCAGCCTAGCCCTTAGTAGCTGTCAGATAACAGTTCTCAGGAACAGTTCTTTCCAAGAGGTTGCTGAAGGAAATACTCAGTGGTCAGGATTAGAACCACACAGTTTAGAAACGGAAACTCAAGATGAAAGAATAAGCTCTCTTTTTGAGCTGAGGCACTAAAGCCCAAAGCTTCAGGAACAGGCCCAGTGCCCATGCACTGGAGAGGAAAATGCATCATGTGCCCTCTGGCAGAGCCCTCATGCCTCCTGCAGGTTTTAGGCACTTAGAGCAGAGATCTCCTGTCCGGGCTGGCTTTCACGCCAAGATCTAAACAGCTTCTCCTTTCTTTGCTGCTGTTTTGTTTCTAGGGGTTTCGGAGAAGTTTGTAGAGCATTCGACAATGCCACAGGAGGAGAGGTAAATGTCAACACCCTGCAGATTCTGCAGCTCTTGAGGGCTTTCCCCTCTGGTGTGAGTTGTGGCTGGAGCTTTGGGTCACCGGGAGAGCTGTGCTGCAAAGGCACAAGAAGCACAGACTGGTGCCAGCCTGCAAAATACATTTGGGACAGTCGTTGTCCTTCTCAGCTGCCAGAAGGAAGGCAAAGAGAGCAGTGGTTCCTTTTGGAGAAGGAAATGCTCACTCACTCTCAGTGGCTAAAACAAAGGTGGTGCCTTAGAGCATCTCACTGCTTTCTTGTGGCTACAGCTTCAGAGTCCTGAATTCTCATTTCTGGCTGCCAGCAAATACATCTGAACCTTACTGGTAGTTCCTTAGCAACCTGCAGTGCTGCACTTGGGAACTGCACGTAGGGAGGGATCTGCAAGGCGTCCCTAAGAGCCCTAAGCCCTGCTTATAGCCCAGGATGTATCCATAGAGTAGCAAGGCTTGGATTACTTCTCTGGATCCCAGGCAGAGCAGCAGAGGGTATGGGCAGAGCTTTGTGGGTGATAGTTGAGACACCATTGTTACCAAGTGGACAAGGCAAAACGTCAGTGGCCATGTGTCCTGTTTCTGGCCCACAAGGGAGCGGAGAAATGGGCTGTTGGAATGTCAGTTCCTAATTACTCCAGTGTCTAATCACAAGGCACTTTGGCACAGCTCAGCTGTGTCATTCCAAAATCACTCGCTCCATGTGTGTTGTGGTCTCGTGCCACCAACTTCTCAAGGTACTGATTGTCATTGTCATTTTAGGTGGCCATAAAGAAAAGTAGTCTGCAAGGACTGAGGAGGAAGGAAGTAACTGTCAATGAACTCATGATCATGAAGATGAATAGGAATCCCAACCTGGTCAACTATTTAGACAGGTGAGTGGTCGTGGTCTTATCCCATGAATGTTTGTTTACCTACTGCAAGCATGAGAGGTCAAAAACCAACTTTGGTCTGTGGCAGAAAATAGAGCTGTTAATTACTGATCAATTATTATTTCTCTTCTCATCTCCAATGGATGGGAAGAGAGTGCATTTTGTCTGCATTAGTCTTCCCTGGCACACATCGTTTGACAATTCTTCAAAAGCCTGCACCAGTGCTATCTTACTAAGTCAATACCCTCTAAGTTCACTGCCACCACGTTGTCTTGGGGCTTGATTTTTCTCAAGAGTCTTAAATGCTGATGAACCATCCGAGAGAGGATTTCCCTTGGACTGCAGCCCCTCTTTTCCATTGCTGTGCATGCCAGGAAGACTAGATGCTTTTTTTCCATAAACACCATGTGTGACAGCTTTTTATCTGGGCTGTTAGTAAACTGTGTTTTTCACTTGCTGGCCATCTAAGACATCTCCTTTTTCACAGCTGTGCCTTTCTCCTTGACACAGCACAGACCGCAATCACTGCACAGCCTAGAGGGAACGTCTATTCCTTTGAGTCTGTCCTCGTTTCAAAGGGACCTGGAAACAAGAATCAATCGTTGTCTTTTCCAAACAGTGGCGTAGCCATGCACATTCATCTCCATGGCCTCATTTCCTTCTTTCAGCTACCTTGTGGATGATGAAGTCTGGCTGGTGATGGAGTACATGGATGGAGGCACTCTGACTGATGCCATCTATGAGATGTACATATCTGAAGATGAGATGGCAGCCGTCAGTCGGGAGGTCAGGGATCCCACCTGTGCTTCCGAGGGCTTGGGCAGGATTGTCTGGGAAACAGGGGCTGAGAACTGGAGGGATTCCATGTGCCAAACTTTGCTTCTGTGTGGCTGCTATGCTATGGGGAAGCGGGGGAACTGCGTGGCAGTGTGCCTGCACTCCCTGTACTCTGTTCTTGTACTCTTATCTCCTGCTGTTGCATTCTCACTCTGTCTCTTGTATTTGTAGTTGCTGTTCTCCACCTTGCCTCTCTGAATGCTTGCCTGGAGCCTGTCTGCACGGCATTCCTTGCCTGTAAAAGCAAAGGTGCTGGTAGCAGAATTGGAAACTAATGGTAAAAGGGACTCATTTCTCAGAGTCCTCAGCTGAAAAGGGTAATAGTGCACCCAAAATGCTGTTTGCTTCTGAAAGGCGACTCATGTGATACTTCCAAGTCTGTGCTGAGGCCAGCAAGAAAACCTTTGCCATGCAGCCTCCCACCCAAAAGTGAGCCGCTTCACAGCAAAGGGAGGGACTCTTTCTTTCTTGGCAAAGCCTTGCTTGTCCTCTGGATGAAGAAAGCACATCCACTGCAGCAGCAGTCATTCTGGCTGCTTTGCAGAGGACAGTCTAGAACAGCAATTCCCGTTGGCTCTCTCAAAAGCTGACGTGCCTTCCCTTAGAAAGGTAGTGTTGGAGCAGCAAGCTCTTCCTCTCAATGGCTCTGTGTTCTGCCATTGCACTCTATTCCCCTGGAAAGGGAATCTTTTAGAGCTGTTTCCTTTCTTGTGGGCTCAAATCACACCACTCATTTTTATCCTCCTGTCTCTGTTTTCTCTCTCAGTGCCTGCAAGGACTGGATTTTCTTCACTCAAACCATGTCATCCATCGAGATGTGAAGAGCAGCAACATCCTTCTCAGAACTGACGGCTCTGTCAAGCTGGGTTGGTATATTCTTGGCCAGGCAGAGCGTTCCGGGCATGTGGGGTTTGGGGCTGCTTTTGAGTGACTGCCAGTTCCCCCAAAGTGGTGCTGCTGGCAGTGCAGGGACCCCTGCAGCGAGCTGAAGGCACAGTTGCAACGTGCACAGAGGTATGGCGAGGAAAAAGCCGTCCAGAGTGGCACTGGTTTGGGTCTGTGTGTGTCCCTTCCAGAGGGAGGGAGCTACAATCTAAAGGTTCCAGGGAATAAAAGCCACTTCTGGGGGCAGGATTAAAAAATTTAAAAAGCAGCCACTTCCGTGTTTCCTTGGCTAAAGTCCTGAGGAAACAGAGCAGGGACGGATTTCCAGGAGATTCAACAGCGCTTTCTCAGACTTACAGTGGGGAGTTCTTTTGCTTGGTTTCCTAATTGTACAGAACTTTTTTGTTCTCCTCAGCTGATTTTGGCCTCTCTGCTCAGCTCACCCCTGAGCAGAATCTAAGGAGCTCAGTGGTCGGGACGCCTTGGTGGATGGCGCCTGAGGTTGTGCTAGGTCAACCATATGGCCCCAAAGTGGACATATGGTCTCTTGGAATTGTGGGATTCGAAATGGTGGAACGAGAAGCTCCTCACTGGAATGAAAGTCCTACCTCGGTAAGGAGCAAATACTCACTGATCCCTCTGTCTTTTTCACCTATCCTGTGTTCTGTCCTCCATCAGACAAAATCCCATTGCCGTCTGCTGGCACTGCTTCCACCAAGGTCCCCTTCTAAAAATGGCCCTGCAGCACATCAGCATCTGCTGTAGTTTTGGTTGCATCGGTGGGGGAACTCAGGCCCTACCACATGCAAACACTCTCCATTCTCAGGCAACACTTTCCTTTGGGTTTTAAGTTGTTCCAGCTCGTCTGTCTGTGTAGATGTCTCTAATAACACAAAACACACATCTCAGAGCTGGTGTTACATTTCCAGAAAAGAAGGAAAGAAACCCAAACCAACAAAGTTTCTAAAACAGTGGTTTTCTAGAGAAGAACTGCACTCCCTGTACGGTTTCTTGGCACTTGCCTAAAACCTGGGCATGAGGGTGTAAAGGCCACATAGTGTCTTCTGCTTCTTGTGCAGTGTTGCTGAAACACTTAGTGACCATATTTCTGTCATAGCCCAAGCCACGTTCTCCACGTGACCAAGCTGCAGCCTGGTGACACGGAGAGCCTGCCAAAACCTCCCATTTGTTACCTGGCACTTTCTGGGATGGGCACATCTTTAATGCATTGACTTGAGTATCCAGAAAAGCAGAGGGCTACCATAGGGATAGCATTTCTCCTTCTGCTGATTTGACCACGAAAAGTTTTTCTTTTGCCACATCAGAGAAGCTGGAACTTGCAGACTGCTGCGAGACAGAGCTGCAGGTGGCTCCTGTGTGCCCAAACAGGCATTTTCATCCCAATACGTTTCTGCATGCATCTTAACGTGTCTGTGTTGAATGCGAGGTTCCAAATGTTTCTTTCCTTACCTGAGCAATAACTCCCTTTTCTATAATAATACTTGAAAACAGTTAGAGCAAAGTCCCTCTTCCAAACTGCCTGTCAAGCTGGTGGGAATCTTCAGAGAAGCAAAACGTGCTTTTGCTGATGTAGTTGCCCCTAACTAGGTCAGCCAATCAAATCAGCTGCCGAGGCAAGCTCCGCTGGATGCTGGAAAAGCTGTGGCTGCTTTGGGGTTTGGGTTTTTTGTTGGTATAGGAAAGTCATCTCTGCCTCTCTGCCAAGGCAGAAATTGCCACTGCAGAGTTGAGCTTAAACAAGGGGCTCTGGGAGAGCATTTACAGACTTGAAACTGATGCCTGGAGTGGCTACCTAAAACCAGAGACTAGACAAGAATAAGAGAATCAAAATAGGTATTTATTTGAACGGCCTTCAAAGATACAGCCTGGGCAGTCAAAAGGCTACATCCAAGATGGACCCTGGGTCATGAGTTCTTCACAGTTTTGTAAGCTTGGTCCATTTCCATAGCAGGGTTAATTCTCCAATTATGAGCCCAGTAATGATGTAATTAGCCCAAGTTTGCCCCTCTTCAGAGGCTTTGAGTTCACACATTTTGGGCCCTGGGACAATCGGAGTGTCCTTGGAGAGCAAACCTAGAGAGGCTTTGTTATGTCTAACTAGCACGAGAGAACAGTAGCTAACAGGCCACACAAAACTTCCGAGCTACACACTAGGCAGTACAGGACTTGAAAAATAGAAAAGTTAAAACCTAAGGCATCAAAAGAAGCAGGTGGAGTCTTGTGTTTCCTTTTTCTCCAGGCTGAACTCCTGATAGCCACAGGAGGGACCCCACAGCTGCGGCAGCCCAACCTGTTCTCGGCTTCTCTGCGTCACTTCCTGAACTGCTGCCTGCAGACAAACGAGGAGCGGCGCTGGTCTGCCAAGGAGCTCCTGCAGGTAAAATGCAAAGGGGCTGCAGGTCAAACAGTGTCCGAGGATGGGCTCCTCCTCCACTGAAGCCCAAGGCATCAGATGAGCCCCCTTCCTCCTCATCTCCACTCTTGGTGCTTTCCAAATGAAAATGGTGAGGAATCCTGGGCTGGGCTGGCAGGGACCTGTAAAGGCCATCTGATCCATGTGGTGTGCAATGAGCAGGGATATCTTGAAAGAGATCAGGCTGCTCAGAGCCCCTTCCCACCTGACCTGGAATGTTTCCAGGGAAGGGACACTTACCAGCTCTCAGGACAACCTGTGCCACTGTTGCACTATGCTCCTTAGACCTACTCAGAGTAAATCCCCTTTTCATTTAAAAATATTACCCCTGCCTTTGAAGCACTGAGCTTGGAAAGTCATGGTTCATTGTTCTTGGTTGGTTTTTTTCCTTTGGGCAGCATCCATTTGTAACATCAGCCAAGCCTGCATCCAGCCTGGTGCCACTGATCCAGTCACTGAAGAAGTGGAAGGAGGAGGAGAAAAGATTGCAGTGGCAATCCATCCATTCAGGACTATTTTCTCCATGACCAGCTTAGATGAGGATTGTAGAGTAGGATTGTAGAGTAGGATTGCAGAGTAGGATTGCAGAGTAGGATTGTAGAGTAGGATTCTAAATAAATAAAGTTTCTGAAACCCCAACTCATCTGTAAGATTCCTTTCTTTCTCACCTTGTGATTTAGCTCAACTTTTCCTTCTCAATTGTCCGTTGTTTCTTAAAGGTGGAAAGAGACACTTATGGCTTCTTTGGTATGGTTTGTCAGTGGGGCAGGCTCTTCTTCATTCATCCTCTCCAGACCACACTGCCTTTGCAATACGGCACACTGGCCGGTTTTTGTCCAGCCATTGTGCTTGTAGTTGAGGCAGAAAGGGCAATGGCATTTGCAGGCAAAAGCAGAGGAGGAGTTGTGCAGCCAAGACATCCTGTGCAGATGTAGGTGTTGAGCTGTGACTCGAGAGCACTGGGGTTCCTGCCACTTGGATTTGTATCCCTAAGTGCAATCTCTTTGGCTCAGGGAGAGTCTTGCTCAGCTGAGAAAGCAGAAAGCTCAGCGAGGGTGCTCTGAAAGGTCTCGTCTGAGGCAGAGCTGTCAGCGAGCGTGAGGTGAGAGCGGCCCGGCCTTGCCCAGGCTGGAGCCCCAGCAGAGCCCACGCAGAGCCCAGAGCAGCCTGAGGCTGGGCAGAGGCAGGCTGGCAGGAGGCCCTTGGAGCTGCAAGAGGCAGCAGCCTGGCACTGGGTGCCTCTTCCTGGGAGCGGGCACATGGTCCCATCTCAGAGCCAAAGCGGCAGCTGGCTGCTGCCGAGGGAAGCGTAGCCGTGCTGGGCACAGCGCAGACTGGTGCCATTGGCCGTCTGGAGGCGGCCCAGGAGGAGAGAAAGGCAAAAGGCAGCCGAGGGCTGGTGCCCCGGCTGAGGATTGCTACTCTTCTGCCGGCTGCCCTGGAAGTCCTGGGAAAGGTTAGCAGTGTGTGCAGCAGCCTGGGCACAGCGGGAGGGAGCCGGGCTGCTCCGCAGGCTCGAGCACGGGGCAGCGTCCTTCAGGCACGGCACTTCTGCCAGGGGCACTGAGGCCAACGGGAGGCAGCGACAGCTCGTCAGGTCAGATCTGCAGGAGCCAGTGCCTCACACAGCTCGGGGAGGAAGCGCCTGCAATCCTGCAGTTCTGCACTGAGTCAGAGCAAAGGTGTGGAATGCAGAGCGTTCTGCAGAAATATTCGGGACCACCAGGCCAGCCTGCTTTGTGCTCTCCAGGGCACAGCAAGCAGTGCACCATGCAGCTCTGAGTTGCTGGCAGAGAGATGTTAAAAAGGAACTCACTTTTGGATACAATTAAATGGTAACAAAGTCATCGAAGCAAAGGAAAACTGCTTATGAGTAACGATTCCGTTGAGCCGGGTGTGTGCCTCCCTCCCCGAGAGCTCAACACACCCCCCCTCTAAGAAAATGGCTGCTTTTTAGACCCTTTCCCAGCCGGGACGGTCCCTGTCCCCTTTCCCAATGGGTGGGTACTAAGAAACTTAGGTGCTCTCCTGACCACCTTCTTTTCTGTCCCCTCCCCTCTCATCCTACTTCCTTTTTAGTCAGGTCTTCAACCCTGCCCCTCTCCCAGCTCACAGCAACACCCAGCAATTTAACTAGAACAGCTCCAAACCATAAATCCAACATACATCCAACAATTTTCATTCTTTGACCTAAACCCCTTTTGGCTGCAGCAAAATATTACTTCCTCTCTCAGAGGGAATCGGGGATGTGCCTGAGGCTTGTGCTTGAGTAGTGAACTGATTTGGAAGGGAGCAGAAGGCTTTCAGTAGGCAATTTGTGTTTTCTTTATTACTTTGGGAAAGAAAGATGCAATGTGGCTTCACGCAGCAAAAGCACTTGCAGGGTGCAGTGACGAAATGTTGTGTTCAATTCCCAGGGAAGGAAGGTGTAAATGACCATCAGAGGAGAATTTGAGGAATGGGTGTTACGGGTTCAGGAGGACGCCCATGCCCAGAGAACTCAAGACCCAGTTAGAATTGCAAAGCAAATGAATTTTAGTAGTCACGTTAGCAAGAAATACATACCGGCGCCTGGCTGCTGGAAAAGCCACCGAGCAGGAGAAGGAGATAGAGCATGGTTCCTGAGTGGGAGGGGCAGAAGGGCAGGACTCCTTCAGGGCATCCCCTGGATAAAAATGGCGTGCGTCATGTCGTCCTCTCCCCTCCACCCCAGGAGCACACCTTATATCTCCTCCTCAGGAGTGGCCAGTTTCAACATCATTTCGTCCAGGGCCAGCTTACGAGATGAGGTCACATTGGCCCATGATCATACTCCATGCCAACAATGGCTCCATTATGTATTGTTTCTCCTTTCCCAGGATGAGTTCCACCAGGTGACCGATACCTAGTTTCATTTCTAGAAGTTAGTCCCGCTAACTAACAATACAGTCGTCTTCTGCATTATCTTGTCGATGTGCAACACTGCGGACCAAACATGTCAGGCCTCAGATCTGTCTCCTATCCCTGACACATGGGGATGTTCCCCAAATGACCACCAGAGACCCTCAGGACACCCCTACTCTCACATCAAGAACTTCTGACAAGTGGTTTAAATATGTCAAATAGTTTGAAGTCATGTTTAGCCTGTGAGTTTCAGCAAAGTAATGAGTGTGTCTTAGTTCCATGGGTACAAACTAGTAAGTGAGATTGCTGGGTGTGCACGTGTTAGGGAAGTGATTCCCCATGCACCCAGCGCTGAAATCAAGTGACGCCTCCTTTCTAACGCTGAGCTGGCAGCAGGGATGGATCCCTGCTTGGTAACCTTTCATTGTGGTCACTTATATTGAACAGTAAAAAAGGTTGAAATGAAATATTTCAAGCCGTTTCCCCCTGGTTTCCCTTTCCTGGGGGCCAAAGCTCTGTGCCCCAGGTGGCCTGGGTGTCTGCAGAGAAATGCAGCCCCCACAAAGCCCTTGGTTTTCCCACAAGTCATCATCACTCCTTCCCAGGTGCGCCCAGCTCTGGCAGGAGAGAGAGAGCCCACGGCGCAGTGGGCACCGTGCCCTCCCAGCCGGGGCTCTCTGGCACAGAGCAGCAGCAGCGCCAGCACCTTTCAACCCGCTCCTGGCCTTGGCTTCAGCCGGGAGCCAGAAGCCTCTGGAAATCAGCACTGCCAGTTGCATTCCCAGCTTGGAGCAGCTCCTGCGGGTGGGCAAATCCTGCCCGTTCGACTGCTTCCATAGAGGACGAAAGGCAGAGGCAGAGATGTACCTACAGAGGGGACCAGGGCGTGTCCAATAAAAGTGCAAATGTGTGGGGAGATTTGTTAGGAATTATTACAGCTGTCATGCAATTAGTGCCTTCTCTCCTGGATCTGTGCAATGCTTTGGGCCATTTTCTTGGTCTAGTTTCCTTTGCTTTGGTCCCATCTCAGTGTTCACTTGGGGTACAGGCTGTAGGTGCTTGGGGCACTCTTTGAGTTACTCTTGGAGCCCTTGAACAACAGGGTTTGGCCCACGAGGGGACTTTGTGCTGCTTTGTGACAGAGGAGAACTTCCCAGGCTATTGTGTGTTTGCTGCAGGGAAGCTTGGGTTGCTTAGCATCAATTCCCAGACCAACGCAGAGCAGCTGCTTTGTGATGTCAGGGCATGGTTGCCACGTTGTGGTGCTGTCATCAGAAGGTTGCCTTGGTGCACAGAAGGTCTCAGTGTCAGAGCAGCTCTTGGGCTTGCTCAGAGCAGGAGCATCCTCCTGGTTGAGGCCTTGTCAGGGGGCAGCTGCACTCTGACAGGAGCCTTGTTTTTTCTTGTGTTAGAGCACAGTCTGCAAACTTGCACAGCAGGGCTAAAATCATGGAGGCATTTGCTGCTGCAGTTTGCACTGTGTATGGCATTGGTTATTCTGCCTATTACCTGACTAACCTGACACGTGAGTAGAGGTTTTCCCTGGGTGTAACCCAACCTGGCTTGTGTAGGGCTTCCTGCTCTTTCTTAGTAACTGAGTTGATTTTGAAACAAAAAGACCATTAGGATGCCACTGCTTTGGTAAAGCTCCTGTCAACACGTTCAGCTCAAAAGAGGGTGTCTGTAGCCAGGGAGGTGCGGGCAGCATTTGCAAGGGAACGTGCAGGGGTTCCCTTCCCTCCACGGGAGAGTCTGTGGCAGCCGAGTCTGTCATTTCCTCAGGGGGCTGGGTCAAGCAGGACAACTTTGAAAAGGCAGCCTGGGAGGTGTTCTCAGAAGGCCTTCAAAGAACTCTGCAGTTGTGCCTGGAATTCAGGGAAAGCTTCTTTGTTTCTAAATTTTGTCATGAAAAGATTTGACTGTCTAACTCGACCCTTTAATGAGTGCTAAAATAGCGATTCTTTTTGCAATGAAGTGCAAACTCCCAAACAGTGAGTGTCTGCTCCTGAACCCCAGAGCTGCTCCTGGGCTGTTTCCCAGTCAAACTATGACATCTCAGGGGGGTTTGGGGGAAGGTTTTCTGGGCAACGGTTTTCAGTAACTTAATGGAATTAATGCATGCAACTTATTTTTTAAAAAAAGAACCTGAAGGAGAGGATAAAAAAGGCAGCTTTAGCTGTTGGGCAGAAGAGAAATATTGGGTGTTGAAGAACAATTTGCATTTTCTTGATCAAGTTTGTATTCATTTACTGGCAAAAGAGGCCAAAGCCTAGGCACAACCAAGAATATTGTCCTGCTCTCTTGCTGGCTGTGTGGAAGAACTGTGTCTGCTGGAGGGCTGTTGTGAAAAGAAAACCCTCTCTGTTTGGGTGGACTTGTTCTGCGGGATTAACCAGCACAGACGGTTTTTTCACAGCATCTGGTTCATTTTCCCTTCCCACTGCAGGTCACATGATCCGTGTATTCGTCAGTCCTGATCCTGAGGTGAGTGAGACAGGAACTTTTGATGTTCCTGGTGTTTAAGAACTGTGTAGAAATCTGTGAGCTTGGCCTGTGGCAGTAGAGTAAGGAGGCTGAGCTGGGTGGGCAGAAAGAAAATCCATGTTCATGTCTGCAGCAGCAATAGCAAAGGCATCGCTGTGTAATAGCTGCTTTTGCATTTCAGAGCTGTCGCAGAACTAAAAGCCCAGCTTTGCAGAGAGAACGTTGCTTGCTGAGAGTAGCCAGGCTGCAATATCTAATTCAGAGCAATATGCAGTACTGTTGAATTAGCCCATTTTACTTTAGTTGGAGGCACTTGGAATCCCATTGCTATGCAAGGTTATGATTTCTCCTTAGTAGAGCTGGTTGTAGAGCTGAATAGAGATAAGGTTAGAAATGACATGTAACTGCCTGTCCCTCACACTCCTGCCTGTCCACAGAGCCCAGAACCAACCTCAGGCTCTCCTCTGGCTCCCTCTGCTCCTGGAGAAGAGGTTGAAGAGGCTGAAGAGGCTGAAGAGGCTGAAGAGGAGAAAAATGTCCAGAACTCTCCAGCTGTGGTCAGTCATGAATCTGAACGTCGTGAGCCGGTAAGTGGCAGTTGTGGTTGTGGCTGTCTTTAGAGGAAATCAGAGCTGCAAGTTTCTGAGCGGCCAGCACTTGCTGGTGGTGGCCGAGGATGCTGAGTGCTGGAGTCCTGCCAGGACCTAGCGATTCCCCCCAGCCAGTGAGAGCTGGAACACGGCCTTTGAGCTGTCATGTTCAGGCCCCAGCTTGCTGGGATTCCAAGAGGGGCAAACGTGAATCATGAAGGCTCCCCTGTCGCCAGAGGAGGGAGCGCTCCAAAGACACCGCTCTCAGCCTTGCCAGACACGTGGGGGACACGGTGGCCTGGAGAGCCATGTCCCACTGCACAGGCTGGCCAAGTAGCTGCTGGCACAAAAGCTGTTGATGTGAGCACACAAGTGCTTTGGGGTGGTTTGTCCACATGAGCTTCTTGGGTGGGCTGAGCTGGGAGTATTTCAGAGACACACTGGGGATGGGGAGCTGCTGCTTGAAGTCAGGGACTTTGGTGCCTTGGTTGCCAGGTTGTTCTCTGGCCTCTTCAGGCAGAGCAGTGAGGAGCAGAGCTGACAGGGGCTCTGAGTGCGCCTGTGTTTTTGCTTTTGATAAGCTGCAAAGAGATGGTTGTGTTGTCCCCGGACCTGTGTGGGGCCACTCTTCTCCCGTGTGGCAAAAGAAGCAAAGTGCGCAGTTGGGAGCCCTTCTTCCGTGGCAGAAGCCAGAGGCTGCCATGTTTCTGCAGATACTTTCTGTTGTGAAGTCTGTTTTTAAAACTGCATTTGAAAACTGCATTGGAGCCTAGAGTGGGGGCAAAGATGTTGCTCTGAAGTAGGTGGCACTTTCATCTTTTTGTTTGTTGGTTTGTTGGTTTTCTAGGAGGAGACTCCCTGTCTTTTCTTTCTCGGCAAACAAAGGTGCTTTTACTCAACCTTTCCTGGACTTTTCTAGCACTGGACGAGATTCTGCTAGAATTTTAGCTTGCAAGCTGGCGGTTCTGGAAGTTGCAGTATTTTTGCATGAGAACACGTAGTTTGGGGCAAGGAGATTGGTGCAGAAGGAGCTGTTCTGGTGTCCGGCCAGCCAGCAGGGCCTTGCACATCACTCTCAGGTTAACAGCGCCCGTGCCTTTTGGCAGCCCAGGGGAGCAGAATGTGTTGTATTCCAGGTATGGGAATTCAGCAGGAAATCCACACCCTTGCATTCCAGCTGGTCCTCTGAGGTCAGAGGGTCTGGGAGGGGCTCAGCTTCATTTCTGAAGTGCAGCCACTTTAACATCATCAGTCTGGTTGAGTCCAAGAGAAGAACTTGCCCCAGTACAGATGCACAAAGAGTGCAGTTCCCAGTGCAGTGCCCTGGGTCTGATCGCATTCTATAAGGCCCTTCCTGCTCCAGGTTCCCCAAGAGTGTGGTTTATTGAAGCAACAGGAGAGCAAGTTCAGGATTGCTGCTGATCAGGGCACTGGCTACCAAGTGTTGATGTGTGTAGTGAGGGAAAGCATAGCATAGGAAAAGAGAGATGATAACAGTGAGATCGATCTGTCTATCTATCTATCTATCTATCTATCTATCTATTGATCTATCTATCGATCTGTTTATCTAAATGAAACTTCCTGGCTCTGCTCCAAGGCAATTGGAGGTGCAAAGCTCACCTAAAGACATCCTTTCAGGAGAGGAGGAGAGACATGTTCCATCAAGCGATCCCGAGCAGGCAGAGATGTTTCCCCCTCCAGAGATGGTTGTTTTTTCCCCTCAGAGGTGTTTTCCTCCCCCTGTTTATCCGTGAAAGTTTGGTCTGTCCTATGGGTGTGGAGCAATCCCATCCTCTAGGTGGGGTTTGGTGACTCTGGTCAAACATGCATTACAGGACACATGGTTTCCATCACTGGCATCCTGAAGGGTGTCTAAGTTAATTTGTTAATTGGGCCTTCTGAGGGTCTCTGTTACTGCCGGTCAGAATTCTCAGTTGACAAAAGAGGGAGGACAAGAAACACCTTGGTTCCCCTCCATATACTGAGGTGGCCATAGAGGCCCTCTGACCTCCATTGGAGGCTCTTTGTTCGCATCCTCATCTCCTGAATAATCCAGGATTTGTAACAAGAGTGTAGATGTCAGAAAGGCAGGAATGGCAGTGCAGGCCTGAAGAGAACATGAACTCCAGAAGTGTCTCTCACAAGGAGCAAGCTCCCACAGGAAGCCACCTGCAGAGCCAGGGTGGGGCTGTGGCACAGGGCTGGGTGTCAGTCACTTCTGAAAGACAAGCAGGACACGGCAGAAGAGGAGCGAGGTCCTCAGCAGAGCCTTGAGAAATGCCCCACGTTCCCTGTCAGATGCCTAAGAGTCTGTTGGAGCTTCAGTCCCAGATGGAGCCTGACTGTAGTGCCAGTGTCACTTTGGAATCTGTGCCTCCCCGTGGGCAGAGAAGGACCCGGGAGAGCAGCAGCACATTGCTTTGGGAATGTGCGAGCCCATCAGTCTCTGAGTCCTGCCCCACAAATATTTTATGGGAAGTTGAAAGCCATCTTCTCTTGCTTTCTGCGCAGCTCCTTCTAGAGAAAGAGCATGAGCAGATTGCTCTATCAGAGATGCCTTGCCAGACTCGGCGAGAGCTGTTCCCAGCCCGAGAGCAGCTGCAGCAGCTCAGGCAGCAGGTGGAAGAGGCACAAGAGAATGGCCAGGTGAGCCTGCCTAGCCAGGTGACAGAGTGAAGGGCAGGAACAGGGACATAAAACGGAGCTCTTGGGACTGAGGAGGCCAGGAGTCCCACAGGCACTGAAAGCACAGAGCCTTGTCATCTGCAGAGACCAGTGCTGGGACGGGAGGGTTCCAATGGAAGCAGAGCTGGGTAGGGAAGCAGAAGGGAGGGGCTGAATGAATGTGATTTTGAGGCTGAAAGAGGAAAAAGCTGAGCCTGATGGCAGCTGCCAGTCACTTGCTCTGCATTTGTGTGTACAGAACATCAAGGCAGAGCCACAAGCAGAGCTGCCCGAAGCCAAGAGTGACATCAAGGCAGCAAAGAGGAGGAGCAAGGAGGACATCAGAAGCATCCAAGAGGAGAAGAATCTCCATCAGCACAGGAGCGATCTACAAGAGCAGGTGAGTGTAAGAGCTGAAGCCACTCCACTTGTGAGACATCCTCTCTCTGCTTCTTTGCAGAACATCGACAAAGAGCTGCAGGCAGAGCTGCAGGAAACTGAGGCTAGGATCAAGGCAAGGGAGAAGAGGCTGGATGAAGGACTGAAAATCATCCGAGAGGAAATTAATCTTCTACTCCAAAAGCATGAGGCTCTAGAAAAGCGAGTGAGTGAAACAGAGAGAGCCGCTGCAGTCACCAAACTGGTGGTTTCTGCCCTTCTTGCTTTTCCTCTGCAGAGCAGCAGGCGGGTGGGGTGATGTCTCTGAGTGCCATCCTGCTGTGGTCTCTATCACAGCCACTCTGAAGGACACGTCCTGGGCTGCTGAATCTCAGCTGCTGCCCTGGACAGTGCGACTAGTCCTTTGGCCTTTTGGCCAGCAGTCATCCAAATGGATTCCTGCTGGCCTGTTCCTGCTCTCCTTGTTTCTTGAGGTGTTTTTGCAGGTCAGCTTGGTGACCCTGATGGATCTTGAAACAAGCTGTCTGTATCCCTTGTGAACCTGTTCTTTCCCTTTCCTCACAGTCGCTGACCCACGGCTGACAGGGATAAGCTGTAGTGTCTGACTGCTTTGTTGTGTTTGACTTGAGGTGGAAGTGTTGACATCTCACCTGGCAGCCTGCAAAGACTTCCAGCAAGTGATTGGCCACAAAGAGCCCCAAGGCTGGCGTGGGGCACAGGAACTGTCCCAGCCGGACCTGCTGCAGCTTGAGCCCGTCCCGAAGATGGTGGAGGAAAAGAGGACTCCATGGGAGGAGGTAGAACATTAGAACAAGGAGATGCAAGTGTGTCCATAGCCCTTGGAGGGGGAAAAGAGTGCTTGGGAGGAAGTGGAATAGTCATTGCAGCAGTCATCCTTCAGAAAATCCATGAGAATGTTACAGGAATCTGGCCATGAACTCAAGTAAAATCAGCCTTTGGTTTTGACCCATCCGGTTTGAGAAGTGGACATGCAAAAAAATCCATTTTAAGAGCCCTGCATGTGGCTGACAGCATCTTCCTCTGGGCCTGCATTTGAAATGGGATCCCAGGGCAATCTCTGCGAGCCAGACTTTCTGACACAACCTCATTTCTTGTCTCAGATCTACACAGGCTCTCGCATGGAACCTGCTCCTGCAGCAGCAGCAGCAGCAGCATTGTCTAAAGGAGCCTTTGGACCCCAGCCTGAGAAGTGGAGCCCGGGCAGTTTGCTCAGCTCCAACAGCGACACAGCTTCTTCCCATCAACAGGAGATGGAGGATGACCTCCTGGAGCTACTGAGTACGTCTTGTGTATTTCTTGTGTGAGGGACAGTGTATTGTGTGCATGTGTCAGCATAGCTGTGCCAAATGTTGCTCCGCAGTTTGGTGTCACAGGGACATTTAGGACTCCTCACAGGAAGTGCTGTGCTCCGAGGCAGCGAGGGAGTGCTCTGGGTGTTCCTGCTGCCTCTGAGCACAGCTCAGACTGCCTTGGCTTTGCCTGAGCTTCCCTCTCTGCTGAAGGCAGAAGCAGGGATTGTTCCTGCATCAGCTGTGACCTAGCAAATGATCTAGGCAAGTCCTCTGTGCTAGTGGCCAAACTGAACGGAATATTTGGCTTCCTAAATTCTCCTTAGACTCCTGATTTCTCAGCATTCATCAGAGCAAAAGACCTTCGCAGAAATTGTTTGGTTTTGGGGTTTTGTCTTTTGGTGGGTTTGTAAGGATTTTGGTTGGTGGTTTGTTGTTTTGGGGTTTTTTTGTGTTTGGTTTGGTTTGAGCCTTTTTTTTTTTTTTTTGGTGAAGTTGTTTTTTCTCCATCCTGAAGGAGCTCTTCTTCCTCATGTGTCTTATTGGTGTAATTTTGATGACTGTTACTATTACCACTACTACATCTACAGTTGGTTTTTATGACAATGCAACATTTTTGCCAATGACCACTTCTTTGAAAAAACATCAAGTGACAGCACAAATTGAGAGCAAGAGGTGTTTTCCACATGTCCCCAAAGAAAAAGCAGATACTTTATAACAATCCCTATTTAATATCCTAGTTTCATGCTTATAAGGATGTGTCCAAGAGACACATTGATGTGGCGTGGTCAGGTAAAACTGCACTGCAGGCATTTCTCAGGAGTGAGCCTCCAGCCCATCCACTGTCTATCCCTCAGATCCGTGGCACTTTTTCATCCCTGATTCCCAATCATTCCCGTGACTGTTAGAATGCCACCCGTTGGCCCAAGCCCTGCACAGCTCACTCTCTAGGAAAACACATGAAGCCCTTTGTGATTCTGCAGCACAGCCCATTGAATCTGCTTCCTGCCCATAACAGCTGCCAGTGCTGTGCTCTCAGGTAAGACCTGGGGGGGGCTGAGAACAGAGCCCAGTTGACTCTGTGTCTACCATCACCTGTTGGGACAAGAAGGGCATTGATGTGCACCTCGGTGTGTCTGATCTCAAAGCCAATCCTCTTGTGTCCTGAAAGGGGGCAAGAGCTTGGAACAGGGCTCGGTCTGGCTGTGGCTTCTTCCCAGTGCTTGTCAGTGCTCATCCTTGGGCCTTCCCAGCCCTGCTGTGGTACCTGCCCTGCCCCTGACGGCCGCTGCGACTGCAGAGGCTGGAGCCTTCCTCAGCTGAGAGAGTCCTGCTGCTGCCCGGCCGCTGCAGCGCGGAGCTGCCGGGAGGCAGCAGCCCCTCGTCTGGGCCGGCTTCTGCATGGCACGGCCTGGACTCACGAGAGGCTCAGCATCTCCTCTGGGCAGCTGTCCGTGCCACGCCGGCGCCCGAGGAGCACTGCTGTCCTTGCTGCCCGTGGCCGCTGTGCCGAGCTGGGAAGGCGGGGACGTGTGCGGAGCTGAGAGGGCGAGTCCAATGCCAGCGACTGATCCGCGCAGTCAGGGGGAAGACAAGCAGTGTGGTTCTTCACATGGGACACGGGCAAGGGCATCTTTGAACTCAGCCTGCCCATAACGGCTGAGCATCCTGATGCGGAAAGCCCCGTTGGTATTGGTCACAACGTGAGCTGCTCTGGTTTACAAAAAGAAAGGCATTCTTTTGGCAAGATGCCCTCCTCTCCTGCGAATGCATCTCTCTGTGCTTTGTTTCCTCTCAAGAGATCTCTTCAGAGGACTGTAGAAAATCAGTCTCAGTGCTGGCCATCTGTGCTGCAGAGCTGCCTGGCTTGTTGCTGTTGCTGTTGTGGTTCTTGTCGCTGTTGTTGTTGTTACCCAGATGACCACAAAAGGCTCAGAGCCCCAGAGAGTGGGGCTGCCTTTTGTATCTCCTGGAAGGTGGCATGTCTGCTTTCAAGTGAGCATCTTGCACTTTGTTTCCCTCAGGGAAAATGGTGAGCATGGAAAATCCGGTGATGAAATACACTGAACTGGAAAATATCGGCAGCGGGTGAGTCCAACCACAGTTTCTTCTACAAAACCATGGGCCAGCTGTTCTGCTGGTGGAATATCTATCAAGTGTCAAGTCAGGCAAGCTGCAAACATGTTCAGACACTGGGCTTAGATTGGCCCATCTCTCAGTGCTGGTCAGAATTTGTAAGTGTGGTCAGAAGGCATTGTCAAAGACATCTCCACGCTGCCACGGTCTTGCCTGCAGCAAGGAACAGGAGCTGGAAGATCTCCTGTCTCTCAAGTGTGGGACAGCTGTGTGTTAATTTCCTTAGCATTTTTGTATGTCTCAAAATCATCCGGCCACACTAATGAAAGGAGAATCTTGCTTGCCTGAAAGAGCAGCCTAGCCCCTGGTAGCTGTCAGATAACAGTTCTCAGGAACAGTTCTTTCCAAGAGGTTGCTGAAGGAAATACTCGGTGGTCAGGATTAGAACCACACAGTTTAGAAACGGAAACTCAAGATGAAAGAATAAGCTCTCTTTTTGAGCTGAGGCACTAAAGCCCAAAGCTTCAGGAACAGGCCCAGTGCCCATGCACTGGAGAGGAAAATGCATCATGTGCCCTCTGGCAGAGCCCTCATGCCTCCTGCAGGTTTTAGGCACTTAGAGCAGAGATCTCCTGTCCGGGCTGGCTTTCACGCCAAGATCTAAACAGCTTCTCCTTTCTTTGCTGCTGTTTTGTTTCTAGGGGTTTCGGAGAAGTTTGCAGAGCATTCGACAATGCCACAGGAGGAGAGGTAAATGTCAACAGTCCCTGCAGATTCTGCAGCTCTTGAGGGCTTTCCCCTCTGGTGTGAGTTGTGGCTGGAGCTTTGGGTCACCGGGAGAGCTGTGCTGCAAAGGCACAAGAAGCACAGACTGGTGCCAGCCTGCAAAATACATTTGGGACAGTCGTTGTCCTTCTCAGCTGCCAGAAGGAAGGCAAAGAGAGCAGTGGTTCCTTTTGGAGAAGGAAATGCTCACTCACTCTCAGTGGCTAAAACAAAGGTGGTGCCTTAGAGCATCTCACTGCTTTCTTGTGGCTACAGCTTCAGAGTCCTGAATTCTCATTTCTGGCTGCCAGCAAATACATCTGAACCTTACTGGTAGTTCCTTAGCAACCTGCAGTGCTGCACTTGGGAACTGCACGTAGGGAGGGATCTGCAAGGCGTCCCTAAGAGCCCTAAGCCCTGCTTATAGCCCAGGATGTATCCATAGAGTAGCAAGGCTTGGATTACTTCTCTGGATCCCAGGCAGAGCAGCAGAGGGTGTGGGCAGAGCTTTGTGGGTGATAGTTGAGACACCATTGTTACCAAGTGGACAAGGCAAAACGTCAGTGGCCATGTGTCCTGTTTCTGGCCCACAAGGGAGCGGAGAAATGGGCTGTTGGAATGTCAGTTCCTAATTACTCCAGTGTCTAATCACAAGGCACTTTGGCACAGCTCAGCTGTGTCATTCCAAAATCACTCGCTCCATGTGTGTTGTGGTCTCGTGCCACCAACTTCTCAAGGTACTGATTGTCATTGTCATTTTAGGTGGCCATAAAGAAAAGTAGTCTGCAAGGACTGAGGAGGAAGGAAGTAACTGTCAATGAACTCATGATCATGAAGATGAATAGGAATCCCAACCTGGTCAACTATTTAGACAGGTGAGTGGTCGTGGTCTTATCCCATGAATGTTTGTTTACCTACTGCAAGCATGAGAGGTCAAAAACCAACTTTGGTCTGTGGCAGAAAATAGAGCTGTTAATTACTGATCAATTATTATTTCTCTTCTCATCTCCAATGGATGGGAAGAGAGTGCATTTTGTCTGCATTAGTCTTCCCTGGCACACATCGTTTGACAATTCTTCAAAAGCCTGCACCAGTGCTATCTTACTAAGTCAATACCCTCTAAGTTCACTGCCACCACGTTGTCTTGGGGCTTGATTTTTCTCAAGAGTCTTAAATGCTGATGAACCATCCGAGAGAGGATTTCCCTTGGACTGCAGCCCCTCTTTTCCATTGCTGTGCATGCCAGGAAGACTAGATGCTTTTTTTCCATAAACACCATGTGTGACAGCTTTTTATCTGGGCTGTTAGTAAACTGTGTTTTTCACTTGCTGGCCATCTAAGACATCTCCTTTTTCACAGCTGTGCCTTTCTCCTTGACACAGCACAGACCGCAATCACTGCACAGCCTAGAGGGAACGTCTATTCCTTTGAGTCTGTCCTCGTTTCAAAGGGACCTGGAAACAAGAATCAATCGTTGTCTTTTCCAAACAGTGGCGTAGCCATGCACGTTCATCTCCATGGCCTCATTTCCTTCTTTCAGCTACCTTGTGGATGATGAAGTCTGGCTGGTGATGGAGTACATGGATGGAGGCACTCTGACTGATGCCATCTATGAGATGTACATATCTGAAGATGAGATGGCAGCCGTCAGTCGGGAGGTCAGGGATCCCACCTGTGCTTCCGAGGGCTTGGGCAGGATTGTCTGGGAAACAGGGGCTGAGAACTGGAGGGATTCCATGTGCCAAACTTTGCTTCTGTGTGGCTGCTATGCTATGGGGAAGCGGGGGAACTGCGTGGCAGTGTGCCTGCACTCCCTGTACTCTGTTCTTGTACTCTTATCTCCTGCTGTTGCATTCTCACTCTGTCTCTTGTATTTGTAGTTGCTGTTCTCCACCTTGCCTCTCTGAATGCTTGCCTGGAGCCTGTCTGCACGGCATTCCTTGCCTGTAAAAGCAAAGGTGCTGGTAGCAGAATTGGAAACTAATGGTAAAAGGGACTCATTTCTCAGAGTCCTCAGCTGAAAAGGGTAATAGTGCACCCAAAATGCTGTTTGCTTCTGAAAGGCGACTCATGTGATACTTCCAAGTCTGTGCTGAGGCCAGCAAGAAAACCTTTGCCATGCAGCCTCCCACCCAAAAGTGAGCCGCTTCACAGCAAAGGGAGGGACTCTTTCTTTCTTGGCAAAGCCTTGCTTGTCCTCTGGATGAAGAAAGCACATCCACTGCAGCAGCAGTCATTCTGGCTGCTTTGCAGAGGACAGTCTAGAACAGCAATTCCCGTTGGCTCTCTCAAAAGCTGACGTGCCTTCCCTTAGAAAGGTAGTGTTGGAGCAGCAAGCTCTTCCTCTCAATGGCTCTGTGTTCTGCCATTGCACTCTATTCCCCTGGAAAGGGAATCTTTTAGAGCTGTTTCCTTTCTTGTGGGCTCAAATCACACCACTCATTTTTATCCTCCTGTCTCTGTTTTCTCTCTCAGTGCCTGCAAGGACTGGATTTTCTTCACTCAAACCATGTCATCCATCGAGATGTGAAGAGCAGCAACATCCTTCTCAGAACTGACGGCTCTGTCAAGCTGGGTTGGTATATTCTTGGCCAGGCAGAGCGTTCCGGGCATGTGGGGTTTGGGGCTGCTTTTGAGTGACTGCCAGTTCCCCCAAAGTGGTGCTGCTGGCAGTGCAGGGACCCCTGCAGCGAGCTGAAGGCACAGTTGCAACGTGCACAGAGGTATGGCGAGGAAAAAGCCGTCCAGAGTGGCACTGGTTTGGGTCTGTGTGTGTCCCTTCCAGAGGGAGGGAGCTACAATCTAAAGGTTCCAGGGAATAAAAGCCACTTCTGGGGGCAGGATTAAAAAATTTAAAAAGCAGCCACTTCCGTGTTTCCTTGGCTAAAGTCCTGAGGAAACAGAGCAGGGACGGATTTCCAGGAGATTCAACAGCGCTTTCTCAGACTTACAGTGGGGAGTTCTTTTGCTTGGTTTCCTAATTGTACAGAACTTTTTTGTTCTCCTCAGCTGATTTTGGCCTCTCTGCTCAGCTCACCCCTGAGCAGAATCTAAGGAGCTCAGTGGTCGGGACGCCTTGGTGGATGGCGCCTGAGGTTGTGCTAGGTCAACCATATGGCCCCAAAGTGGACATATGGTCTCTTGGAATTGTGGGATTCGAAATGGTGGAACGAGAAGCTCCTCACTGGAATGAAAGTCCTACCTCGGTAAGGAGCAAATACTCACTGATCCCTCTGTCTTTTTCACCTATCCTGTGTTCTGTCCTCCATCAGACAAAATCCCATTGCCGTCTGCTGGCACTGCTTCCACCAAGGTCCCCTTCTAAAAATGGCCCTGCAGCACATCAGCATCTGCTGTAGTTTTGGTTGCATCGGTGGGGGAACTCAGGCCCTACCACATGCAAACACTCTCCATTCTCAGGCAACACTTTCCTTTGGGTTTTAAGTTGTTCCAGCTCGTCTGTCTGTGTAGATGTCTCTAATAACACAAAACACACATCTCAGAGCTGGTGTTACATTTCCAGAAAAGAAGGAAAGAAACCCAAACCAACAAAGTTTCTAAAACAGTGGTTTTCTAGAGAAGAACTGCACTCCCTGTACGGTTTCTTGGCACTTGCCTAAAACCTGGGCATGAGGGTGTAAAGGCCACATAGTGTCTTCTGCTTCTTGTGCAGTGTTGCTGAAACACTTAGTGACCATATTTCTGTCATAGCCCAAGCCACGTTCTCCACGTGACCAAGCTGCAGCCTGGTGACACGGAGAGCCTGCCAAAACCTCCCATTTGTTACCTGGCACTTTCTGGGATGGGCACATCTTTAATGCATTGACTTGAGTATCCAGAAAAGCAGAGGGCTACCATAGGGATAGCATTTCTCCTTCTGCTGATTTGACCACGAAAAGTTTTTCTTTTGCCACATCAGAGAAGCTGGAACTTGCAGACTGCTGCGAGACAGAGCTGCAGGTGGCTCCTGTGTGCCCAAACAGGCATTTTCATCCCAATACGTTTCTGCATGCATCTTAACGTGTCTGTGTTGAATGCGAGGTTCCAAATGTTTCTTTCCTTACCTGAGCAATAACTCCCTTTTCTATAATAATACTTGAAAACAGTTAGAGCAAAGTCCCTCTTCCAAACTGCCTGTCAAGCTGGTGGGAATCTTCAGAGAAGCAAAACGTGCTTTTGCTGATGTAGTTGCCCCTAACTAGGTCAGCCAATCAAATCAGCTGCCGAGGCAAGCTCCGCTGGATGCTGGAAAAGCTGTGGCTGCTTTGGGGTTTGGGTTTTTTGTTGGTATAGGAAAGTCATCTCTGCCTCTCTGCCAAGGCAGAAATTGCCACTGCAGAGTTGAGCTTAAACAAGGGGCTCTGGGAGAGCATTTACAGACTTGAAACTGATGCCTGGAGTGGCTACCTAAAACCAGAGACTAGACAAGAATAAGAGAATCAAAATAGGTATTTATTTGAACGGCCTTCAAAGATACAGCCTGGGCAGTCAAAAGGCTACATCCAAGATGGACCCTGGGTCATGAGTTCTTCACAGTTTTGTAAGCTTGGTCCATTTCCATAGCAGGGTTAATTCTCCAA
This sequence comes from Aphelocoma coerulescens, assembly GCF_041296385.1. Lineage (NCBI taxonomy): Eukaryota > Metazoa > Chordata > Aves > Passeriformes > Corvidae > Aphelocoma > Aphelocoma coerulescens. The sequence goes on from NW_027184071.1 coordinate 913,658, forward strand.
TTATGAGCCCAGTAATGATGTAATTAGCCCAAGTTTGCCCCTCTTCAGAGGCTTTGAGTTCACACATTTTGGGCCCTGGGACAATCGGAGTGTCCTTGGAGAGCAAACCTAGAGAGGCTTTGTTATGTCTAACTAGCACGAGAGAACAGTAGCTAACAGGCCACACAAAACTTCCGAGCTACACACTAGGCAGTACAGGACTTGAAAAATAGAAAAGTTAAAACCTAAGGCATCAAAAGAAGCAGGTGGAGTCTTGTGTTTCCTTTTTCTCCAGGCTGAACTCCTGATAGCCACAGGAGGGACCCCACAGCTGCGGCAGCCCAACCTGTTCTCGGCTTCTCTGCGTCACTTCCTGAACTGCTGCCTGCAGACAAACGAGGAGCGGCGCTGGTCTGCCAAGGAGCTCCTGCAGGTAAAATGCAAAGGGGCTGCAGGTCAAACAGTGTCCGAGGATGGGCTCCTCCTCCACTGAAGCCCAAGGCATCAGATGAGCCCCCTTCCTCCTCATCTCCACTCTTGGTGCTTTCCAAATGAAAATGGTGAGGAATCCTGGGCTGGGCTGGCAGGGACCTGTAAAGGCCATCTGATCCATGTGGTGTGCAATGAGCAGGGATATCTTGAAAGAGATCAGGCTGCTCAGAGCCCCTTCCCACCTGACCTGGAATGTTTCCAGGGAAGGGACACTTACCAGCTCTCAGGACAACCTGTGCCACTGTTGCACTATGCTCCTTAGACCTACTCAGAGTAAATCCCCTTTTCATTTAAAAATATTACCCCTGCCTTTGAAGCACTGAGCTTGGAAAGTCATGGTTCATTGTTCTTGGTTGGTTTTTTTCCTTTGGGCAGCATCCATTTGTAACATCAGCCAAGCCTGCATCCAGCCTGGTGCCACTGATCCAGTCACTGAAGAAGTGGAAGGAGGAGGAGAAAAGATTGCAGTGGCAATCCATCCATTCAGGACTATTTTCTCCATGACCAGCTTAGATGAGGATTGTAGAGTAGGATTGTAGAGTAGGATTGCAGAGTAGGATTGCAGAGTAGGATTGTAGAGTAGGATTCTAAATAAATAAAGTTTCTGAAACCCCAACTCATCTGTAAGATTCCTTTCTTTCTCACCTTGTGATTTAGCTCAACTTTTCCTTCTCAATTGTCCGTTGTTTCTTAAAGGTGGAAAGAGACACTTATGGCTTCTTTGGTATGGTTTGTCAGTGGGGCAGGCTCTTCTTCATTCATCCTCTCCAGACCACACTGCCTTTGCAATACGGCACACTGGCCGGTTTTTGTCCAGCCATTGTGCTTGTAGTTGAGGCAGAAAGGGCAATGGCATTTGCAGGCAAAAGCAGAGGAGGAGTTGTGCAGCCAAGACATCCTGTGCAGATGCAGGTGTTGAGCTGTGACTCGAGAGCACTGGGGTTCCTGCCACTTGGATTTGTATCCCTAAGTGCAATCTCTTTGGCTCAGGGAGAGTCTTGCTCAGCTGAGAAAGCAGAAAGCTCAGCGAGGGTGCTCTGAAAGGTCTCGTCTGAGGCAGAGCTGTCAGCGAGCGTGAGGTGAGAGCGGCCCGGCCTTGCCCAGGCTGGAGCCCCAGCAGAGCCCACGCAGAGCCCAGAGCAGCCTGAGGCTGGGCAGAGGCAGGCTGGCAGGAGGCCCTTGGAGCTGCAAGAGGCAGCAGCCTGGCACTGGGTGCCTCTTCCTGGGAGCGGGCACATGGTCCCATCTCAGAGCCAAAGCGGCAGCTGGCTGCTGCCGAGGGAAGCGTAGCCGTGCTGGGCACAGCGCAGACTGGTGCCATTGGCCGTCTGGAGGCGGCCCAGGAGGAGAGAAAGGCAAAAGGCAGCCGAGGGCTGGTGCCCCGGCTGAGGATTGCTACTCTTCTGCCGGCTGCCCTGGAAGTCCTGGGAAAGGTTAGCAGTGTGTGCAGCAGCCTGGGCACAGCGGGAGGGATCCGGGCTGCTCCGCAGGCTTGAGCACGGGGCAGCGTCCTTCAGGCACGGCACTTCTGCCAGGGGCACCGAGGCCAACGGGAGGCAGCGACAGCTCGTCAGGTCAGATCTGCAGGAGCCAGTGCCTCACACAGCTCGGGGAGGAAGCGCCTGCAATCCTGCAGTTCTGCACTGAATCAGAGCAAAGGTGTGGAATGCAGAGCGTTCTGCAGAAATATTCGGGACCACCAGGCCAGCCTGCTTTGTGCTCTCCAGGGCACAGCAAGCAGTGCACCATGCAGCTCTGAGTTGCTGGCAGAGAGATGTTAAAAAGGAACTCACTTTTGGATACAATTAAATGGTAACAAAGTCGTCGAAGCAAAGGAAAACTGCTTATGAGTAACGATTCCGTTGAGCCGGGTGTGTGCCTCCCTCCCCGAGAGCTCAACACACCCCCCCTCTAAGAAAATGGCTGCTTTTTAGACCCTTTCCCAGCCGGGACGGTCCCTGTCCCCTTTCCCAATGGGTGGGTACTAAGAAACTTAGGTGCTCTCCTGACCACCTTCTTTTCTGTCCCCTCCCCTCTCATCCTACTTCCTTTTTAGTCAGGTCTTCAACCCTGCCCCTCTCCCAGCTCCCAGCAACACCCAGCAATTTAACTAGAACAGCTCCAAACCATAAATCCAACATACATCCAACAATTTTCATTCTTTGACCTAAACCCCTTTTGGCTGCAGCAAAATATTACTTCCTCTCTCAGAGGGAATCGGGGATGTGCCTGAGGCTTGTGCTTGAGTAGTGAACTGATTTGGAAGGGAGCAGAAGGCTTTCAGTAGGCAATTTGTGTTTTCTTTATTACTTTGGGAAAGAAAGATGCAATGTGGCTTCACGCAGCAAAAGCACTTGCAGGGTGCAGTGACGAAATGTTGTGTTCAATTCCCAGGGAAGGAAGGTGTAAATGACCATCAGAGGAGAATTTGAGGAATGGGTGTTACGGGTTCAGGAGGACGCCCATGCCCAGAGAACTCAAGACCCAGTTAGAATTGCAAAGCAAATGAATTTTAGTAGTCACGTTAGCAAGAAATACATACCGGCGCCTGGCTGCTGGAAAAGCCACCGAGCAGGAGAAGGAGATAGAGCATGGCTCCTGAGTGGGAGGGGCAGAAGGGCAGGACTCCTTCAGGGCATCCCCTGGATAAAAATGGCGTGCGTCATGTCGTCCTCTCCCCTCCACCCCAGGAGCACACCTTATATCTCCTCCTCAGGAGTGGCCAGTTTCAACATCATTTCGTCCAGGGCCAGCTTACGAGATGAGGTCACATTGGCCCATGATCATACTCCATGCCAACAATGGCTCCATTATGTATTGTTTCTCCTTTCCCAGGATGAGTTCCACCAGGTGACCGATACCTAGTTTCATTTCTAGAAGTTAGTCCCACTAACTAACAATACAGTCGTCTTCTGCATTATCTTGTCGATGTGCAACACTGCGGACCAAACATGTCAGGCCTCAGATCTGTCTCCTATCCCTGACACATGGGGATGTTCCCCAAATGACCACCAGAGACCCTCAGGACACCCCTACTCTCACATCAAGAACTTCTGACAAGTGGTTTAAATATGTCAAATAGTTTGAAGTCATGTTTAGCCTGTGAGTTTCAGCAAAGTAATGAGTGTGTCTTAGTTCCATGGGTAGAAGCTAGTAAGTGAGATTGCTGGGTGTGCACGTGTTAGGGAAGTGATTCCCCATGCACCCAGCGCTGAAATCAAGTGACGCCTCCTTTCTAACGCTGAGCTGGCAGCAGGGATGGATCCCTGCTTGGTAACCTTTCATTGTGGTCACTTATATTGAACAGTAAAAAAGGTTGAAATGAAATATTTCAAGCCGTTTCCCCCTGGTTTCCCTTTTCTGGGGGCCAAGCTCTGTGCCCCAGGTGGCCTGGGTGTGTGCAGAGAAATGCAGCCCCCACAAAGCCCTTGGTTTTCCCACAAGTCATCATCACTCCTTCCCAGGTGCGCCCAGCTCTGGCAGGAGAGAGAGAGCCCACGGCGCAGTGGGCACCGTGCCCTCCCAGCCGGGGCTCTCTGGCACAGAGCAGCAGCAGCGCCAGCACCTTTCAACCCGCTCCTGGCCTTGGCTTCAGCCGGGAGCCAGAAGCCTCTGGAAATCAGCACTGCCAGTTGCATTCCCAGCTTGGAGCAGCTCCTGCGGGTGGGCAAATCCTGCCCGTTCGACTGCTTCCATAGAGGACGAAAGGCAGAGGCAGAGATGTACCTACAGAGGGGACCAGGGCGTGTCCAATAAAAGTGCAAATGTGTGGGGAGATTTGTTAGGAATTATTACAGCTGTCATGCAATTAGTGCCTTCTCTCCTGGATCTGTGCAATGCTTTGGGCCATTTTCTTGGTCTAGTTTCCTTTGCTTTGGTCCCATCTCAGTGTTCACTTGGGGTACAGGCTGTAGGTGCTTGGGGCACGCTTTGAGTTACTCTTGGAGCCCTTGAACAACAGGGTTTGGCCCACGAGGGGACTTTGTGCTGCTTTGTGACAGAGGAGAACTTCCTAGGCTATTGTGTGTTTGCTGCAGGGAAGCTTGGGTTGCTTTGCATCAATTCCCAGACCAACGCAGAGCAGCTGCTTTGTGATGTCAGGGCATGGTTGCCACGTTGTGGTGCTGTCATCAGAAGGTTGCCTTGGTGCACAGAAGGTCTCAGTGTCAGAGCAGCTCTTGGGCTTGCTCAGAGCAGGAGCATCCTCCTGGTTGAGGCCTTGTCAGGGGGCAGCTGCACTCTGACAGGAGCCTTGTTTTTTCTTGTGTTAGAGCACAGTCTGCAAACTTGCACAGCAGTGCTAAAATCATGGAGGCATTTGCTGCTGCAGTTTGCACTGTGTATGGCATTGGTTATTCTGCCTATTACCTGACTAACCTGACACGTGAGTAGAGGTTTTCCCTGGGTGTAACCCAACCTGGCTTGTGTAGGGCTTCCTGCTCTTTCTTAGTAACTGAGTTGATTTTGAAACAAAAAGACCATTAGGATGCCACTGCTTTGGTAAAGCTCCTGTCAACATGTTCAGCTCAAAAGAGGGTGTCTGTAGCCAGGGAGGTGCGGGCAGCATTTGCAAGGGAACGTGCAGGGGTTCCCTTCCCTCCACGGGAGAGTCGCCGAGTCTGTCATTTCCTCAGGGTGCTGGGTGAAGCAGGACAACTTTGAAAAGGCAGCCTGGGAGGTGTTCTCAGAAGGCCTTCAAAGAACTCTGCAGTTGTGCCTGGAATTCAGGGAAAGCTTCTTTGTTTCTAAATTTTGTCATTAAAAGATTTGACTGTCTAACTCAACCCTTTAATGAGTGCTAAAATAGTGATTCTTTTTGCAATGAAGTGAAAACTCCCAAACAGTGAGTGTCTGCTCTTGAACCCCAGAGCTGCTCCTGGGCTGTTTCACAGTAGAACTATGACATCTCAGGGGGGTTTGGGGGAAGGTTTTCTGGGCAACGGTATTCAGTAACTTAATGAAAATTAGTGCATGCAACTTATTTTTTAAAAAAAAGAACCTGAAGGAGAGGATAAAAAAGGCAGCTTTAGCTGTTGGGCAGAAGAGAAATATTGGGTGTTGAAGAACATTTTGCATTTTCGTGATCAAGTTTGTATTCATTTACTGGCAAAAGAGGCCAAAGCATAGGGACAACCAAGAATATTGTCCTGCTCTCTTGCTGGATGTGTGGAAGAACTGTGTCTGCTGGAGGGCTGTTGTGAAAAGAAAACACTCTCTGTTTGGGTGGACTTGTTCTGCGGGATTAACCAGCACAGGCAGTTTTTTCGCAGCATCTGGTTCATTTTCCCTTCCCACTGCAGGTCACTTGATCCATGTATTCGTCAGTGCTGATCCTGAGGTGAGTGAAAGGAACCTTTGATGTTCCTGGTGTTTAAGAACTGTGGAGCAAGCTGTGAGCTTGGCCTGTGGCAGTAGAGTAAGGAGGCTGAGCTGGGTGGGCAGAAAGAAAATCCATGTTCATGTCTGCAGCAGCAATAGCAAAGACATCGCTGTGTAAGAGCTGCTTTTGCATTTCAGAGCTGTCGCAGAACTAAAAGCCCAGCTTTGCAGAGAGAACGTTGCTTGCTGACAGTAGCCAGGGTGCAATATCTAATTCAGAGCAATATGCAGTACTGTTGAAATAGCCCATTTTACTTTAGTTGGAGGCACTTGGAATCCCATTGCTATGCAAGGTGATGATTTCTCCTTAGTAGAGCTGGTTGTAGAGCTGAATAGAGATAAGGTTAGAAATGACAGGTAACTGCCTGTCCCTCACACTCCTGCCTGTCCACAGAGCCCAGAACCAACCTCAGGCTCTCCTCTGGCTCCCTCTACTCCTGGAGAATTGGGCAAATGGGTGACAAATGTCCGGAAATCTCCAGCTGGCATCAGATGTGAACCTGAACGTCGTGAGCCGGTAAGTGGCAGTTCTGGTTGGGGCTGTCTTTAGAGGAAATCAGAGCTGCAAGTTTCTGAGCGGCCAGCACTTGCTGGTGGTGGCCGAGGATGCTGAGTGCTGGAGTCCTGCCAGGACCTAGCGATTCCCCCCAGCCAGTGAGAGCTGGAACACGGCCTTTGAGCTGTCATGTTTAGGCCCCAGCTTGCTGGGATTCCAAGAGGGGCAAACGTGAATCATGAAGGCTCCCCTGTCGCCAGAGGAGGGAGCGCTCCAGACACCGCTCTCAGCCTTGCCAGACACGTGGGGGACACGGTGGCCTGGAGAGCCGTGTCCCACTGCACAGGCTGGCCAAGTAGCTGCTGGCACAAAAGCTGCTGATGTGAGCACACAAGTGCTTTGGGGTGGTTTGTCCACATGAGCTTCTTGGGTGGGCCGAGCTGGGAGTATTTCAGAGACACACTGGGGATGGGGAGCTGCTGCTTGAAGTCAGGGACTTTGGTGCCTTGGTTGCCAGGTTGTTCTTTGGCCTCTTCAGGCAGAGCAGTGAGGAGCAGAGCTGACAGGGGCTCTGAGTGTGCCTGTGTTTTTGCTTTTGATAAGCTACAAAGAGATGGTTGTATGATAGAAACAAATTTGCTTCTCTTTTGTCTAGCAGGACAGGTGTAAAATCCTACCACATCCAGAGAGCGAGGCGTGGAAATGACTTGAAGGAGCAAGTCAAGTAAAGTAAATTCGGTGCTGGAAGAGTGAAGTTCTGTCACTCTAAATCAGCGTGATGCCTGGAGGGTTTTATACCAGGTTTGCACCTAAGCTGATGCTAAAGAAGTACATAAGGTCCAACATAGACCTAAGGTTTGCACAGCAGAGTTTAGGCTGACAGCTAAGGGAGCATAAATTCAATGGTCTTTCCAACCCAAAAGGCTAATGAGAAATGTTGGTATTTCTGCTCTCCTTCATTGTTTACACTATAGAAACATATTTTCTGAGATTTTGCAATTGCAGCTAAAAATCATGGCCAGGTTAAGTTATGTAAGTAGTTGTTGTGCCTTTAGAATTGCGCAGGTCAATATCAGTGTAGCTGCTTCTGGTCATACAAAAAGCTCTTTCAAGATACATCTTAAAGAGAAATGGGTTTTTCCTTTTCATTCTTAAGTGCAAAGCCTTCTCCAGGACGTACAGCAAACAGGTTATCTAGATTGCCTTTTCACAGTGACAGAACACTCCCCCTTTAATCTGCCTGGATTGCACAATTCTCATCTGTATTAAGGAATTTCATTTAGTCTCTGCTGTAAGTAAGTGATTTCTGTGCAAGAGGGTTGATCAAAGATAAACCCAAATTAACAAGAGTGGTATTTGTTAGGGCTCATCACACACTTTGAACAAGCCATACCATCAAGCCCAAAGCTAATATGGCTCCTTGTTAAATATTTCTGATGGATTGCACATCCTTGTGTGAAGAGGGAATTGGGATTTAAAGCCAGTATTTATGCATATATAAGCATTGTGCATGAACATTGCATGTTCAGAATGAAAACCAAATATCACCTGTACAGGGTAAACACTGCAATAACACAAACACGCTTCTCCCATCAGGTTCACAGGCAGCTTAACCAATTCTGTGCTTGCACATAGCCTGTTCTGGCATCTGGTGTCATTCTGAACCGGGGAAAGTCACACATAGATACTGTAGGACCATGAAAATCTCTCCAAATACAAACCAGTCTCCAGGTGACACGAGTGACTACAGCAACCTCCAATAACGTAGCAGGGAACCCAGATTTGTTGTGTTCTCTTTGTCATTATGGGTTTATAATTCACAGACTCCGAGAAGGGCTTGAGTTGGAAGGGACCTTAAAGACACTCTAGATCCAGCCCCTCTGCCATGGGCAGGGACACATTCCACTAGCCCAGGTGGCTCAGACCACATCCAAGCTTTGGCAAATACCCAAGGACACCTTTTCTGTTTTTCAAGGTCAGATTTCCATGCTCCTATTCACAGATGGCTCCAGTCTCATGCAGAGGATTGCTGGGTTGGTCACTCTCATCTCCACAACCCAGCAATGGTCCTATTTTGGATGGCCCCAGGGACCAGCTACTGCCTTTGTTCCTTCCGCTTTCCTTTCCAGGATCAGTGATTTACCGCTACTTCCTCCACGTCTGAGACAACTGGAAGAGATAAGGCACTGCGGATGCAGCTTCTGACAGAGAGCTGATAACACTCAGCTGAGTATTTTATTCTCCTGCCACTACGCTGTCAGGCTGCCTACACAGAGTTCCTCCTGCTTGGAAAGGGGCTGGTGTGAGCAGCAGGAATTGATGCTGGCTGGAACACTTCAAAGAACTGGACAAAAGCAGCCTTCTCTGGAAGGCCACCAGCTGCCCTTTGCCAGCAGCACAAGGTCTGAAGGCCCCTTTGAAGGCCATCCCTGCACAAGGACAGCCTGGCCTTCCAGTACCTCCGCCAGTACCCAGAACACCTTTCAGGCTTTGGGGCCGGCCCTGTCCCTCGCTCTGGAGAAGCAGGTTGCTGTTAGAGCTCACATATCCACAGTTTCTGGCTGGATTACCACGTTTTACCACAGACAGCCCTTCCGACAACAGTACACAGAGGCTCAATCTGCAATACAAGGGCATTTTTTTCCAACTTCTCCCTTGGACCAGTGTGCAGCAAGCACACCTGGGCCTCATTCAACTCTCTGTGTGGGCCAGGTGTCAGCTTCTGTTGGGAATTTAAAGCTTTTACCCTACTTTCCACAGCAAATCATGAAGCAAACTCAGCTGCACCAAAGCCCAAATTTCACTTTAAAAATTACAATTTTCATTTTCCTCTATTCAAGCCATGAAGAAAACAAACTTTACTTGAGTGAGCTGGAGGCACAGCGTCCTCCCAGATCATTCACGAGCAGAACAATACTCCAGGGGAAGACTGGCAAAGCCAGAGTTTCCTGATACTTAGGAAGCTTTGCAAAACCTTCCCACCTGTGGTGGTACTGCACCCTGCTGAATTCCTGGAGCCCTCACTCACCTCAGGTAGAGTTTGGACAGGAAGGGGCAGGAGGAGGGAAGACTTTGCAAACCCTGTCACGAGGCCAGGGCTGTTTTCATTTATGGTGACACGTTGCAGTACATAATCTTTTATTTAATGGGAGGGAGGGAGGTGCTGAAGGGCAAAAATTCTCAAGTAACAAGGACATCTTCCACTTAAACAGCAAGGTAAATGAAGGGGAAAGTGCAATCCTATCTTTCCTGGAAGGGATTTTATACACATTATTGTTGCTGAATACATGCCTAGACAGTGGTGATTTAGGGCATCTAATCAAGCTCCCACAGTATCACCACATCTGTTTTGCCACATTTTCTTTCTTGTTTTCATTGTGCACGATTTCTCCTCCCCGGGTGGCTCCTGGCTGCAGTTCTATGCTCAGGGGAGCCCCGCTTTCTCAGCAGGCCTCTGCAGCGAGTCTGTAGCCAACGTGTGGCTCTGCTGCCAGCCCAAATGTGCCGTTCCCTTGCCCAGCCTGGCTGCAGCTGGGGGATCTGCTGGGCACGGCTGGCGATTTTCATGGCCAAAATCCTCCAGCGTCCTCACGTCTACATCTGCCCCTTGCTTTGGAGAGCACAAATCACAGGACACTCATCTCAGTTGACAAATGTCATTTATTACAAATTGCTACACCCGCGCTGACAATATATAACTATACAGATCTAACTTGAAGTTCAAAAAAGTAATTTATTAGACTTCTACAACAATGCAATGTAAAACTATACAAATACCCACTTCCGTTAACAAAAATTAATTTATTGCCAACCTCTACAACAACTCACTATACACAAAGATCAACTGAAGGTTAACAACTTAATTTATTGCATACTACTACAACCGTACAGCCCATATATCAGTACAAAAATATCACTATCCTTCTCTAAATAGCCCTATGCCAAGAACTCAATAAACAGCATTCTACAACTATACAACTTCACACATATTTAAATAGAAATAAAGACATTTATAACCACCACAAGATACAGATATAGATGAAATATTAGATATTACATACTATATCTATAAATACATACATACAACAAACCTATCTCTAGGCAACCATACCAATCTCCATATCCATACAACTGAATCAATACCAATATATAGCTGTACATCTCAACACATATGTAAATACAGTTATACATAGAAATAGATCAATATACATATAAAAATATAAAAATAGACATATATACCTAACCAAATACCACTATACCTATTTAAGTAGCCATATGCCTAGAACTACATCAATAGAAATAGATACCTAGAAATCAGCATACATAGGAAACAGAACTTAACACAGACATAACAACATACATATATACTTAGATAGATAGATACACATATATATAATTACAAACATATATATATATACAGCATACATCCATAAATATAACAACATACATATAGAAATATACCTATACAAATAGCAACCTACATATAAATATCCATGTAATTATCACTATCTTATGAGCAAGTCCATACATCTTTAAACAGAAATACAAGCAGAGGGATTCCAGCCGCCCCATTTTCAAAGCCTCTCCCTCGGTCTCTTCCTCCCGTGCAGAGCAGCTCTCCTGGACAGGGACAGAGATGGGATATCTGGGAAGCAAAGGGAACACTGAGTCAGGATCGGGACGTTTCCCTTGGCAGCAGCTGCACTTCCATCAGGGAAGAGAAATCTCAGAGCCTCCCCAGGAGGCTTAGAAAGAAAAACCAGGCCCAGCGGGCCGGGCTGTGGCGAGCGCAGCCCCGGCGGGACCGTCCCGCAGCCCCCGGCAGCGCGGCACAGCCGGCACCGCTCCCGGGCCCTGCCGGCGCAGCTGCCTTGCCCAAGGACAGCCCCTGTGCCGCCCGGGGCAGCCGCGCTGAGCGGCCCCAGCACGGGCAGGGCCCGCTCCTGCCCAGCCGGCCAGTGCCCGCGGCCAAAGCCCACGCCAGCCTCACGCCCACCCTGCCTCACCGGCCCTGGGGCCTCACCCAGGCTCTCGGGTGGCAGCAGCAGGTCCCCGTTCACTGCTCTTGCTGTGCCCTTCAGCTTCTCCCTGCTGGTTCTCATCAGTCTCTGGATGTTCTCAAGGTCTTCAGGGCAGCTGTGGCAAAAGTGGAGACTCTGGACTTGGTTCCATGGCTTGGCAGACCCACAGTCCCAGATCCCGCTGTGCTCCCTGCTGGCCCCCTCCATCCCCTCAGCCCTGCCATGCCCTCGGCAAACGCACAGCCGCCTTCAGTTTCTTCAGACGCCCACAGTCCTCTCACGCCCCTCAGTCCCTTCAGATCCATCCTGTCCCCTTAGACCTGCCACCCCCCTCAGCCTGTGCCACTTCCCTGTTACCTCAGTGCCACTTCGCCCTCTGCTCCCCCAAACCCCCCAGTCCCACCAGCACCTCAAGGTCACCGTCCTTTCAGTGTCGCTGCCTCCTCAGCGCCCTCAGCCCCCTCTGGCTCACCGTCCTCCAGCAGCTCCTCAGGGCACAGTGCCTGCGGCCACCGGCAGCTCCCACCGCTCCAGGGACACCGGGGCTGCAGCTGCTGCTGCGCCCGGCCCGGCCGCCAGCTCGGAGCCAGCACAGGAAGAGGGGACAGAGGGGGCACAGGGGGAAAACAAGAGATTAAAAAGGTGGCTGAGGGCAGAAAGAGCTTAGGATGCAGCCTAGGCTATATAAACATCAATCTATGTATCTAAACATCCAAATACCTCTTATGGTATAACTGTGTACATTTACAAATATAACTTAGATATATAAATATTTTTCTCTACACATATATAAATCTGCAAATCTATAACTTTAACTGCCTATGTATAAATATAATTACATCACATCTATAACTATATATATAAATTTAACTACACAGATCTATAAATACATTCACCTATAAACACAACTCTATAAATCTATAAATACTATATGTAACTAATAAGTATAGTATAAATACTATAAATAACTATATGGATATATAAATATAACTATAGACATCTATAAATCTATCTATAAACAGAGGGATTCCACCTGCCTGATGGTCACAGGCTCTCCCTCGGTCCCTTCCTCCCACGCAAGGCAGCCCTCCTGGAGAGGTAGATCAGATGGATATCTGGGAAGCAAAAGGAACACTGAGTCAATATTGGCCTTCAGGCATCTCTCCTTTTGGAAGTAATTGCCTTTCTATCAAAGACTGTAGAAGGTGACCTGAAAGGCAGACTCTCCCTTGGGAATTTGAAGCCTGCTCTTTAAAGAACAGGGAGCATTCCAAGTTTTCAAAACCTCCGAAGGTTTGAAGTCTCCCGATAAAGTCTCAGCACCCGCAGTGCAAATGGCACCCACGAGAGCTTGAAGCACAGACAGTCCCAGCTCCCACACAGAAGCCCAGCCTTGTTCCTCCTCTGTGCTGACACAGACACCTCAGTCCTCACTGAAAGAGCTGAAGCTGAAGGGTGCTGTGAGCTGAGTTACGAACCAGCTCCATTACCTGGGACCTACAAACTGCCCTCTGCAGTGAGCAACAGCGGCTTCAACTCGACCATCAGCTCTGGCAGGAAGAGCTGGGAGGGAAAGATCTCCCCATGAGGCCTGCAGGCTGCACCAGCCTTGCTCAAGAATGCAGATCCAAGGTGCTCTCTCTCTCCTATTAGTTCTCGCTAATTTGGGGTAAGTTTTTCCTTTCCAAATCATAAATCCTTGTGTTTTATCATTTGCTTGGCCTCAGAGCTTCTGCTGCTTGTATTTTTAATGTGTCTCACTAGGCCTACCAGCAGATTGGTCATACATTGATTTAATGTTCTGAGACAAAAAGCTCAGACTTCTACATTGACTTTCTGCTGGGGTTTTGCTCTCTTGCTTCAGGAGTCACTCAGTGTTGCCTCCAGAGCACTGTCACCCTGCAGCAAACTCATCCACAGACTTCAGCTCCAAATTGGGACACCTGGGTTGGTGACACAACTCCCACAGGGTCAGGGTTATTCATGGCTCTCTGGCCACAGCACAGCACTCAGTGTCAGTGCCTCTGGAGAAGCGTGGAGGGCAGGGCTCGGGGAGGCTGTGCCAGGGCAGGATTTGACCTAAAGGCACCAGGAAGCACCAACCCTGCAGACAAGAGCTCAACTCTTCTCATCTCCCTTCCTGCCAGAGGCAGGCTCAGAGCAGCTGCCTCAGAGCTCTCTAAAGCAGTGTGGGCTCTCTCCTTACCAGGCTCCTCGGGCTCCAGGGACCTCTTTCTGCAGCTCATGGCGCCAGGCAAAGCTCCCTCTGCTGCAGCCCTGTTCCCGGCCTCCCTTCCTGAAGACTCAGGGGCAACACTACGATTGTCCTGAAAACCAGAAAGAAAGAAACCCAAAGATCACTCACTGTTTTCTGCAGGGACACAATAGATCAGAGCCTGCCACATTTTCTTCTCTTGAAGAAGAAAATGCTTTTGAAAACTGCTGTGTCTGAGTTTACAGAAGACGAAAGGTCATCACACTTAGCAATGAGATACTGGGGATCCCAAAAAATCCCACTCACCACCTTGACTCTGCCCTTTCTGGCTAATAAATCTGCAGCAGGCAGTGGGTCTGCATATTAAACAAAACAGAGAAATTCTTTGGCAAAGTTGTATAATAATATGCAAAAAGGCCTGTGCCAACACAGGAACTGAACACTCCAGGCACATCTGGGAAGAGGCAAGAGTTAACAGGAAGGGGATTCCTAATCCAAAGAGGGAATCTGTCAAACACAAGGACTCATGGTCCCTGACTGAATTGCTCTTCCACACAGAAGAAGCCCCTGGGCTTAAAGGAGTCCTTAACCCGTTCATGTCCAGCATCATCATTGTCCTGCTCACCAATCACACAAGTCATGGGGCCTCAAAACCAACACTTCTGCCCCCTAAAAGCTCCACTGCTCACACACTTCCATCCCTTGTTCCTAACAAAGAAGTCTGGGCCCCAAAGGCCTTCAACAGTGGAGAAGACTGACTTCTCAAACACAGTCCAAAAGCTGCCAAAGCTGACAAAGTTGAATGTGGGGCTCACACTGAACACATGAAGTGGGCACTAAGGAAGGAGTTCTGCCAGCTCCTGGCACAGGGATGTGCTCCTCCCTCCACAGCCCTGAGCAGAACAGCAGAACACTCTCATCCAGGCTGCAGCTTTGCAGGGTCTGGATGGGAACACACATCTCTTCCCACAGAGATGCCCAAGAGGAAGGTGCCTGAGCTCTGGAACACAGAGAGCAAGGCTGGCAAGTTTGCCCAGCTGAGGATTTGCCAGATAGAAACAGGAATGGAGGCACCAGGCTACTGAGAGGACAAGAAAGCTGCAGCTCCAGCCCTTGCTTTGCCTTGGCCTTCCCACCCAAAACAGGCAGAGCCCACGTCTGCTGCTCTAACGGAGGCACCTCTCGCCTGCCCCTCCCTGCATGGGACACTTTGCCTTCAGTGGCAATTCTCCCCACACTCTTCTCTTCTTTCCCATCACACAGAGCCTCTTAGAACCTACAGAGCATCACCACAAAGGCCCCTGCACCAGGGATTCTCCCCAGCAAAAGGAGCACCCAAACCTGGCCACCACCGGCTCAAACCTCTCATCCTCCCTAAGGGGGGAGACTTTTCATTCCCTCTTCTTTTGGAAATCTTGCTTGACCAAGCAAATCCTTCCTCGTCCATTCAAAGCTTAATCCAAGAAGCCTTTGCTTCTCAGCCATGCAACAACATCCACAGCTCTCAGCCCAGCCCCTTTCCCTCCCACCCAATGGAGTTACCTGAGCAAAGGGAGACCTTTCAGGCAGGGATGGTGACAGCATCTCCTCCAGTGTCTTAAGAACAAGGTCTAGATCCAGGGGTGGCAATTCCTCGTCCCCAGGACTATTCCAAGCCCAGCTGGAGGCCGTCCACGCTGCCCAACCAGCACTGCCAGCTGGAGCACTGGGGGCTGAACTGCCTGGCGTGGCTGCAGGAATCCAAACACATTGGTCAGGCTCCAGAATGTGGCTTTGGGACACAGAGCTCTATTGCTGCCTTGCAGCAAACATCACAGGAAGCACACAGAAACTCAATTCCAGAAATGTATTCCAACTTCCCAGGGGATTGGAAGACTGATTTCTTCCTCTCAAACAGTGTTTCCTCTAATTGATGGGTATGGATATTAAAGGATGGATTGTAAAACTGATCTACACACAAAGACTTTGTAATCTCAGCCTTTTCTATCTCCCCAGCAGCTTTTAGATGTGGCTGCTTCTGAGTTTCTCATCCCAACAGACCACAGAAAGTGGATTCACCCAGGAAGAGCCCAGATCTGCAGACACACATGCTAAAATTCAACTCTGATTGTATTGTAAAAAGCAACCTTGTGGGTGAGGCTGTATTCTGCAGCTGCAGCAGTTCTGGGGACACACAGAGCTCACTGAAATTTAATAGCCTTCTTTGCAGGAGAGACAACCTGTAAGCTCTGCAATATCCTGTCAGCATCCTAGTTTGGGCTTCATTTCAAGAGAGATGGGGGTGCACGTGACACTGACCAGTTGTGGACCAATGTTTTCTGCCTCTCCCTTTCATCCCTACAGAGAGGCTGTCTGGAAAATGGCCAGAACAGCCTCCAAATCTGGAGGAAGGACAGGAAAAGCAGACAGAGACTGGTTTTGTTTTCATGGTCCTGCTTCCCCATACACTTGACACTTTCTACCTGATTCTCACTTGAGATCTACCCATGACAGAACACTGTGCAAAAAGACTTTAAATGGTCACTTTCCAGGACCTGTTTGAAAAGCAAGGGTACAAACTGTCTCCCTACCTGATGGGCTGTAGGCTGGGGTGTGCTGCTCTGAAGATGTGCAGCTGCGCTTCTGCGGAAGGGCCACGGAAGTTCTCGGATGGTCTACAGGCACCAGTGGAACCATGAGCTCAGGGTGGCGTTTAAGGTCCATGCGAACCAGTGGAATGACGAGCTCACGCTTGAGTGGAAATTTGCATGTGCCTGGTTCCTCAGATGAGACCCCAGGAAGTCCAGAGGTGGTAAACATTCTCTTGGGAGCTGGTGGGGAAGCGTCAGACTCCTGAGCACCTGGACTTGTCCTGGGAGGTCCGGGAGGCAGCTCTAAACCCTCAGGTGAGACAGCACCGAGGTGCTGGGATGAGGGAGCTGTGTAGGAGGCAGGGAAGAGGAAAGGAGGCAAAGGGAAGACTAGGTGAGTATTGGTTCTCAGGTATGTTTCCCTTGGCAGCAACTGTACTTCTATCAGGGAAGAGAAAAGCTCCCATCCTCCCAAGCAGGATTACAAAGAAGAAAAAAAAAAAACATGCTCCCGGGCTATTCAACAACCAATTCCTTGTCTACTTAGCTCTCCCCTACTCATTCAACCGTCTGGGAAAACCGTCCCGCTGCAAATCCTTGGCAGGAGGCAGTTGCCAGAAACCCAACTGCCGGGTCTTTTCCCTCTGCTCCAAAGGGACAGGAGGCTCCCTCCAGCTGGGCGGGACCACAGCCGGGCCCTCGGCTTACACACCCGCACGGAGAGCTCCCCAAGCAACCCCAGGGCCGGGCCAGGAGCAGAGCCAGCCACGGCTCAGGGCTGGGCCGGCTGCAGGCCCAGCGGGCTGGGCTGTGGCGAGCGCAGCCCCGGCGGGACCGTCCCGCAGCCCCCGGCAGCGCGGCACAGCCGGCACCGCTCCCGGGCCCTGCCGGCGCAGCTGCCTTGCCCAAGGACAGCCCCTGTGCCGCCCGGGGCAGCCGCGCTGAGCGGCCCCAGCACGGGCAGGGCCCGCGGCCAAAGCCCCCGCCAGCCTCACGCCCGCAGCTCCCACCCCGTCTCACCGGCGCCGGGGGGGTGCCCGGCGGGGAAGTGCAGCAGCGGCCGCTCCGTGTTGAGCTGCTGGAAGCGGCTGGGCTGGCGGCTGCGCACCTCCAGCCCGGCTGCCAGCCGCTGCCTGTTGGCCCTGGTCAGGCGCTTGATGCGCAGGAGGAGGTCGGGGCGGTCGCGGCGGAAGTTGGGATTCTTGAAGTGCACGGCGGCCCCGGCATCGCCCGGCACAGCCGCGCCAAACCAACCCAGCACCTTCTGGAAGCCGTACAGATTGAGCTGCCGGACGACGCTGCCGAAGTGCGTGGCTTTGAAGGAGTCCGGCAGCGCCGCCCCTCCCTCTCCGCCCGCCCCGTCGGCGCCAGCCGGGCTGAGCAGCTCCTGCTCAAAGAGGGCGCGGTCGATGAGCACCCCCTGGCCCTGGGTGTCCCAGCGCACGGAGCGGACGCGGGGGCTGTTCGCCAGGCGCCACAGCTTGGCGGGGAAGGTGCTGGCATTGAGCCCGGCGGGCAGCGGCAGCTCGGCCATCGCGCCTGTCGCCCACTGGCGCCGCAACGGCCGCAGCTGCACCGGCGGCGCGCGGCCTGAGGGGGGCGCTGCGCTCGGCCCCGCGCGGGAGCGAGCGGCACAAAGCCGGGGCTGCGGGCACAGCGCGGGCGGGGCGGCTCCCGGGGCGCTGCCCGGGCGCGGCACGGACCGGAGCGGGGCAAAGCCTTTCTTTCTCTGCGTGGAATCGTCCCTCTGCCTTTGGCTCGCAGCACGACCCCAAACCACCAAGGCAAGCGCAGCCAGTTTCAGAAAGGGTCCAAACTGAGGAATCCCATGGGAAACTGTTCCTATGTGTCAAGTGGCAGCCACATCTCTCTGTGTTCTGCATGGCTGAAGGGAGGGAGGAAAAAGATCTTCCACTGAGTAGCTTCACTCTTTTGCTTGGGGTTGCTACCAGAGTTGCCTACTTCAAAGCACACTGGTCCAACAAGACCAGGGGAAATGATGAAAAGGAGAGACTTGAGGACTTGCTTTTTGCCTCTTTTCCAGCTAACTGGCTGGCTCTTTCTTACTGGCTCTGCCTGTCTTGGGCAGATTTGGCCCATTTCTCATTCTTTGGAGTCAGAAGCAGCAACAGGAAGGGGCAGCAGTTTTGTCAGCGTTGCCATCAAAGCTTAAATCGTGCGCCGTGGATGGATGTTGCTTTCCCCAAGGGATTAATGACCTAGAGTTGTAGTGAACTCCCGCTGATGTCTCTCCAAGAGATTGTGCCTTTTTCTTTCCTCAGGAATCATTTCTTCTCTTCTTTTTTTTCCCCAGTCTGGGGAGAGTTCCAATGCAAAATCCCTCCTGCAGCCAAGTCTTTTCAATGGAGACTAACAAAGGTGATCTTCCAATCCTCTGTGCTTAGTGTCACTTGTTCTTTTAAATTCTCTCTTGAACTGGAAAGATTTTTCTGTTCATAGCAGGAAAAAATAGACCTAATTCTTCCATCTCTTTAATTCCTGCCTTTTTTTTTTTTTTTTTTTTTTTTATGTCTCTACATCATTTAACCCTGCGGGCTCATGTGAGTATGTTTGGTGCTGTGGCATAAGCTCATCCCACACACACAGAGGGGATGTTCTCCGTACATCCAGCTTGTCTTGAGTTCCAGCTAACACTGCCTTCTCTTGCCCTCCTTCCAGCTCCCTTTGTGAGGAGCCCTGCCCTGTCACTTTGGTCCCTGCCCTATGGGTGACACAAGGATTGTTGGTCTCACCACATTCTGGAATAGTCTTTTGCACTGAGTGGTTTAAAGATGCCCTGTCATCTCTTCCTGTGTGTGCTGGCTTTCTCAGAAAAATGGAAACCCACTACCCAGAAAATCTCTTCCCAATTCATCTTAAACAGCTTAAAACAGTACCTGAATTCCGAATGATGCACCTCAGTGGGATGGGGTTTGTCTTTCTTTAAACACAGTGTAACAACTCTTGTAAAAATTATCCCAGCGACCGAATTGCAACAACATTTCTAATGAATAGGCAAAAAGGAGAAGACAGGAGTTCAGAAGAGAAGGGACATCTTTCTTCATGTTTCATGGCCCTTATTTCCCACACATTTGTCTATGTGCTGCTTCATCCAGAAAAGTCTCGTTTTGAAGATCTCCTCTGTACTCTCTGTGAGTTATGAGAAACACACGATCACTGGACCGGTGCCCTACTGGAGATGAGGAAGCAGGTGGCTGAAAAGCGGATTGTCCACTGGAATGTTTAGTCACCCCTGAAGTATGGTTATGTTTATGCATTGACTTTTCCACAGTACTCTGTGGCTAAGAATGAGAAGTTACCCTTAGCTGTGTTTTAAGGCTACTGAAACTTGAAAAGAAGTGTGCTTATCTTGTGTCTGGCAGCATGACTCATTCCCAATTTTCTACCTACTGGTAGAATTTAATGTCAGTTACAAACACCACAAGACAAATGATGGATATTATATTTCAGTGTTTGGGCCAAAAATTGGTTTAATAACTAACAACAGAAAAGGTTGTTAAGTTTTAGGAAAGAAAAATCCTTAAAACTGTGGTATGTGGTTTTAGATTAAGATTTTTCTCTTAAAATTACTCTCTTCCCCTTTAAAAGTAATTTGTAGAGAACATCACTCAATGTACAGGCCTGATGACTTTAAGTATTATTACTGTTCCATATCTTTCCTTTTTCCCTACATGGCACTGTAGCTTTTGAATCCCAATTTTTACCACTTTGAAAATGCAGTTTTAATGTTTTTCCTACTGGTGAATACTTACCAGTTCCAAGTTAAAGAGCAGTCAGTTCTGAAAGCGAAATATGCCTTATGTAAATATATTTTTTCCCTAGTCTCTTGGTATTACGTGCAACAGGGGCAACGTTAAAACAGTCTATACTGACTTATTTTAGAAGCTGTTAGAAATTATAAATATTTTCAGTATATCTGCCATACATTAGTGTGTGTTTCAGGTGAAACTGTCCTTTGTGCTCTTCTGCTAGCATGTAAGATCTCCTTGCGGCGTAGGAAGACACAATTTTCACTTTCTGATTGGCCCACAGCTGTGTCACTGCCTTCACCTTTCCATCTCAGATGCTCAGACAGTTTTTCCTCCAACACCTGCGAGAGCAATGTCCCTTAAGGTGATGCAGACATGGTGGGCATGCAGCACCCAAGCTGTTCCTGATCTTCTGGGAACTAACTGCTGGTCCTGAACCCATCCTTTGCTGTTTACTTCTATACTGTACTTGTGGCAAAGGCTGTTCCTGCCAGTGTTGTAGGTTACTTGGTCTAACCACAGCAGCATGAAGAGTAGAAGCTGAAGAAAGAAATGTACATTTTTCTGACCAATTTAGCTGGAGTCTGTATTTGGACTTACATTGCTGATAAAAGTGAGAAATTCCTGGCAAACAAGTAATAAGTCATTGAATTTAGCATGTATTTCTTGGGTTCCTTGGCTACAGAATGGGGAAGAGAATCTTCATCACTTTCTTCCTCCTTACAGATGTGGTTTTAACCCAGTATAGGAACACCTAGACCCCAAGTTTGACATAACTAAAAATATTGGCATAGGAGGTAGAATCCCACCAGGCAAAGGGAATCTTACTGCAACAGCAGGTACAGAGCATCCACGCTTTTGAGTCCAGTGAATTCAAAACACAGGTTTTGAAACCTGCTCACCAGCACTGAGGGGGCCACCTTAGTCCCTGGACTTTAGAGGGTAAGAAGAGAGAACATAAAGTCTTTTCTACAGAAAAACAGAACCACAAAGCAAAACTTCATGGTAACTGCCCTGAAACTGCACCTCCGTTTTGGGATGAACTTGGTCTGAAATGGTTCTTTGCTGAACTTCACAAGCAGCTTCTGCCTCTTTCTGTTTGCTCCCTTGGGTTTGTTTGTCTGCAAACACCATCTCAGGTTGTTCTAGTGCTGCTCCCCCCGACTAAAATCTCTCTGTACATTCTGCAGCCTCCACTGAATATCTGCATGAACTGTTTTGTGTGATGTCTGCACAAGTCTTGTTAAACCTGAAGCTGTGATGCCCTGGTTTGGGTCTCCCTGTCTCCTGGATATGCTGCTCAGGTCTGCCAGGATGGTTCTCCTCCCTCAAGTGAGCTGAGCTAGTGGAAGCGCTCCAGGGACGTTTAAGAGCGCAGGTACCTCAGGTGGAAGAAATTCTCATCGTCTGTGCCCGTTCAGGCTGGCTGTGACTGTGCCGAGGGGAAATGGCATTTGTTACCTGAGTAGCTCCAGGAGGACTAAAGGTCATGGTGAAATACTCTGGTGAGGGCTGTGGCAAAGGAACAAAACTGGGATTAAGGGGAGTTTTCAGTAATAATTGCATCTCGTTCTGGCTTCTGTCACAGGTAGTTTAGTCACTGGCTAAGGTAGCTCAGAAGTGATTTTGGAATACTGCTGTTGGACTTTAAATGGTATGGACTCTTCCTCATCCAGATGTGTGGCTGTGGGCCTGTGTGTTTATCAGTGACACACAAGCTGAGAGAGGCAGACAAATTCTGCAGGGCTCCTGGGGTTCAGGTGCCCTCCAGCATCCTTCTGCTTGCTGGAAAAGCTTCTTGCCAAGCAATGGAAGAAATATCTCCCTCTTCTTGTCCAGGAATATCAACTTGGCCACCTGCATCTTGCAGCTCATGTCAGGGGAAGTACTGGGAAGTTGGACATCTCATAGACTCAAAACTCACCTCATATGTTTGCCGTGTCCTTCAGTAAAGAATGTCTTCTTACCAGAAGAACTTGAAGACATTCGACACCTAAGCCAAAGTAAAAGAAAAGAAAGAAATTAAAGCATCCGTTGTCAGTATTTAGGATCAAGAAAATGCAAATATTTGCAAAAGGCTCAAGTGAAGAAATGAAGAAACAAAGCAGGGTTTACTCTATTAAAGCTAGGGATATAAGTCTGCCTGCTTATGCACCCAACTGCTTTCCAGGTGTGCACCTGCCAGGGATTTTACCTTTCTGTATGCTGTAGGTCTCAGGCTAAAACCATCAACAGGCAAACCCAACCAAACCAAACTAACCAACCAACCAAAAAAACTCCACAAAAATCCCCAACTCAGAACTAATCTGAACTAAACTGAACTAAACTAACAAAAAAAACCCCCCAAACACCAATCCCCCACCAAACGAAATAAAAAGTAGGTGGAGAAACTTGTTCCCATAATGTCACTCCTTTGACACAAGACAGTTTAGACCTCTTTTTGAATGTGAAAGAAAACTATACGTTCTAGGTAGCAAGATTCAATTATCACTGAATAAATAAGAAGGACATTTTAGTGTCGGGAGAATTTGACCCTTACTCTTAAGTGATGTTTCCTGGAAACATCACTTCTTTTTATGGTATTACAGTCCCTTCTGACCGGGCCAAATAACAGCTCCTTGTCTGCCGACAAATACAGCCATGATTCTCAGGTATTTCGGTGTGTGGAGATGAGCAGCGGGTGAAAAGGAGCACAAGCCATCTCCTCTGAGCTCCTGCTGTTTATGGGAACAGATACGGGCCTTGGGGATGTTTGCTAAAACACTGCACTCCAGCAATCAAACTCCACACATTCAGAGTGCTGAGTGCTGAGGCACACTCAGCACTCGCTGGCACCAGCTGAGGACTGTGTGCTTCTGTGAAGCCAACACACAAAATTAACCCCTGTTAAGGTCAAAGCAATGGCATTGTTTAAGAATTAGACAAGTTTATCGGACAAAATTATTTTGATGACAGAATGTAAATTTATTTTTTGCAGGCAGCACAGCAGATGATGGAAATTGCAATCAAAGATGTCTGTTGTAGGCAAACTAGAATGCAAGGCTGATTGTTTCATTCTGAGATTTCGATCTGAACTGTATTTGTGCTGGACAAACAATAGGATATACCATTACAAGGAGAAAGAGGTGGAAATGCTTTGAGAAAGGAGGAGCATGAGCCATCTTAGCATGAAAAGCAGGGGTCTGTGCTTGCTGGGCTCTCCCACAGGCCCAGCTTTGTGCCACATGGCCAGTCTGATTCTAGTTATGAACCCTGTGGAGAGCAATAACTGTCCTGACTTAAGCAGTGGAAAAGGGAATGTGCTTGCTGGGGTAAATTGGTAGTTTTCTAGTAAATCTTTGTCTGAACGTGAAAGAATAAGGGAAGAGACAAGAATTTTATAACACCATTTGAAGGAGCTGGGAAAAAACTGTGGAGTTGTTCTCTTCCTCTGGTCTGAAATCAACAACAGTTTTTAAAGTCTGATGCCCAAAACCTGGGCAAGAGAGCAGTCCTCCGTAGTATAAGGCCTATAGAGCAGGTATTTGTTTATTGGACACCAGGAGGGAGGGAGGGAGGGGAGTAACTCCACCACAAACTCACTCCATTCTTCACACAGTAGTAGATTTTATACTTTTTTTCCTTAATGTGCACATTATACTTTCCTAACCTTCATATTGCAAGACATTTTCTAATCACACGTTTATGTCAGCCCTTGGAGCACATGCACAGTCTCTGCACGCGGTGGTCGTCAGCCTCCTGGTGGTCATTTCTGATGAAGGCTCCTAAGTCTTCCTGAACTTCTCACCCCTGCTTCCTGCACGTGCTCTCTAAGATTGCCGGCTCAAATAGCCAGTGGTTAGCTTTTGCAGTTAGCCTGTCCTGCTAAATGTGCTGGTTTCTAAAAAGGGCTTCATTCACATACCCTGTTACAAAGGAACTACTTCTTTCTGCATAGCTACAGCTTTTTGCAGAGCTCAAGCATTATCTTGTTGCCTAGGCAGCAGTAGCCTGGCTTTGATAGTGCTGAACAACCAGTCTGACAGAACTTGTATTGCAGGGACATCTGATTTCATTCTACTGTTTCCTTCCAAAGCCCAGCCATGGCTGGAGGAGGAACCGAGGGAGTTGTCTTGGATCCTACACCCCAAACAGGGCCACACGTGGTCTTGTCCGCATTCTAAATACTGAAAGGTAAAGACACGTTCCACCAATGAAGGGCTGCACAGATCCCATTGATGGTAATGCCTGGTTAAGGAGCAGACCCATAGAACATTTGGTCAGAAGGGTCATCTAGAGGGCAACTTTGGCTCAGGGCCTGTTGCTGAGGCCTCAGTCCTTCAGTGTTTTGTGGTGCAAATGAATGCCCTGGAGGGCTGGAAAGGAACAAGTCCCTCTTTAGCAGGTTGCAGACAGGGAACGGGATTAGCCCTGCCAGGCCGGGCTGGGGCCAAGAGCAGAAGGCCGGCACGCTGCGTTTGCCCACGGGCAGCCGTGCAGAGCAAGGAGGCCGCTCCTGCCCAGGGGCTGAGGTGCCCGAAGCTGCCTCCCTGCTGCGCAGCTCTGCGGGGCCCGTGGTGCGCAGCGTCCTGGGCAGCCAGGGCAGCCCAGCTGCCTTGGAGCACGAGGAGCGTCCCAGAGAAGCTGCGGCCCTTTGCTTTGGAGCTCTTTCTCCCAGTAGTTCTTCCGAGTTCTTCTTTGGACTATTTCTCCGAGTCTTGTCATTAATCCATAGATTCTGACGTGTTTTCCTTTCTCCTTGCAAATTTAAGACATCTTTTTGAGAGAAGTGACTGACGTAGCTTCTGCTGCGGGTGTTGCTTTAGTCTGCAGGTCAAGGCAGGTGATTTTAACCAAGGATGGAGTCCAAAGGTAACGTTCCAGTTTTGCCAAGTCAATAAAACCATTTACAATGGGGGTGCTGATGCTGAGCAGCTTTCCTAGTTTTTGGAAAGCTGCAACCTTAAAAAACCTAACAGGTTTTCCTACCTGAGGATACCAGCAGTAGCATGATGCCAATTCTTTGCACCTCTTTTCTGTATCTTTGGTGCTTTTAAGAGTTCCTCAGTCCCCAGCAGGAAAGAAAGCACGTGTGATAATGTAAGTGATTTGAGAGCTGTGTGTTGTGCCTTGCCCCATCAGCGTTCGTGCCAAGCTGGGCACCCCACTGGTAGGTCTGTCGAGTTGAATTCACCCTAATTGTGTGCAAACAGCAGCCCAGAGATGCCGAGAAGAGCAAGGACGGTGGGTGGGTGTGCACGGACACACCCGTGGGCTGATGGCTGTGTGGGCAGAAGGCTTTGGACAGCAGTACATCTTCACTCTCCCAAGTTGGAAGAATATTTCAAATCTACATGAAATGAAAATATTTCTCAACATGTATCAAATAATACATATTAATTTATCATCTCTTCAATTTATCCTATATAGTATGATATACAATATATTTTAATAGATATAATAAATAGAATATGTCAAATTTCTACTTGATCTTTTCCTAAGCCATAGCCTGTGGGGCTTATAGACCATCTCCTAGCAGTGCTACATTTTTGCCTTCTGGTCCTACTTATTATAGCAGCGTTTCCCCTGCGAGTTCCTTCAGGGAACTTCACAAAAAGGGCTTCCATCATTTCAGCGCTTGTGAGAACTTGTTGCTTCCCAGTTGTCCAGCATCCTTCTGGATTTTGGAGCATTTCAGCACTTGGGTCAATGGCCCTTCCCTCATCCCTGCCCTGCAGCAGTTACAGTCACTGTTCCCTCGCCCTGGCTCCAGACCTTTTGCCAAAGTGCTGCCAAAGGCAGCGCAGCTGGCTCAGGATCCCTGGTTGCTGCTGCTCTCCAGGATGACCTTCAGAGGGACACTTGGAGCGCTCCCTAAAGAGCTTCCGGTGGGATGGGGGTGGATTTCTCCTCCCCGGGTGGCTCCTGGTTACAGTTCTACGCTCAGGGTGATGCCTTTTCCTGGTCTTAAAATCAAGAGTCAAACACGGTTAGAAGGGGAAAAGGGATTTTACCTTGGGATTTATTTTAAGGATCCTTAGGTGCACATGTCCAGGTCATCTGCATGGAGAATGACAGCAGTGGAAAAACTCAATTGGGAAGTACAGGGACCACCCAGAGAGAGTAGCTATGTGTGTAGAAATGGGACCCTCTAAACCCAGATTTGCAAGATTTGTCAAGAGACATCCATGACGTGGGTTCAAGCCCTGCCTGTAGCCTTGCTGAGAGTCCGCATACAGCCAAGGAGAAGGGACAACATCAGTCCCTATGAAATATTATATGGCAGGCCATAGCAGGTTCCACATATCCCAGGGGAAATTCATATGAGAAGTAAAAATGATTTGCAAAAGTGTTTAATGGCTCTGAGTTCCACTTTGCAGAAGCTCCAGAGATTCGTCGTGTTATCCAAACCAATAGGATTGGACACAGCTGCTCATCCATTCCAGCCTGGAGACTGAGTCTACATCAAGGGGTGGGACAGCGACCCCTTGCAAGCCAAGTGGAAGGGACCATTCCAAGTTTTGCTGACCACTTTTACTGGGGTCAAGGTTGCTGGCAAGGGACCGTGGATCCACTACTCCAGGGTGAAGAAAGCTTCTGCTCCCAAAATCACCGAGATTTGATACAGAGACTGATACAAATCAGAAAGATGCAGTTTAAACTGGTTTTGACGTGTTTCCTGTTTGTCCAGCTGGTAACCATGGTTCAAGGTTCACCCCATGATTTGCATAAGACTGTGGTCCAAAATGTGTCCAAAATTCTTAATAAGAGCGATTGCTAGCTCTGTACTCAGTTACCACCCCTAGATGGGAAGGGTCAGTGGCCATTGATTGGCATTTTAATGGAAGAGAACCGCACTGAAATGTGGGAACCAATGAATAGCACCCTTCTGCCCCCCATTACCCTGAGTAGCCTGGTAGAGCATGCCAACTATAAGGTTCCTTGTGCAATTGTAAATGCCACAGGAAAAGCCGTTCTTCCTTCATATTGTCATCAGACTCATTTCAGGGAAATAATAGACCCAAGAACTGCAGCAAAGATGAAACTGACAGGGTGGAGACTGGCTCAGTCGTTTGGGATGGGGTTGTATTGGATATGTGGTAATAAGGCCTGGAAAGTTATGCCTGTGAACAAAGACCAGGCTTGTGCTATTGGGGCTGTGGTCCCAAATATAACAATATTTGACCATCTTGAAAAACCAAATGAGAAGAAAAAAAGGTCTCTTAATCCCCTCATTGAACGTCCCACACTTTTTCATAGCATAATCAGAGCCCTTGTACCCGCTTACGGAGTAGTTGAACTGGAAAGAACAGTTGTAAACATCTCGGCTGTCATTGAACGTATTGAGCAGCATACTGCAGATGCAATTTCAGCCTTACAGGAGGAAGTTGACAGTCTGTCCCGTGCAGTTATGCAAAACAGGGTAGCTCTCAATTTCAAACTTGCTGCACAAGGAGGTGTATGTGCTATTGTCAATACCACTTGTTGTTCTTATGTGGACCAAAGTGGAAGAATTAAGAAAGATTTAGATGACATTTGGAAGAGAACTCAAATTCTACATGAAGTAGCTTCTAGAAATAACACCTTAAAATTTGATCATGTTTTTGATACCCTCACCTCATGATTACCAAACTGAGCCCAGGTAAAAGAAATATTCATAACAGCTGTAATTGTAGTTATTATCTGTGTAATTTGCTGTGGAGCAGCTGGTTGTGTAAACAGGTTCTGCGGGTAAGGAATAGAGACCAGACAAGACAGAGTTTTGTTAGTCTCTAAAACGGGGGCAATGATGCCATGAAGATTTTTGCCTTTTCTTTTATAGCCGTTATACCTTTTTACAACTTCTGTATTCTTCGTGCTTTTTGCCGACATTCTTAGACTTGTTTGTCAAACTGAGAGACAAAACATTTTAGAAGCTTGGTAGCTAGGGATCAGTGTGCCCCAGAGCCCAAGGTCCTCTCCAGAACACATTCTGTAAAGCAAGATAGAACCATGGCAGGGGAAGGTTCCTTAGAGAAGGGGGCTCACTTGAGCCTCTCCTTGGGGAACCTTGGATAGATCTGCTAATTAGTAAAACCTATAATGTTATACCCGATGTTGGGGAGACACACACATACTCAGCGGGGTGCATCTCAATGCATACGACCTGGATGTGTGCACCTAAGGATCCTTAAAATAAATCCCCAGGTAAAATCCCTTTTCCCCTTCTAACCATGTTTGACTCTCAATTTTAAGACCAGGAAAAGGCATCAAGGGGAGTCCCGCTTTCTCAGCAGGCCTCTGCAGCGAGTCTGTAGCCAACGTGTGGCTCTGCTGCCAGCCCAAATGTGCCGTTCCCTTGCCCAGCCTGGCTGCAGCTGGGGGATCTGCTGGGCACGGCTGGCGATTTTCATGGCCAAAATCCTCCAGCACCATCCTGTTTACATCTGCCCAGTCCTTTGTACAGCACAAATCTACCCTTCTTGCAGTTTAAACATGGAAATTATGGCAGATTGCCACCCTTGCACTGCTAACGTACAAATACACAAAAAGCAACTTCAGTTTAAAAATGACATTTATTTTAAATTGCTACACCCACGCTGCTAATACATGAACATAAAACTATCAACTGAAGTTTACAAAACTAATTTATTGTTACAGTCATGCTATGTACATATATACAAATACCCACTTCAGTTAAAAAAAATTAATTTACTGGAACCCTCTACTACCACTACACACAAATATCAACTGAAGTTTAACAATTTAATTTATGACATAATTCTACAACTGTACGGCCCATATATGAATACAGAAATACAGATATCCCTCTCTAAAGAATCCCAGATCCAGAACTTAATAAATAGAATTCTAGAACTATACAATTCCATAAATCTGAAATGTAAGTAAATACATATCAAATACAAATACATATAAAAACACACAGATGTAAATATCTATTAAATATTTCATGTGAGATATAACGAGACATCTATAATACACACATATCAAATCCCTCTATAAATATGCAAATATCAATGTACTAATATAAAAATCATTCCAACCCCATCAATCGATCTCTAGAGGTACCCAACTGAACAAGTATGTAAATATAACTACAGATGTAAACAGATCGATATACATGCATCAATATACCCATACAAATAGATATACAGGTGTCAATATCCCCATTTTTCTAACGCTCTTAGTCATACTCCACACATTTATAACTAGAATTATATCAGGAGGGATTGCAGCCGCCGATATTCCCAGCCTCTCCCTTGGTCTCTTCCTCTTGTGCAGAGCAGCTCTCCTGGACGGGGACAGCAGATGGGACACCTGGGAAGCAAAGGGAACACTGAGTCAGGATCAGGACGTTTCCCTTGGCAGCAGCTGCACTTCCATCAGGGAAGAGAAATCTCAGAGCCTCCCCAGGAGGCTTAGAAAGCAAAACCAGGCCCAGCGGGCCGGGCTGTGGCGAGCGCAGCCCCGGCGGGACCGTCCCGCAGCCCCCGGCAGCGCGGCACAGCCGGCACCGCTCCCGGGCCCTGCCGGCACAGCTGCCTTGCCCAAGGACAGCCCCTGTGCCGCCCGGGGCAGCCGCGCTGAGCGGCCCCAGCACGGGCAGGGCCCGCTCCTGCCCAGCCGGCCAGTGCCCGCGGCCAAAGCCCACGCCACCGTTTGTGCCTGCAGCTCCCACCCTGGTTTTTGCTTTGCCACCAGCGGTTCCTGCTGCTCCCGTCAGGTGTGGGCAGCCAAGACCGGGGGCTGAAAGTGCTGCTCAGCTGGGCCTGGCCGCCAGCCCAGCCCCCAGCATGGCCACAGGGCACGGAGCTGGCACAGCAGACAAGGCAATGGGGACAGAGGCAGCAGAGTGGGGATAGATGTGGCAGAGCAGCAGATGCCTTGACAGGTACCAAGAGACGTACCTAATTATCCATTGACATGGAACATGTGAAAGAGCGGCCTCTAGAATGAAAACCTTAGCTTGATAGGTGTCACTATAAACATCTAGAAGCAGAACTAGAGGGAGAGGGGTTCCAGCTGCCCCACCTTCACAGCTTCTCCCTCAGCCCCTTCGTCCCGCCCAGAGCCATCCTCCTGCAGAGGTTCAGCACGTGGGCGTGGAGGAAGCCAAGGGCTGCAGAGCCCCTGCACAGCTGCCATGGAGCTCTTGCCAAGCCCTGCCCAGCACCAGCCCCTGCCGGCCCTTGCCAGTGCCTTGGGCTGACTCAGGGCAGTGTGGAGAGGAGGGTGGGCAGCAGAGCCTGGCACATCCATACCTGGGCTTCTTGGGCTGGCAGAGCTTCCTGCATTTCTCCAGTCTTCTTTGGTGTGTCCTCCTCCTTTCCCTTTCTGGCTGCTATTCCCTGTCTTCTGGCCAGGCCTCTGCTCGCTGTCTTTTCCTTCTCTTTTTCTCTTCCTGGGGCTAGCAGCCTACAAGCCTTTAGCCACAAAGTTGGATTAGAGAGGCAAAGGTGGGAGGCACAAGCTCAGTCCCTTCTTGTTGGAACCAATGTGGGCTCCTTTTACCTTCCTGACACAGAAAGGCTCGTCAGGGCTTCGGCCTTGGCCAGCGACTCTGGGGAGCTCTGGTGGGTGTTTGGAGACAAAGCTGGAGGTGCCTGAAGCAGAAATTCTGGAGGGGGGGGGGGGGGGGATGGAGGGATGAGGGGGATAAGGAGGGAGGGAGGAGAGAGGGAGGGAGGGAGGGAGGGAGGGAGGGAGGGAGGAAAGCAGGGAGGGAGGGAGGAAAGCAGGGAGGGAGGGAGGAAAGCAGGGAGGGAGGGAGGCCAGAGGCTGCAGAGTTGTGCTGTCAGGAGGAGGCACAGCAGCTCCTTGGCCCCATGACAAACTGCCTGTCTCCCTGGGACACATTGTTCCAGGATTTGTGCAGCTGCCATACCTCTGCTCTTTGGACCTCCAGCACCGTGGCCTCTTCTCCATCTCCCTGCCAGGTCTCAGGCAGGGAAGGGGATGCATCCAGATTGCTTTCTGCCTGGGGCTTGTTGTCTTCTCTTCCTGCAGGGCCACTTTGCTCTTCCCTGTGCATCTCTAGAAAGCAAAAGCATGTGCAGCAAAGTGACAACTTGGAAGACAAGAACAAAACACCAGAACCCACAGGCAAGCCCTACACTGCTTGGCCTCTTGATGCTGAGATTTCTGGGGCCCTGAGTCCCAGGCTGGGACAAGGCTCTGTTCCTGCTCCTACCTGTGCATAGCTCTGTGGGTGCTGGTGACTCGTTGGGGCCAGCTACCTGTTCCCCAAAGATGTCACCTGAGTTCTCCAGCGGGATGTCCACCAGAGCATTCGCCTGCACACAGGAAAGCCTTGCTCTCAGCTCAGAGGCCCGAGAGCGTGCCAAGCAGCCCTGGCCATCACGGCTGAGCCTTGCCTCTGCACAGGAGGAAGGCGCTGGCTGGGGGGCAGCTCTTGCAGGCAGCTCCCGCAGCAGCCTTGGCTGGACACAGGGGGCCGCCAGGCACAGGCACCTCTGGGCAGCCAAGTTGCCTTTGGCCAGCAAGGCTGCAGCCGGCTGCTGAAGCCAGCCTTACCTGCTTGTTCTCGGCCAGCATGGCCTCGAGCTCCAGCTGCTGCTCCTGCGGTGGGCTCAGCAGCTTTGGCCCCAGGCAGACGGCCAGGCTGCTGCAGGTCATTCTGCTGCTGGACACGTGCTGGCCGATGAGTCGCAGCAGTGCCAGCAGCTGCCTGAGGAGGAGCAGCTTTGCTGCGGGCAACTTCTTGGCCCCCCGAGGGAACAGGAAGGCAGCGTCCATCAGCAGGCCCACGTTGCCCACGGCCGTCCCCAGAGCTGGCCCCAGGCAGGGAGCAGCCAGCGGCTGCTGCGCAGCTCCGCAGGCGCTCTCGGCCAGCGCTCAGGGCTCCAGCGCTCCCGCGGGAAGGATGCAGGGCGTTGCTGCCCAGCTCCTGATTTCCCCCGAGCTCACGCAAGGGAACGCTCCCCGTGCATTGCCCCAAAATCAGACTGCCAGCCAGCAAGAGCAAGCTGTCCAAAAACACAGCCCCTTCAGGAGAGTGTCCCCTTTCAGGAGAGTGCCAGGCTTCCAGCAGTGCCTGCTGCGGAGCTGGAAGCTGCTGCCCACGTTTACTCTTTGAGCTGACAGATCTTGTCCTCCCTGCTGGCCATCTGCATCGCAGCCATCCAGTCCTCGTAGAGGTCGGTGACGAGGAGCTTGCCGGGGATGCTTCCCAGGAAGTCCTGCCATGCCAAGGGCTGCCAGTGAGCCTTGGAGCACGGTGGCGCAGGCAGGAGCCTTTGCAGCTGCAGCTCAGGAGGACTCACCTTGAGGAGCATGGCCAGCAGCAGCACTGGCTGGCTTGCCATGTCGACGTGCAGGCCGTGGTCCAGGGCCTGCCGCAGCTCCTGTCAGGCTTTGGCGCTCTCTGCTTTCTGGAAGATGCCTTCTGTTGTGGGCCCTTCCTGGTGCAGGACAGCCAGCAGCTCCTGCAGGAGAGGCGAGAGGGCAGGGGCTTGTGTGAGGAGCTGCCCTGTTTGCAGAGCTCTGCCCCAGCCTGGGCTCGCTGCCTCCTGCTGCAAAGGGGCTGGGAGCAGGAGCCTGAGGCACGGCTGAAGAGCCCAGTGCCCCATGGCTGGGGGACATGCGTGGGGACACTGGCTGTGCAGCATCCAGAGGGAGGGACGGGCAGCCCTGTGCGGCCGCCTCACCTGGATGGGCCGGGGCAGCGTGCCGTCCTCCGCGCAGACGGCTGCCAGGGGCTGCCCGAAGAGCGCCCTGCTGCAGCCGGAGCCCTCCTGCCCTGGCGCCCGCGCAGCCCTGGCTGGGCCCCGCTGCAGAGCAAAGGGCCAGGGCAGCCACCTCCTCCTCGTCCTGCCGCTGCTGCTGCTGCTGCCGCTGCTGCCGGTCCCTGCTGCTGCAGAGGAAAAGAGAACCAAAGGCATCAGTGGAGACAGCCAGGCCAGCGCTGCCACAGCCTGCCCTGCCCTGCCCTCAGCACCGTGTGGAGCCATGCAGAACCCCAAGCAGTGAGCAGGCAACTGCAAGTGTGGCTGCACCTTGGAGGCTTCTGAGAGCTGGAGTGTCACTGGGAGAAGCTGCCCCGGGCCTGAGCCTGCCCTTCTCCAAGCTGTGGGCAGCACTGCAGGCTCTCTGTCCATGCACAACCATCTCCAGTGGTCACAGTCCAGCAGGTGCCCTTGCCCATGTCCAGGGGATGCCCTCCTCAGGGTGCCACAGCTGCATGGCCACACTTGGGGCACAAGTGAGGGCAGCTCGGCCAGAAGAAGAGATCGTCTTTGCTTTTGCCTGGTCTCTAGTGAGGTGGAACATTCGGATGAGAGCTGGAGCATTCTGATGGAACACTGCATGGCTCAGCTGGGCTTGCTGGAATCTGTTAGGCACATTCGCTAACTCAATGGGCATTGCTAGGGCATCTGCTCTCCTGTTCCCTTTGGCATTAAATCCTGGCAGGTCAGTGTGTGATCTCACACACTATGCATGACATAGAATGGTTGCTTTCAGTGGGAGATCAGTTGAATCAATTTTGAAAGCAAGTTATGAAGTTTTGGGTTTGCAACCTCCTTTAGTAAGGCTCTCTCTGCCCTGGAAACTACACCTGCAACATAGGCTGAGTCAGTTATCAAATTAAATGGTTCACTGAACCACTCAAATGCCCTGACCACGGCTGCAAGTTCTGCCACTTCAGGATCCTTCAACTACCTGTACATCAGACTCCCACTTCTGAGTGCAGGGATACTTCCATGTGATGACAGACTTGCGGGAACGACCGCAGGCATCTGAAAAGATTGTCAAGGCATTTAATGGTTTTCTGCTTTGAATTTCTTTTGGAATCAGTTTGAAAAGGCAGACCTGGGGCTCAGTGGTGTGCCTGCTGGGACGACAGCGCTTCCTGTACCTTACAGATGGACTGTCTCACCTCCTCTGTTAGATGCCTGGGTGATGGGAGGTCATCTTTCCCTCGCAGGAGGTTGAACAGAGGAGCGAGATCTTCTGTTGTCAGCTCTAGGAGAGGCCTCACCCAATTGATGGACCCGCAGAGCTGATGGAGTTCCTGCAAGGTCTTAGGGTTATCAATTATTTTGACTTGTTGGGGAACCCCAGTCTGCTCATGGATTTTTAGTCCAAGGTATTTAAATGGAGAGGTTTTCTGGACCTTTTTGGCCTGGATTTCAAATCCATTTGCCTCTAAGGCCTCAATTACCTTCCCCAATGTCCAGTCTAAATAGGATTGGTTAGGAGCACACACCAAAACATCGTCCATATAGTGGAGCACTATTGCCTTTGCTGCTAACTTTCTGACAGGGGACAGAATGCGAGCTACATACCACTGGCAGATGGTGGGTGAGTTCTTCATGCCTTGTGGCAAAACTCACCACTGCTAGCGCTGCACGGGAGCCTTTCGGTCGATGGAAGGGACCGAGAAGGCAAACCAGGGCGCATTGTCTGAGCGTAGTGGGATCTGGAAGAAACACTCTTTAATATCAATGACTGCTACCTTCCACTGCCTGGGGAGCATGGAGGGTGAAGGCATTCCGGGCTGCAGGGGTCCCATGTCCTCTATGACTGCATTTATTTTCCGCAAGTCCTGGAGGAGGCGCCACTGGTCTTTCCCCAGCTTTTTGATTCCAAATACCAGGGAATTCCAAGGGCTCTTACATGGTTCGATATTTCCTCTTTTCAATTGCTCCTCCATGAGTGTGCTGAGTGCCTTTAATCTGTCATTTTTCAAAGGCCATTGATCCATCCAGATGTGTTTGTCAGAGATCCAATTTAATTTCTGGAAGGGGCACTCCGCAGTGGCCTGTACAAAAAATGTTGGGGTTGAGATGGAATTTCGACTCGAGCCTCCCACTGGGACATGAGATCTCTGCCCCGCAATGGAAATCCAGAGTCAATTACAAAAGGACGGACTGATGCTATCTGTCCCTCTGGACCCTCAATTTGGACAAGTGCCTTGCTTCTTTGAGCAGATATAGATCCCCCCCCACCCGTCACAATACCTTCTGCCAGCTGCAGCTCCCAGTGTGACGGCCAATTGTGGGAAGAAATGACTGTCACGTCTGCTCCCATGTCCATCATTCCTGCCAGGCTGATGTCTGAGCCTTGGCCAGACAGTTTGCAATTAAGCATGGGTTTGTCATTCCCAGCTGCCTCAGCCCAGAAGACAGAGGGGTTGTAGTCCTGTGGCGGACTACTGGGCATGAGAATAGCTTGGGCCACAACCTGGTTAGCAGCAAGAAAATAGGGAGGGTTAACACACTGGATATTGACAGTAAAGAACCCTTGTGGGCCCACTTGAACAATTTCTGGTGTAACACAAATGTCAGCTGGTGAATGTACAACATCTTTTAACACAAACAATATACAGTCTCTCAGACTCTCACAACTCACGACGATTCTCTGGGGTGTCACTGAGTCCATTTGAGTTGCAGTGGTCGTGGTAACCATTTTCCTGGTGGCAGTTTCTTCATTCATTCCCCCATGTGGCCCTGCCAATCCACACAGTCCTGTCAGTGTTTTGGCTGCATCCCATCGGCGGCAGGCGATGTCATTTTCCCTGGGGAGACAGCTCAGGAACCCTGATTAACTGAAGCCAGAGCTCTGCAGTTTTGGGCCAAGTGCCCTGGTTTGCCACACCTGTGACAGACCCAATTAGCATTTCTATTGCCCTGAGATGCTGTTGCATCAGCAGCGGCTGCAATTTCTATTAAGTTTTTCCCCGTTTTTAAATTTGGCTGATGAATTGGCACCAATGTCGTGCAAGCACGAATCATTTGACTTAAGGTCGGTGGAGGTTCGAATGGAAGACCCAAAACCACTCTATTACAAGCATCATTGGCATTAATCTTTGCAATTTGCGTTAGAATATGCTCTCTTGTTTTCGGATCTTCCGCTTGTTTTTCCACTACCAGCCTCAGTTTATCCACAAAATCAATAAATGGCTCATTTTGCAGTTGCCGAATCTCAGTGTAATTCAATTGAGGTGCTAATTTAGGGGGCATCATTAAGAACGCTTGCTGTGCTGCTTGCTTTACAGCATTCAGGAGCGGCTCTGGTGTATTTTGAGCCTGGTTCTGGGGCTTGGCTAATAACCCCTCACTGGTAAGGTGATCCATAGAAACCCCCGCGTTGTTTGGATCCTGCAGTAAAATAAGGAGGATCTCTCCCAGTTGCTTCCTCCAACCTTCTTCCCACATTTGAAACTTGGATGGGGAAAGCAAGCAGGAGAAAATGCTTTTGAGGTCATGTGGCACAATCACTGTACCGGTGAGAGTTATCTTAAGAAGGTTCTTAAAATACTGATTCTCCCTCCCAAATGCTTTCTGGGCTTTGCAAAGCTCTTTCAGCCCTGCAGAATCAAAAGGTTTCCATGTGGGATTACTGCCAGTTCAATCATATGTTACAGGAACAGCAAAGGGATAGGAGGGGGCTGAGGAGACTCCCGGACCTGATTTCAAGATGGTTCCAGTTTCTACCCCGTGGGAACTGGAATGGGGGGCGTGTGGGAGCCAGGAAGTCCTCCACAGGGGGCGGGGTTGGAGGACCAGGAGGCGTGGTCACAGGGTGGGCGGGGATTCCCAACGCAGGGGGCAGTACCCAATGCATGGGAGGAACCCGATGACATCACATCTCGGGGAGGGGATAGGAAAGGGTTGGGGGTAAGAGGGCGAAAGGGCCTGGGGGAAGAACAAGGGGGGGAGGGGTGAACTGTGCCATGTGGTCAGCGCCATTGTTCAGACACGTGGAGTGGGGGGGGACAATGGCAAACAGCATTTAAAACAGTTTTCTGGGCTTACAACTGGGGAAGAGGGCAAGGGATACGGGGTTTGGGAAGAGGTCGAGGCAGCTTGACCAGAGCTACCCCAACAGGGTGGCTGAAAAGAGCGAGAGGGGTCAGAGAGAAGGTAGCAACTCTGTGCCTCTGGGCATATCACCCCATTCAGTTTTTCCAACGAAGGGGAAGTGGGATGAGGAACAGGAGGGGAGGAAGGAGGGATACAGGAAGAACTGCAAGGGGATTTGTGCTTTTCTTTTACTTTCTGATCCATTTTATGCAAGTCCCGAAGCACTAGAACTAGAGGAAAGAATTTTTCTCCAGAGGAGTCCCCTTTTCGCTTTAAATCAGTAATCTTATGCCCCACAGCCTGCCAGAAGGCAGGAGATTTTAAATTTGCTGGAGACACTTGAGGAAGGTAAAAGAAAAGCCAGCGAACAAACTGTTTTAACAGACCCTTTGAAAATTTGAAACCAGTAACTGAAAGGAATTTCACAACTTGGAGAAAAACCTCTCTTTGGGGCTGAGAGAGTTTGGATCCCATCTCTCTTTGGGCACTTCTTCTGCCCACCACCTGAAAAAAGAAAAAAGAAACAAAATATCAGGGACCAGGGATACTCGCACAAGTTTCAGAAATCAGCACAAATTTGTCTGGTCCCACAGTAAAAAGCACAGGTTGGGTTCTCTGAGGCACGCCTGCTCTCCAAAGTCAGTTCAGTGCAGAGTGAGTGGGAGTTAGCAGCCTTCTCTCAGGGCACTGCTCCTAAAACAGAGCAGACTGCTCCGAGAGGCGTTAGCAGTCCAAAGTCGCTTCTTATCGCTGTCCACTGACAGCCACGATGTCGCAGGGATCCACTCGTGTGAGCCCCGTGCTTGGTGCGCCAACCTAACGAAGTTCTTGCTGCTCGGGGCACGAGCTCTGGCGTGCCCCAGGTCAGAGACAGCCCAGCTGCGTTACTTCTGCCCGCCGCGGAAGCGACTTCAGCATCAGGAAAAGAGCTGCTGGCTGAGTTAGCTAGCTGGCTTCTCGGCAGAGGAAACATGGCAGGAGCCGATGGTATCAGCTCACGTTAGCTCGGAGACAAAAGAAGAGAGAGGCTGTTCTGGTCTGGCTCCTAATAGATTTCTTGTTAGAAGTTTCGCAACCCGAACGAGCTGAGAAGGGATGGAATGCGATGGGATCCTCCCTGAGGCTTGTCCGCAGTTTTATAGAGTTTGAAAACTGCGGGGAAAGGGGAAAACAACCAATGAGTTACAAGCCAGGGGGAGGAAACAATTTCACAAGAACCACTGGGGGAAACCGAGGCGGGAGTTATAACAGAGAACCAGTGAACAACCAAGGAACCGAGAATTTTCCCGAACCAGGGGAGGCAGCTTGTACCCGGGCACTGCCCAGGGGGGTGCGGCTTAGGCTTCTGAGCCGCCCATTGACCCATCCTCTGAGTCTGCCTCTTCGGGAAACTCGATCCAGTGGATGGGCTGGTGTAGTGGTTTGGTCCAAATACTCATTCCTGTTTACCTTGTGTGAGGTAAGAATGAGGAGAAACGCAAAGCAGGCACCAAACTTGAAAGAATATAAAGAAATTTATTAACAGACCTAAAAGAGGGAAAAAAAAAATAAAATCATACCACACCTTCAGAACACTTCTCCTCCCCCCCATCTTTCTCCCATCTCCCACTGACAATATAAAAAGACAACCCTTGGGATGTTCAGTCTGTTTACCACTTCCATAATTGTTCAGTCCGTTTAGGAAGAGGAGCCTCTCTTGCCCATGCTATGGAGAAATTAGCACAATGAGACAGCTGCCCGGGTTGGTTCTCTGCTCACATGTGAGTCCCTTCCCCCGACATGCAGCTTTTCCCACAACTGCTTTCGAGGGTCCACTCTTGAATTACTGGGGTACAAATTGAAGGTTGAGCCATTCAGAAACAAAAGTTCTCTTCAGCCATCTCTGGGAGCATTTCATCTCTAAGAACAGAGGCCCTAATCCTTCCCTGGGAGCAAAGGGTCCTCCTCAT
The DNA here is from genome assembly GCF_041296385.1 of Aphelocoma coerulescens. NCBI lineage: Eukaryota > Metazoa > Chordata > Aves > Passeriformes > Corvidae > Aphelocoma > Aphelocoma coerulescens. The sequence continues at coordinate 952,334 of NW_027184071.1, forward strand.
CTTCATCTCTAGGGCTATCTCTGGGAGCATCTCTAGGAACTGAGGTCTTCTCCTTTTCCATTTGGAGCAAAAGTCCTCATCACTTCCATCTCTCCCTGTTCAAACTTCTCCTCAAATTACAGCTGCTTCAGCATCTGCCTATCTCAGCGCAGGTGCTTTTGCTCACAAGTACAAGTTGAACACTCCACCCCCCCATGCCTTCATGAAATTACAACAGGTACTCTGATACATCATAGCTTTACAACAGAATATCAGCTTTAAGCATCTCGTCTTTCTTCTCCCTCAGGTTTTCAGCTCTTCACAGCACTAAAAGGGTTAATCTCACCTAGGCCTTGCAGCTGGAATTTCGCTTATCGCTGTTGGTCACACGATCTTTTGCCGGACAGCAGGGCAGCTTCAGCTGAATCTTGGCCGCACTGGAGAGGGGGAGCCGGGCTGCTCCGGCTGCCCATAGCAGGGCTGTGGGGGTGTTCCGCGGGTGGAACAGGGCCCACCGGCTCCAGGATGGCTGTGGCGCGGCCCGGCCTGGCCCGAGCAGGGCCTGGGCTGGGCCCGCTGGGCCCCCGCACAGGGCCCACAGCCTCCTGTCCCAGCAGCAGAAACGAGAGAGGGCTCTGCCTGGGGTGTGTCTATTCTTAAGTGTGGATCACAGAGGCCACAATTTTTAGTGGCTTCAAGAATTGTCCGTATTCAAACTGGCCAGCTGATAGGCTCTGTCAGGTCACAGAGGAAGCTGTAAGCACCCCTTTGCAAGAGCATCACTTCTGGGATTATGCTTTGCTAACCCATGACAGCTGGGATTGATTGGCATCACGCTGCCCCAGCCCCGCAGTGGGCTGGGTCACACCAACAATTTCAACTGTTTGTTTCCTTACCTGAGGAAAATCGGATGGATTTCCTGTCTTTTCTTCCAATTACCATTGTTTTCAAGAAGAGGATAAAAAGCTTGATGAGTTTTGTTTAATGGAAGCTGCGCTTAAGGGACCAACAAGAGCTGCAGAGATCCTTCTCATGTAATAATCCTTAGAGATAGTATAGATAGTTAGTATAGCAAAGTCCCTCTTCCAAACTGCCTGTCAAGCTGGTGGGAATCTTCAGAGAAGCAAAACGTGCTTTTGCTGATGTAGTTGCCCCTAACTAGGTCAGCCAATCAAATCAGCTGCCAAGGCAAGCTCTGCTGACTCTTGGAAAAGCTGTGGCTGCTTTGGGGTCTGAGTTTTTTGTTGGTATAGAAAAGTCATCTCTGCCTCTCTGCCAGGGCAGAAATTGCCACTGCAGAGTGGGCTCTGGGAGAGCATTTACAGATGTGAAAGAAGCAGGTGGAGCCTCATGTTTCCTTTTTCTCCAGGCTGAACTCCTGATAGCCACAGGAGGGAGACCAAAGCTGCAGCAGCCCAACCTATTCTCAGTTTTGCTGCGGCACTTCCTGAGCTGCTGCCTGCAGACAAAGGAGGAGCGGCTCTGGTCTGCCAAGGAGCTCCTGCAGGTAAAATGCAAAGGGGCTGCAGGTCAAACAGTGTCCGAGGATGGGCTCCTCCTCCACTGAAGCCCAAGGCATCAGATGAGCCCCCTTCCTCCTCATCTCCACTTCTGGTTCTTTTTAAATGATGATGGTGACAAATCCTAGGCTGGGCTGGGCTGGTAGGAACCTGTAAAGGCCATCTGGTCCAAACAGCCTGCAATGAGCAGTCCCTGCAATGAGGGACAACTTGAAAGAGATCAGGTTGCTCAGAGCCCCTTCCCACCTGACCTGGAATGTTTCCAGGGAAGGGACACTTACCAGCTCTCAGGACAACCTGTGCCACTGTTGCGCTATGTTCCTTAGACCGACTCGGAGTAAATCCCCTTTTCATTTAAAAATATTACCCCTGCCTTTGAAGCACTGAGCTTGGAAAGTCATGGTTCATTGTTCTTGGTTGGTTTTTTTTTCCTTTGGGCAGCATCCATTTGTAACATCAGCCAAGCCTGCGTCCAGCCTGGCACCACTCATTATTTCAGTGAAGAGGTGGAAAGAGAAGAAAAGACTGTGACAATCACATCAGGACTATTTTCTCCATGACCAGCTTAGATGAGGATTGTAGAGTAGGATTGCAGAGTAGGATTGTAGAGAAGGATGGCAAATAATTAAAGTTTCTGAAACCTCAACTCATTTGGAAGATTTCCTTCCTTTTTACCCTGTGAATGAGCTCAACATTTCCTTCTCAATTGTCCGTTGTTCCTTAAAGGTGGAAAGTGACACTTATGGCTTCTTTGGTATGGTTTGTCAGTGGGGCAGGCTCTTCTTCATTCATCCTCTCCAGACCACACTGCCTTTGCAATACGGCACACTGGCCGGTTTTTGCCCAGCCATTGTGCTTGTAGTTGAGGCAGAACGGGCAATGGCATTTGCAGGCAAAAGCAGAGGAGGAGTTGTGCAGCCAAGACATCCTGTGCAGATGTAGGTGTTGAGCTGTGACTCGAGAGCACTGGGGTTCCTGCCACTTGGATTTGTATCCCTAAGTGCAATCTCTTTGGCTCGGGGAGAGTCTTGCTCAGCTGAGAAAGCAGAAAGCTCAGCGAGGGTGCTCTGAAAGGTCTCGTCTGAGGCAGAGCTGTCAGCGAGCGTGAGGTGAGAGCGGCCCGGCCTTGCCCAGGCCGGAGCCCCAGCAGAGCCCACGCAGAGCCCAGAGCAGCCTGAGGCTGGGCAGAGGCAGGCTGGCAGGAGGCCCTTGGAGCTGCAAGAGGCAGCAGCCTGGCACTGGGTGCCTCTTCCTGGGAGCGGGCACATGGTCCCATCTCAGAGCCAAAGCGGCAGCTGGCTGCTGCCGAGGGAAGCGTAGCCGTGCTGGGCACAGCGCAGACTGGTGCCATTGGCCGTCTGGAGGCGGCCCAGGAGGAGAGAAAGGCAAAAGGCAGCCGAGGGCGGGTGCCCCGGCTGAGGATTGCTACTCTTCTGCCGGCTGCCCTGGAAGTCCTGGGAAAGGTTAGCAGTGTGTGCAGCAGCCTGGGCACAGCGGGAGGGAGCCGGGCTGCTCCGCAGGCTCGAGCACGGGGCAGCGTCCTTCAGGCACGGCACTTCTGCCAGGGGCACCGAGGCCAACGGGAGGCAGCGACAGCTCGTCAGGTCAGATCTGCAGGAGCCAGTGCCTCACACAGCTCGGGGAGGAAGCGCCTGCAATCCTGCAGTTCTGCACTGAGTCAGAGCAAAGGTGTGGAATGCAGAGCGTTCTGCAGAAATATTCGGGGCCACCAGGCCAGCCTGCTTTGTGCTCTCCAGGGCACAGCAAGCAGTGCACCATGCAGCTCTGAGTTGCTGGCAGAGAGGTGTTAAAAAGGAACTCACTTTTGGATACAATTAAATGGTAACAAAGTCGTCGAAGCAAAGGAAAACTGCTTATGAGTAACGATTCCGTTGAGCCGGGTGTGTGCCTCCCTCCCCGAGAGCTCAACACACCCCCCCTCTAAGAAAATGGCTGCTTTTTAGACCCTTTCCCAGCCGGGACGGTCCCTGTCCCCTTTCCCAGTGGGTGGGTACTAAGAAACTTAGGTGCTCTCCTGACCACCTTTTTTTCTGTCCCCTCCCCTCTCATCCTACTTCCTTTTTAGTCAGGTCTTCAACCCTGCCCCTCTCCCAGCTCCCAGCAACACCCAGCAATTTAACTAGAACAGCTCCAAACCATAAATCCAACATACATCCAACAATTTTCATTCTTTGACCTAAACCCCTTTTGGCTGCAGCAAAATATTACTTCCTCTCTCAGAGGGAATCGGGGATGTGCCTGAGGCTTGTGCTTGAGTAGTGAACTGATTTGGAAGGGAGCAGAAGGCTTTCAGTAGGCAATTTGTGTTTTCTTTATTACTTTGGGAAAGAAAGATGCAATGTGGCTTCACGCAGCAAAAGCACTTGCAGGGTGCAGTGACGAAATGTTGTGTTCAATTCCCAGGGAAGGAAGGTGTAAATGACCATCAGAGGAGAATTTGAGGAATGGGTGTTACGGGTTCAGGAGGACGCCCATGCCCAGAGAACTGAAGACCCAGTTAGAATTGCAAAGCAAATGAATTTTAGTAGTCACGTTAGCAAGAAATACATACCGGCGCCTGGCTGCTGGAAAAGCCACCGAGCAGGAGAAGGAGATAGAGCATGGCTCCTGAGTGGGAGGGGCAGAAGGGCAGGACTCCTTCAGGGCATCCCCTGGATAAAAATGGCGTGCGTCATGTCGTCCTCTCCCCTCCACCCCAGGAGCACACCTTATATCTCCTCCTCAGGAGTGGCCAGTTTCAACATCATTTCGTCCAGGGCCAACTTACGAGATGAGGTCACATTGGCCCATGATCATACTCCATGCCAACAATGGCTCCATTATGTATTGTTTCTCCTTTCCCAGGATGAGTTCCACCAGGTGACCAATACCTAGTTTCATTTCTAGAAGTTAGTCCCGCTAACTAACAATACAGTCGTCTTCTGCATTATCTTGTCGATGTGCAACACTGCGGACCAAACATGTCAGGCCTCAGATCTGTCTCCTATCCCTGACACATGGGGATGTTCCCCAAATGACCACCAGAGACCCTCAGGACACCCCTACTCTCACATCAAGAACTTCTGACAAGTGGTTTAAATATGTCAAATAGTTTGAAGTCATGTTTAGCCTGTGAGTTTCAGCAAAGTAATGAGTGTGTCTTAGTTCCATGGGTACAAACTAGTAAGTGAGATTGCTGGGTGTGCACGTGTTAGGGAAGTGATTCCCCATGCACCCAGCGCTGAAATCAAGTGACGCCTCCTTTCTAACGCTGAGCTGGCAGCAGGGATGGATCCCTGCTTGGTAACCTTTCATTGTGGTCACTTATATTGAACAGTAAAAAAGGTTGAAATGAAATATTTCAAGCCGTTTCCCCCTGGTTTCCCTTTCCTGGGGGCCAAAGCTCTGTGCCCCAGGTGGCCTGGGTGTGTGCAGAGAAATGCAGCCCCCACAAAGCCCTTGGTTTTCCCACAAGTCATCATCACTCCTTCCCAGGTGCGCCCAGCTCTGGCAGGAGAGAGAGAGCCCACGGCGCAGTGGGCACCGTGCCCTCCCAGCCGGGGCTCTCTGGCACAGAGCAGCAGCAGCGCCAGCACCTTTCAACCCGCTCCTGGCCTTGGCTTCAGCCGGGAGCCAGAAGCCTCTGGAAATCAGCACTGCCAGTTGCATTCCCAGCTTGGAGCAGCTCCTGCGGGTGGGCAAATCCTGCCCGTTCGACTGCTTCCATAGAGGACGAAAGGCAGAGGCAGAGATGTACCTACAGAGGGGACCAGGGCGTGTCCAATAAAAGTGCAAATGTGTGGGGAGATTTGTTAGGAATTATTACAGCTGTTATGCAATTAGTGCCTTCTCTCCTGGATCTGTGCAATGCTTTGGGCCATTTTCTTGGTCTAGTTTCCTTTGCTTTGGTCCCATCTCAGTGTTCACTTGGGGTACAGGCTGCAGGTGCTTGGGGCACTCTTTGAGTACTCTTGGAGCCCTTGAACAACAGGGTTTGGCCCACGAGGGGAGTTTGTGCTGCTTTGTGACAGAGGAGAACTTCCCAGGCTATTGTGTGTTTGCTGCAGGGAAGCTTGGGTTGCTTAGCATCAATTCCCAGACCAACGCAGAGCAGCTGCTTTGTGATGTCAGGGCATGGTTGCCACGTTGTGGTGCTGTCATCAGAAGGTTGCCTTGGTGCACAGAAGGTCTCAGTGTCAGAGCAGCTCTTGGGCTTGCTCAGAGCAGGAGCATCCTCCTGGTTGAGGCCTTGTCAGGGGGCAGCTGCACTCTGACAGGAGCCTTGTTTTTTCTTGTGTTAGAGCACAGTCTGCAAACTTGCACAGCAGGGCTAAAATCATGGAGGCATTTGCTGCTGCAGTTTGCACTGTGTATGGCATTGGTTATTCTGCCTATTACCTGACTAACCTGACACGTGAGTAGAGGTTTTCCCTGGGTGTAACCCAACCTGGCTTGTGTAGGGCTTCCTGCTCTTTCTTAGTAACTGAGTTGATTTTGAAACAAAAAGACCATTAGGATGCCACTGCTTTGGTAAAGCTCCTGTCAACACGTTCAGCTCAAAAGAGGGTGTCTGTAGCCAGGGAGGTGCGGGCAGCATTTGCAAGGGAACGTGCAGGGGTTCCCTTCCCTCCACGGGAGAGTCTGTGGCAGCCGAGTCTGTCATTTCCTCAGGGGGCTGGGTCAAGCAGGACAACTTTGAAAAGGCAGCCTGGGAGGTGTTCTCAGAAGGCCTTCAAAGAACTCTGCAGTTCTGCCTGGAATTCAGGGAAAGCTTCTTTGTTTCTAAATTTTGTCATGAAAAGATTTGACTGTCTAACTCGACCCTTTAATGAGTGCTAAAATAGTGATTCTTTTTGCAATGAAGTGCAAACTCCCAAACAGTGAGTGTCTGCTCCTGAACCCCAGAGCTGCTCCTGGGCTGTTTCCCAGTCAAACTATGACATCTCAGGGGGGTTTGGGGGAAGGTTTTCTGGGCAACGGTTTTCAGTAACTTAATGGAATTAATGCATGCAACTTATTTTTTAAAAAAAGAACCTGAAGGAGAGGATAAAAAAGGCAGCTTTAGCTGTTGGGCAGAAGAGAAATATTGGGTGTTGAAGAACAATTTGCATTTTCTTGATCAAGTTTGTATTCATTTACTGGCAAAAGAGGCCAAAGCCTAGGCACAACCAAGAATATTGTCCTGCTCTCTTGCTGGCTGTGTGGAAGAACTGTGTCTGCTGGAGGGCTGTTGTGAAAAGAAAACCCTCTCTGTTTGGGTGGACTTGTTCTGCGGGATTAACCAGCACAGACGGTTTTTTCACAGCATCTGGTTCATTTTCCCTTCCCACTGCAGGTCACATGATCCGTGTATTCGTCAGTCCTGATCCTGAGGTGAGTGAGACAGGAACTTTTGATGTTCCTGGTGTTTAAGAACTGTGTAGAAATCTGTGAGCTTGGCCTGTGGCAGTAGAGTAAGGAGGCTGAGCTGGGTGGGCAGAAAGAAAATCCATGTTCATGTCTGCAGCAGCAATAGCAAAGGCATCGCTGTGTAATAGCTGCTTTTGCATTTCAGAGCTGTCGCAGAACTAAAAGCCCAGCTTTGCAGAGAGAACGTTGCTTGCTGAGAGTAGCCAGGCTGCAATATCTAATTCAGAGCAATATGCAGTACTGTTGAATTAGCCCATTTTACTTTAGTTGGAGGCACTTGGAATCCCATTGCTATGCAAGGTTATGATTTCTCCTTAGTAGAGCTGGTTGTAGAGCTGAATAGAGATAAGGTTAGAAATGACATGTAACTGCCTGTCCCTCACACTCCTGCCTGTCCACAGAGCCCAGAACCAACCTCAGGCTCTCCTCTGGCTCCCTCTGCTCCTGGAGAAGAGGTTGAAGAGGCTGAAGAGGCTGAAGAGGCTGAAGAGGAGAAAAATGTCCAGAACTCTCCAGCTGTGGTCAGTCATGAATCTGAACGTCGTGAGCCGGTAAGTGGCAGTTCTGGTTGGGGCTGTCTTTAGAGGAAATCAGAGCTGCAAGTTTCTGAGCGGCCAGCACTTGCTGGTGGTGGCCGAGGATGCTGAGTGCTGGAGTCCTGCCAGGACCTAGCGATTCCCCCCAGCCAGTGAGAGCTGGAACACGGCCTTTGAGCTGTCATGTTCAGGCCCCAGCTTGCTGGGATTCCAAGAGGGGCAAACGTGAATCATGAAGGCTCCCCTGTCGCCAGAGGAGGGAGCGCTCCAAAGACACCGCTCTCAGCCTTGCCAGACACGTGGGGGACACGGTGGCCTGGAGAGCCATGTCCCACTGCACAGGCTGGCCAAGTAGCTGCTGGCACAAAAGCTGTTGATGTGAGCACACAAGTGCTTTGGGGTGGTTTGTCCACATGAGCTTCTTGGGTGGGCTGAGCTGGGAGTATTTCAGAGACACACTGGGGATGGGGAGCTGCTGCTTGAAGTCAGGGACTTTGGTGCCTTGGTTGCCAGGTTGTTCTCTGGCCTCTTCAGGCAGAGCAGTGAGGAGCAGAGCTGACAGGGGCTCTGAGTGCGCCTGTGTTTTTGCTTTTGATAAGCTGCAAAGAGATGGTTGTGTTGTCCCCGGACCTGTGTGGGGCCACTCTTCTCCCGTGTGGCAAAAGAAGCAAAGTGCGCAGTTGGGAGCCCTTCTTCCGTGGCAGAAGCCAGAGGCTGCCATGTTTCTGCAGATACTTTCTGTTGTGAAGTCTGTTTTTAAAACTGCATTTGAAAACTGCATTGGAGCCTAGAGTGGGGGCAAAGATGTTGCTCTGAAGTAGGTGGCACTTTCATCTTTTTGTTTGTTGGTTTGTTGGTTTTCTAGGAGGAGACTCCCTGTCTTTTCTTTCTCGGCAAACAAAGGTGCTTTTACTCAACCTTTCCTGGACTTTTCTAGCACTGGACGAGATTCTGCTAGAATTTTAGCTTGCAAGCTGGCGGTTCTGGAAGTTGCAGTATTTTTGCATGAGAACACGTAGTTTGGGGCAAGGAGATTGGTGCAGAAGGAGCTGTTCTGGTGTCCGGCCAGCCAGCAGGGCCTTGCACATCACTCTCAGGTTAACAGCGCCCGTGCCTTTTGGCAGCCCAGGGGAGCAGAATGTGTTGTATTCCAGGTATGGGAATTCAGCAGGAAATCCACACCCTTGCATTCCAGCTGGTCCTCTGAGGTCAGAGGGTCTGGGAGGGGCTCAGCTTCATTTCTGAAGTGCAGCCACTTTAACATCATCAGTCTGGTTGAGTCCAAGAGAAGAACTTGCCCCAGTACAGATGCACAAAGAGTGCAGTTCCCAGTGCAGTGCCCTGGGTCTGATCGCATTCTATAAGGCCCTTCCTGCTCCAGGTTCCCCAAGAGTGTGGTTTATTGAAGCAACAGGAGAGCAAGTTCAGGATTGCTGCTGATCAGGGCACTGGCTACCAAGTGTTGATGTGTGTAGTGAGGGAAAGCATAGCATAGGAAAAGAGAGATGATAACAGTGAGATCGATCTGTCTATCTATCTATCTATCTATCTATCTATTGATCTATCTATCGATCTGTTTATCTAAATGAAACTTCCTGGCTCTGCTCCAAGGCAATTGGAGGTGCAAAGCTCACCTAAAGACATCCTTTCAGGAGAGGAGGAGAGACATGTTCCATCAAGCGATCCCGAGCAGGCAGAGATGTTTCCCCCTCCAGAGATGGTTGTTTTTTCCCCTCAGAGGTGTTTTCCTCCCCCTGTTTATCCGTGAAAGTTTGGTCTGTCCTATGGGTGTGGAGCAATCCCATCCTCTAGGTGGGGTTTGGTGACTCTGGTCAAACATGCATTACAGGACACATGGTTTCCTTCACTGGCATCCTGAGGGGTGTCTAAGTTAATTTGTTAATTGGGCCTTCTGAGGGTCTCTGTTACTGCCGGTCAGAATTCTCAGTTGACAAAAGAGGGAGGACAAGAAACACCTTGGTTCCCCTCCATATACTGAGGTGGCCATAGAGGCCCTCTGACCTCCATTGGAGGCTCTTTGTTCGCATCCTCATCTCCTGAATAATCCAGGATTTGTAACAAGAGTGTAGATGTCAGAAAGGCAGGAATGGCAGTGCAGGCCTGAAGAGAACATGAACTCCAGAAGTGTCTCTCACAAGGAGCAAGCTCCCACAGGAAGCCACCTGCAGAGCCAGGGTGGGGCTGTGGCACAGGGCTGGGTGTCAGTCACTTCTGAAAGACAAGCAGGACACGGCAGAAGAGGAGCGAGGTCCTCAGCAGAGCCTTGAGAAATGCCCCACGTTCCCTGTCAGATGCCTAAGAGTCTGTTGGAGCTTCAGTCCCAGATGGAGCCTGACTGTAGTGCCAGTGTCACTTTGGAATCTGTGCCTCCCCGTGGGCAGAGAAGGACCCGGGAGAGCAGCAGCACATTGCTTTGGGAATGTGCGAGCCCATCAGTCTCTGAGTCCTGCCCCACAAATATTTTATGGGAAGTTGAAAGCCATCTTCTCTTGCTTTCTGCGCAGCTCCTTCTAGAGAAAGAGCATGAGCAGATTGCTCTATCAGAGATGCCTTGCCAGACTCGGCGAGAGCTGTTCCCAGCCCGAGAGCAGCTGCAGCAGCTCAGGCAGCAGGTGGAAGAGGCACAAGAGAATGGCCAGGTGAGCCTGCCTAGCCAGGTGACAGAGTGAAGGGCAGGAACAGGGACATAAAACGGAGCTCTTGGGACTGAGGAGGCCAGGAGTCCCACAGGCACTGAAAGCACAGAGCCTTGTCATCTGCAGAGACCAGTGCTGGGATGGGAGGGTTCCAATGGAAGCAGAGCTGGGTGGGGAAGCAGAAGGGAGGGGCTGAATGAATGTGATTTTGAGGCTGAAAGAGGAAAAAGCTGAGCCTGATGGCAGCTGCCAGTCACTTGCTCTGCATTTGTGTGTACAGAACATCAAGGCAGAGCCACAAGCAGAGCTGCCCGAAGCCAAGAGTGACATCAAGGCAGCAAAGAGGAGGAGCAAGGAGGACATCAGAAGCATCCAAGAGGAGAAGAATCTCCATCAGCACAGGAGCGATCTACAAGAGCAGGTGAGTGTAAGAGCTGAAGCCACTCCACTTGTGAGACATCCTCTCTCTGCTTCTTTGCAGAACATCGACAAAGAGCTGCAGGCAGAGCTGCAGGAAACTGAGGCTAGGATCAAGGCAAGGGAGAAGAGGCTGGATGAAGGACTGAAAATCATCCGAGAGGAAATTAATCTTCTACTCCAAAAGCATGAGGCTCTAGAAAAGCGAGTGAGTGAAACAGAGAGAGCCGCTGCAGTCACCAAACTGGTGGTTTCTGCCCTTCTTGCTTTTCCTCTGCAGAGCAGCAGGCGGGTGGGGTGATGTCTCTGAGTGCCATCCTGCTGTGGTCTCTATCACAGCCACTCTGAAGGACACGTCCTGGGCTGCTGAATCTCAGCTGCTGCCCTGGACAGTGCGACTAGTCCTTTGGCCTTTTGGCCAGCAGTCATCCAAATGGATTCCTGCTGGCCTGTTCCTGCTCTCCTTGTTTCTTGAGGTGTTTTTGCAGGTCAGCTTGGTGACCCTGATGGATCTTGAAACAAGCTGTCTGTATCCCTTGTGAACCTGTTCTTTCCCTTTCCTCACAGTCGCTGACCCACGGCTGACAGGGATAAGCTGTAGTGTCTGACTGCTTTGTTGTGTTTGACTTGAGGTGGAAGTGTTGACATCTCACCTGGCAGCCTGCAAAGACTTCCAGCAAGTGATTGGCCACAAAGAGCCCCAAGGCTGGCGTGGGGCACAGGAACTGTCCCAGCTGGACCTGCTGCAGCTTGAGCCCGTCCCGAAGATGGTGGAGGAAAAGAGGACTCCATGGGAGGAGGTAGAACATTAGAACAAGGAGATGCAAGTGTGTCCATAGCCCTTGGAGGGGGAAAAGAGTGCTTGGGAGGAAGTGGAATAGTCATTGCAGCAGTCATCCTTCAGAAAATCCATGAGAATGTTACAGGAATCTGGCCATGAACTCAAGTAAAATCAGCCTTTGGTTTTGACCCATCCGGTTTGAGAAGTGGACATGCAAAAAAATCCATTTTAAGAGCCCTGCATGTGGCTGACAGCATCTTCCTCTGGGCCTGCATTTGAAATGGGATCCCAGGGCAATCTCTGCGAGCCAGACTTTCTGACACAACCTCATTTCTTGTCTCAGATCTACACAGGCTCTCGCATGGAACCTGCTCCTGCAGCAGCAGCAGCAGCAGCATTGTCTAAAGGAGCCTTTGCACCCCAGCCTGAGAAGTGGAGCCCGGGCAGTTTGCTCAGCTCCAACAGCGACACAGCTTCTTCCCATCAACAGGAGATGGAGGATGACCTCCTGGAGCTACTGAGTACGTCTTGTGTATTTCTTGTGTGAGGGACAGTGTATTGTGTGCATGTGTCAGCATAGCTGTGCCAAATGTTGCTCCGCAGTTTGGTGTCACAGGGACATTTAGGACTCCTCACAGGAAGTGCTGTGCTCCGAGGCAGCGAGGGAGTGCTCTGGGTGTTCCTGCTGCCTCTGAGCACAGCTCAGACTGCCTTGGCTTTGCCTGAGCTTCCCTCTCTGCTGAAGGCAGAAGCAGGGATTGTTCCTGCATCAGCTGTGACCTAGCAAATGATCTAGGCAAGTCCTCTGTGCTAGTGGCCAAACTGAACGGAATATTTGGCTTCCTAAATTCTCCTTAGACTCCTGATTTCTCAGCATTCATCAGAGCAAAAGACCTTCGCAGAAATTGTTTGGTTTTGGGGTTTTGTCTTTTGGTGGGTTTGTAAGGATTTTGGTTGGTGGTTTGTTGTTTTGGGGTTTTTTTGTGTTTGGTTTGGTTTGAGCCTTTTTTTTTTTTTTTTGGTGAAGTTGTTTTTTCTCCATCCTGAAGGAGCTCTTCTTCCTCATGTGTCTTATTGGTGTAATTTTGATGACTGTTACTATTACCACTACTACATCTACAGTTGGTTTTTATGACAATGCAACATTTTTGCCAATGACCACTTCTTTGAAAAAACATCAAGTGACAGCACAAATTGAGAGCAAGAGGTGTTTTCCACATGTCCCCAAAGAAAAAGCAGATACTTTATAACAATCCCTATTTAATATCCTAGTTTCATGCTTATAAGGATGTGTCCAAGAGACACATTGATGTGGCGTGGTCAGGTAAAACTGCACTGCAGGCATTTCTCAGGAGTGAGCCTCCAGCCCATCCACTGTCTATCCCTCAGATCCGTGGCACTTTTTCATCCCTGATTCCCAATCATTCCCGTGACTGTTAGAATGCCACCCGTTGGCCCAAGCCCTGCACAGCTCACTCTCTAGGAAAACACATGAAGCCCTTTGTGATTCTGCAGCACAGCCCATTGAATCTGCTTCCTGCCCATAACAGCTGCCAGTGCTGTGCTCTCAGGTAAGACCTGGGGGGGGCTGAGAACAGAGCCCAGTTGACTCTGTGTCTACCATCACCTGTTGGGACAAGAAGGGCATTGATGTGCACCTCGGTGTGTCTGATCTCAAAGCCAATCCTCTTGTGTCCTGAAAGGGGGCAAGAGCTTGGAACAGGGCTCGGTCTGGCTGTGGCTTCTTCCCAGTGCTTGTCAGTGCTCATCCTTGGGCCTTCCCAGCCCTGCTGTGGTACCTGCCCTGCCCCTGACGGCCGCTGCGACTGCAGAGGCTGGAGCCTTCCTCAGCTGAGAGAGTCCTGCTGCTGCCCGGCCGCTGCAGCACGGAGCTGCCGGGAGGCAGCAGCCCCTCGTCTGGGCCGGCTTCTGCATGGCACGGCCTGGACTCACGAGAGGCTCAGCATCTCCTCTGGGCAGCTGTCCGTGCCACGCCGGCGCCCGAGGAGCACTGCTGTCCTTGCTGCCCGTGGCCGCTGTGCCGAGCTGGGAAGGCGGGGACGTGTGCGGAGCTGAGAGGGCGAGTCCAATGCCAGCGACTGATCCGCGCAGTCAGGGGGAAGACAAGCAGTGTGGTTCTTCACATGGGACACGGGCAAGGGCATCTTTGAACTCAGCCTGCCCATAACGGCTGAGCATCCTGATGCGGAAAGCCCCGTTGGTATTGGTCACAACGTGAGCTGCTCTGGTTTACAAAAAGAAAGGCATTCTTTTGGCAAGATGCCCTCCTCTCCTGCGAATGCATCTCTCTGTGCTTTGTTTCCTCTCAAGAGATCTCTTCAGAGGACTGTAGAAAATCAGTCTCAGTGCTGGCCATCTGTGCTGCAGAGCTGCCTGGCTTGTTGCTGTTGCTGTTGTGGTTCTTGTCGCTGTTGTTGTTGTTACCCAGATGACCACAAAAGGCTCAGAGCCCCAGAGAGTGGGGCTGCCTTTTGTATCTCCTGGAAGGTGGCATGTCTGCTTTCAAGTGAGCATCTTGCACTTTGTTTCCCTCAGGGAAAATGGTGAGCATGGAAAATCCGGTGATGAAATACACTGAACTGGAAAATATCGGCAGCGGGTGAGTCCAACCACAGTTTCTTCTACAAAACCATGGGCCAGCTGTTCTGCTGGTGGAATATCTATCAAGTGTCAAGTCAGGCAAGCTGCAAACATGTTCAGACACTGGGCTTAGATTGGCCCATCTCTCAGTGCTGGTCAGAATTTGTAAGTGTGGTCAGAAGGCATTGTCAAAGACATCTCCACGCTGCCACGGTCTTGCCTGCAGCAAGGAACAGGAGCTGGAAGATCTCCTGTCTCTCAAGTGTGGGACAGCTGTGTGTTAATTTCCTTAGCATTTTTGTATGTCTCAAAATCATCCGGCCACACTAATGAAAGGAGAATCTTGCTTGCCTGAAAGAGCAGCCTAGCCCCTGGTAGCTGTCAGATAACAGTTCTCAGGAACAGTTCTTTCCAAGAGGTTGCTGAAGGAAATACTCGGTGGTCAGGATTAGAACCACACAGTTTAGAAACGGAAACTCAAGATGAAAGAATAAGCTCTCTTTTTGAGCTGAGGCACTAAAGCCCAAAGCTTCAGGAACAGGCCCAGTGCCCATGCACTGGAGAGGAAAATGCATCATGTGCCCTCTGGCAGAGCCCTCATGCCTCCTGCAGGTTTTAGGCACTTAGAGCAGAGATCTCCTGTCCGGGCTGGCTTTCACGCCAAGATCTAAACAGCTTCTCCTTTCTTTGCTGCTGTTTTGTTTCTAGGGGTTTCGGAGAAGTTTGCAGAGCATTCGACAATGCCACAGGAGGAGAGGTAAATGTCAACAGTCCCTGCAGATTCTGCAGCTCTTGAGGGCTTTCCCCTCTGGTGTGAGTTGTGGCTGGAGCTTTGGGTCACCGGGAGAGCTGTGCTGCAAAGGCACAAGAAGCACAGACTGGTGCCAGCCTGCAAAATACATTTGGGACAGTCGTTGTCCTTCTCAGCTGCCAGAAGGAAGGCAAAGAGAGCAGTGGTTCCTTTTGGAGAAGGAAATGCTCACTCACTCTCAGTGGCTAAAACAAAGGTGGTGCCTTAGAGCATCTCACTGCTTTCTTGTGGCTACAGCTTCAGAGTCCTGAATTCTCATTTCTGGCTGCCAGCAAATACATCTGAACCTTACTGGTAGTTCCTTAGCAACCTGCAGTGCTGCACTTGGGAACTGCACGTAGGGAGGGATCTGCAAGGCGTCCCTAAGAGCCCTAAGCCCTGCTTATAGCCCAGGATGTATCCATAGAGTAGCAAGGCTTGGATTACTTCTCTGGATCCCAGGCAGAGCAGCAGAGAGTGTGGGCAGAGCTTTGTGGGTGATAGTTGAGACACCATTGTTACCAAGTGGACAAGGCAAAACGTCAGTGGCCATGTGTCCTGTTTCTGGCCCACAAGGGAGCGGAGAAATGGGCTGTTGGAATGTCAGTTCCTAATTACTCCAGTGTCTAATCACAAGGCACTTTGGCACAGCTCAGCTGTGTCATTCCAAAATCACTCGCTCCATGTGTGTTGTGGTCTCGTGCCACCAACTTCTCAAGGTACTGATTGTCATTGTCATTTTAGGTGGCCATAAAGAAAAGTAGTCTGCAAGGACTGAGGAGGAAGGAAGTAACTGTCAATGAACTCATGATCATGAAGATGAATAGGAATCCCAACCTGGTCAACTATTTAGACAGGTGAGTGGTCGTGGTCTTATCCCATGAATGTTTGTTTACCTACTGCAAGCATGAGAGGTCAAAAACCAACTTTGGTCTGTGGCAGAAAATAGAGCTGTTAATTACTGATCAATTATTATTTCTCTTCTCATCTCCAATGGATGGGAAGAGAGTGCATTTTGTCTGCATTAGTCTTCCCTGGCACACATCGTTTGACAATTCTTCAAAAGCCTGCACCAGTGCTATCTTACTAAGTCAATACCCTCTAAGTTCACTGCCACCACGTTGTCTTGGGGCTTGATTTTTCTCAAGAGTCTTAAATGCTGATGAACCATCCGAGAGAGGATTTCCCTTGGACTGCAGCCCCTCTTTTCCATTGCTGTGCATGCCAGGAAGACTAGATGCTTTTTTTCCATAAACACCATGTGTGACAGCTTTTTATCTGGGCTGTTAGTAAACTGTGTTTTTCACTTGCTGGCCATCTAAGACATCTCCTTTTTCACAGCTGTGCCTTTCTCCTTGACACAGCACAGACCGCAATCACTGCACAGCCTAGAGGGAACGTCTATTCCTTTGAGTCTGTCCTCGTTTCAAAGGGACCTGGAAACAAGAATCAATCGTTGTCTTTTCCAAACAGTGGCGTAGCCATGCACATTCATCTCCATGGCCTCATTTCCTTCTTTCAGCTACCTTGTGGATGATGAAGTCTGGCTGGTGATGGAGTACATGGATGGAGGCACTCTGACTGATGCCATCTATGAGATGTACATATCTGAAGATGAGATGGCAGCCGTCAGTCGGGAGGTCAGGGATCCCACCTGTGCTTCCGAGGGCTTGGGCAGGATTGTCTGGGAAACAGGGGCTGAGAACTGGAGGGATTCCATGTGCCAAACTTTGCTTCTGTGTGGCTGCTATGCTATGGGGAAGCGGGGGAACTGCGTGGCAGTGTGCCTGCACTCCCTGTACTCTGTTCTTGTACTCTTATCTCCTGCTGTTGCATTCTCACTCTGTCTCTTGTATTTGTAGTTGCTGTTCTCCACCTTGCCTCTCTGAATGCTTGCCTGGAGCCTGTCTGCACGGCATTCCTTGCCTGTAAAAGCAAAGGTGCTGGTAGCAGAATTGGAAACTAATGGTAAAAGGGACTCATTTCTCAGAGTCCTCAGCTGAAAAGGGTAATAGTGCACCCAAAATGCTGTTTGCTTCTGAAAGGCGACTCATGTGATACTTCCAAGTCTGTGCTGAGGCCAGCAAGAAAACCTTTGCCATGCAGCCTCCCACCCAAAAGTGAGCCGCTTCACAGCAAAGGGAGGGACTCTTTCTTTCTTGGCAAAGCCTTGCTTGTCCTCTGGATGAAGAAAGCACATCCACTGCAGCAGCAGTCATTCTGGCTGCTTTGCAGAGGACAGTCTAGAACAGCAATTCCCGTTGGCTCTCTCAAAAGCTGACGTGCCTTCCCTTAGAAAGGTAGTGTTGGAGCAGCAAGCTCTTCCTCTCAATGGCTCTGTGTTCTGCCATTGCACTCTATTCCCCTGGAAAGGGAATCTTTTAGAGCTGTTTCCTTTCTTGTGGGCTCAAATCACACCACTCATTTTTATCCTCCTGTCTCTGTTTTCTCTCTCAGTGCCTGCAAGGACTGGATTTTCTTCACTCAAACCATGTCATCCATCGAGATGTGAAGAGCAGCAACATCCTTCTCAGAACTGACGGCTCTGTCAAGCTGGGTTGGTATATTCTTGGCCAGGCAGAGCGTTCCAGGCATGTGGGGTTTGGGGCTGCTTTTGAGTGACTGCCAGTTCCCCCAAAGTGGTGCTGCTGGCAGTGCAGGGACCCCTGCAGCGAGCTGAAGGCACAGTTGCAACGTGCACAGAGGTATGGCGAGGAAAAAGCCGTCCAGAGTGGCACTGGTTTGGGTCTGTGTGTGTCCCTTCCAGAGGGAGGGAGCTACAATCTAAAGGTTCCAGGGAATAAAAGCCACTTCTGGGGGCAGGATTAAAAAATTTAAAAAGCAGCCACTTCCGTGTTTCCTTGGCTAAAGTCCTGAGGAAACAGAGCAGGGACGGATTTCCAGGAGATTCAACAGCGCTTTCTCAGACTTACAGTGGGGAGTTCTTTTGCTTGGTTTCCTAATTGTACAGAACTTTTTTGTTCTCCTCAGCTGATTTTGGCCTCTCTGCTCAGCTCACCCCTGAGCAGAATCTAAGGAGCTCAGTGGTCGGGACGCCTTGGTGGATGGCGCCTGAGGTTGTGCTAGGTCAACCATATGGCCCCAAAGTGGACATATGGTCTCTTGGAATTGTGGGATTCGAAATGGTGGAACGAGAAGCTCCTCACTGGAATGAAAGTCCTACCTCGGTAAGGAGCAAATACTCACTGATCCCTCTGTCTTTTTCACCTATCCTGTGTTCTGTCCTCCATCAGACAAAATCCCATTGCCGTCTGCTGGCACTGCTTCCACCAAGGTCCCCTTCTAAAAATGGCCCTGCAGCACATCAGCATCTGCTGTAGTTTTGGTTGCATCGGTGGGGGAACTCAGGCCCTACCACATGCAAACACTCTCCATTCTCAGGCAACACTTTCCTTTGGGTTTTAAGTTGTTCCAGCTCGTCTGTCTGTGTAGATGTCTCTAATAACACAAAACACACATCTCAGAGCTGGTGTTACATTTCCAGAAAAGAAGGAAAGAAACCCAAACCAACAAAGTTTCTAAAACAGTGGTTTTCTAGAGAAGAACTGCACTCCCTGTACGGTTTCTTGGCACTTGCCTAAAACCTGGGCATGAGGGTGTAAAGGCCACATAGTGTCTTCTGCTTCTTGTGCAGTGTTGCTGAAACACTTAGTGACCATATTTCTGTCATAGCCCAAGCCACGTTCTCCACGTGACCAAGCTGCAGCCTGGTGACACGGAGAGCCTGCCAAAACCTCCCATTTGTTACCTGGCACTTTCTGGGATGGGCACATCTTTAATGCATTGACTTGAGTATCCAGAAAAGCAGAGGGCTACCATAGGGATAGCATTTCTCCTTCTGCTGATTTGACCACGAAAAGTTTTTCTTTTGCCACATCAGAGAAGCTGGAAC
This sequence comes from Aphelocoma coerulescens, assembly GCF_041296385.1. Classification (NCBI taxonomy): domain Eukaryota; kingdom Metazoa; phylum Chordata; class Aves; order Passeriformes; family Corvidae; genus Aphelocoma; species Aphelocoma coerulescens. Next base: position 970,937 of record NW_027184071.1, read on the forward strand.
TTGCAGACTGCTGCGAGACAGAGCTGCAGGTGGCTCCTGTGTGCCCAAACAGGCATTTTCATCCCAATACGTTTCTGCATGCATCTTAACGTGTCTGTGTTGAATGCGAGGTTCCAAATGTTTCTTTCCTTACCTGAGCAATAACTCCCTTTTCTATAATAATACTTGAAAACAGTTAGAGCAAAGTCCCTCTTCCAAACTGCCTGTCAAGCTGGTGGGAATCTTCAGAGAAGCAAAACGTGCTTTTGCTGATGTAGTTGCCCCTAACTAGGTCAGCCAATCAAATCAGCTGCCGAGGCAAGCTCCGCTGGATGCTGGAAAAGCTGTGGCTGCTTTGGGGTTTGGGTTTTTTGTTGGTATAGGAAAGTCATCTCTGCCTCTCTGCCAAGGCAGAAATTGCCACTGCAGAGTTGAGCTTAAACAAGGGGCTCTGGGAGAGCATTTACAGACTTGAAACTGATGCCTGGAGTGGCTACCTAAAACCAGAGACTAGACAAGAATAAGAGAATCAAAATAGGTATTTATTTGAACGGCCTTCAAAGATACAGCCTGGGCAGTCAAAAGGCTACATCCAAGATGGACCCTGGGTCATGAGTTCTTCACAGTTTTGTAAGCTTGGTCCATTTCCATAGCAGGGTTAATTCTCCAATTATGAGCCCAGTAATGATGTAATTAGCCCAAGTTTGCCCCTCTTCAGAGGCTTTGAGTTCACACATTTTGGGCCCTGGGACAATCGGAGTGTCCTTGGAGAGCAAACCTAGAGAGGCTTTGTTATGTCTAACTAGCACGAGAGAACAGTAGCTAACAGGCCACACAAAACTTCCGAGCTACACACTAGGCAGTACAGGACTTGAAAAATAGAAAAGTTAAAACCTAAGGCATCAAAAGAAGCAGGTGGAGTCTTGTGTTTCCTTTTTCTCCAGGCTGAACTCCTGATAGCCACAGGAGGGACCCCACAGCTGCGGCAGCCCAACCTGTTCTCGGCTTCTCTGCGTCACTTCCTGAACTGCTGCCTGCAGACAAACGAGGAGCGGCGCTGGTCTGCCAAGGAGCTCCTGCAGGTAAAATGCAAAGGGGCTGCAGGTCAAACAGTGTCCGAGGATGGGCTCCTCCTCCACTGAAGCCCAAGGCATCAGATGAGCCCCCTTCCTCCTCATCTCCACTCTTGGTGCTTTCCAAATGAAAATGGTGAGGAATCCTGGGCTGGGCTGGCAGGGACCTGTAAAGGCCATCTGATCCATGTGGTGTGCAATGAGCAGGGATATCTTGAAAGAGATCAGGCTGCTCAGAGCCCCTTCCCACCTGACCTGGAATGTTTCCAGGGAAGGGACACTTACCAGCTCTCAGGACAACCTGTGCCACTGTTGCACTATGCTCCTTAGACCTACTCAGAGTAAATCCCCTTTTCATTTAAAAATATTACCCCTGCCTTTGAAGCACTGAGCTTGGAAAGTCATGGTTCATTGTTCTTGGTTGGTTTTTTTCCTTTGGGCAGCATCCATTTGTAACATCAGCCAAGCCTGCATCCAGCCTGGTGCCACTGATCCAGTCACTGAAGAAGTGGAAGGAGGAGGAGAAAAGATTGCAGTGGCAATCCATCCATTCAGGACTATTTTCTCCATGACCAGCTTAGATGAGGATTGTAGAGTAGGATTGTAGAGTAGGATTGCAGAGTAGGATTGCAGAGTAGGATTGTAGAGTAGGATTCTAAATAAATAAAGTTTCTGAAACCCCAACTCATCTGTAAGATTCCTTTCTTTCTCACCTTGTGATTTAGCTCAACTTTTCCTTCTCAATTGTCCGTTGTTTCTTAAAGGTGGAAAGAGACACTTATGGCTTCTTTGGTATGGTTTGTCAGTGGGGCAGGCTCTTCTTCATTCATCCTCTCCAGACCACACTGCCTTTGCAATACGGCACACTGGCCGGTTTTTGTCCAGCCATTGTGCTTGTAGTTGAGGCAGAAAGGGCAATGGCATTTGCAGGCAAAAGCAGAGGAGGAGTTGTGCAGCCAAGACATCCTGTGCAGATGTAGGTGTTGAGCTGTGACTCGAGAGCACTGGGGTTCCTGCCACTTGGATTTGTATCCCTAAGTGCAATCTCTTTGGCTCAGGGAGAGTCTTGCTCAGCTGAGAAAGCAGAAAGCTCAGCGAGGGTGCTCTGAAAGGTCTCGTCTGAGGCAGAGCTGTCAGCGAGCGTGAGGTGAGAGCGGCCCGGCCTTGCCCAGGCTGGAGCCCCAGCAGAGCCCACGCAGAGCCCAGAGCAGCCTGAGGCTGGGCAGAGGCAGGCTGGCAGGAGGCCCTTGGAGCTGCAAGAGGCAGCAGCCTGGCACTGGGTGCCTCTTCCTGGGAGCGGGCACATGGTCCCATCTCAGAGCCAAAGCGGCAGCTGGCTGCTGCCGAGGGAAGCGTAGCCGTGCTGGGCACAGCGCAGACTGGTGCCATTGGCCGTCTGGAGGCGGCCCAGGAGGAGAGAAAGGCAAAAGGCAGCCGAGGGCTGGTGCCCCGGCTGAGGATTGCTACTCTTCTGCCGGCTGCCCTGGAAGTCCTGGGAAAGGTTAGCAGTGTGTGCAGCAGCCTGGGCACAGCGGGAGGGAGCCGGGCTGCTCCGCAGGCTCGAGCACGGGGCAGCGTCCTTCAGGCACGGCACTTCTGCCAGGGGCACTGAGGCCAACGGGAGGCAGCGACAGCTCGTCAGGTCAGATCTGCAGGAGCCAGTGCCTCACACAGCTCGGGGAGGAAGCGCCTGCAATCCTGCAGTTCTGCACTGAGTCAGAGCAAAGGTGTGGAATGCAGAGCGTTCTGCAGAAATATTCGGGACCACCAGGCCAGCCTGCTTTGTGCTCTCCAGGGCACAGCAAGCAGTGCACCATGCAGCTCTGAGTTGCTGGCAGAGAGATGTTAAAAAGGAACTCACTTTTGGATACAATTAAATGGTAACAAAGTCATCGAAGCAAAGGAAAACTGCTTATGAGTAACGATTCCGTTGAGCCGGGTGTGTGCCTCCCTCCCCGAGAGCTCAACACACCCCCCCTCTAAGAAAATGGCTGCTTTTTAGACCCTTTCCCAGCCGGGACGGTCCCTGTCCCCTTTCCCAATGGGTGGGTACTAAGAAACTTAGGTGCTCTCCTGACCACCTTCTTTTCTGTCCCCTCCCCTCTCATCCTACTTCCTTTTTAGTCAGGTCTTCAACCCTGCCCCTCTCCCAGCTCCCAGCAACACCCAGCAATTTAACTAGAACAGCTCCAAACCATAAATCCAACATACATCCAACAATTTTCATTCTTTGACCTAAACCCCTTTTGGCTGCAGCAAAATATTACTTCCTCTCTCAGAGGGAATCGGGGATGTGCCTGAGGCTTGTGCTTGAGTAGTGAACTGATTTGGAAGGGAGCAGAAGGCTTTCAGTAGGCAATTTGTGTTTTCTTTATTACTTTGGGAAAGAAAGATGCAATGTGGCTTCACGCAGCAAAAGCACTTGCAGGGTGCAGTGACGAAATGTTGTGTTCAATTCCCAGGGAAGGAAGGTGTAAATGACCATCAGAGGAGAATTTGAGGAATGGGTGTTACGGGTTCAGGAGGACGCCCATGCCCAGAGAACTCAAGACACAGTCAGAATTGCAGAGCAAATGAATTTTAGTAGTCACGTTAGCAAGAAATACATACCGGCGCCTGGCTGCTGGAAAAGCCACCGAGCAGGAGAAGGAGATAGAGCATGGTTCCTGAGTGGGAGGGGCAGAAGGGCAGGACTCCTTCAGGGCATCCCCTGGATAAAAATGGCGTGCGTCATGTCGTCCTCTCCCCTCCACCCCAGGAGCACACCTTATATCTCCTCCTCAGGAGTGGCCAGTTTCAACATCATTTCGTCCAGGGCCAGCTTACGAGATGAGGTCACATTGGCCCATGATCATACTCCATGCCAACAATGGCTCCATTATGTATTGTTTCTCCTTTCCCAGGATGAGTTCCACCAGGTGACCGATACCTAGTTTCATTTCTAGAAGTTAGTCCCGCTAACTAACAATACAGTCGTCTTCTGCATTATCTTGTCGATGTGCAACACTGCGGACCAAACATGTCAGGCCTCAGATCTGTCTCCTATCCCTGACACATGGGGATGTTCCCCAAATGACCACCAGAGACCCTCAGGACACCCCTACTCTCACATCAAGAACTTCTGACAAGTGGTTTAAATATGTCAAATAGTTTGAAGTCATGTTTAGCCTGTGAGTTTCAGCAAAGTAATGAGTGTGTCTTAGTTCCATGGGTACAAACTAGTAAGTGAGATTGCTGGGTGTGCACGTGTTAGGGAAGTGATTCCCCATGCACCCAGCGCTGAAATCAAGTGACGCCTCCTTTCTAACGCTGAGCTGGCAGCAGGGATGGATCCCTGCTTGGTAACCTTTCATTGTGGTCACTTATATTGAACAGTAAAAAAGGTTGAAATGAAATATTTCAAGCCGTTTCCCCCTGGTTTCCCTTTCCTGGGGGCCAAAGCTCTGTGCCCCAGGTGGCCTGGGTGTCTGCAGAGAAATGCAGCCCCCACAAAGCCCTTGGTTTTCCCACAAGTCATCATCACTCCTTCCCAGGTGCGCCCAGCTCTGGCAGGAGAGAGAGAGCCCACGGCGCAGTGGGCACCGTGCCCTCCCAGCCGGGGCTCTCTGGCACAGAGCAGCAGCAGCGCCAGCACCTTTCAACCCGCTCCTGGCCTTGGCTTCAGCCGGGAGCCAGAAGCCTCTGGAAATCAGCACTGCCAGTTGCATTCCCAGCTTGGAGCAGCTCCTGCGGGTGGGCAAATCCTGCCCGTTCGACTGCTTCCATAGAGGACGAAAGGCAGAGGCAGAGATGTACCTACAGAGGGGACCAGGGCGTGTCCAATAAAAGTGCAAATGTGTGGGGAGATTTGTTAGGAATTATTACAGCTGTCATGCAACTAGTGCCTTCTCTCCTGGATCTGTGCAATGCTTTGGGCCATTTTCTTGGTCTAGTTTCCTTTGCTTTGGTCCCATCTCAGTGTTCACTTGGGGTACAGGCTGTAGGTGCTTGGGGCACTCTTTGAGTTACTCTTGGAGCCCTTGAACAACAGGGTTTGGCCCACGAGGGGACTTTGTGCTGCTTTGTGACAGAGGAGAACTTCCCAGGCTATTGTGTGTTTGCTGCAGGGAAGCTTGGGTTGCTTAGCATCAATTCCCAGACCAACGCAGAGCAGCTGCTTTGTGATGTCAGGGCATGGTTGCCACGTTGTGGTGCTGTCATCAGAAGGTTGCCTTGGTGCACAGAAGGTCTCAGTGTCAGAGCAGCTCTTGGGCTTGCTCAGAGCAGGAGCATCCTCCTGGTTGAGGCCTTGTCAGGGGGCAGCTGCACTCTGACAGGAGCCTTGTTTTTTCTTGTGTTAGAGCACAGTCTGCAAACTTGCACAGCAGGGCTAAAATCATGGAGGCATTTGCTGCTGCAGTTTGCACTGTGTATGGCATTGGTTATTCTGCCTATTACCTGACTAACCTGACACGTGAGTAGAGGTTTTCCCTGGGTGTAACCCAACCTGGCTTGTGTAGGGCTTCCTGCTCTTTCTTAGTAACTGAGTTGATTTTGAAACAAAAAGACCATTAGGATGCCACTGCTTTGGTAAAGCTCCTGTCAACACGTTCAGCTCAAAAGAGGGTGTCTGTAGCCAGGGAGGTGCGGGCAGCATTTGCAAGGGAACGTGCAGGGGTTCCCTTCCCTCCACGGGAGAGTCTGTGGCAGCCGAGTCTGTCATTTCCTCAGGGGGCTGGGTCAAGCAGGACAACTTTGAAAAGGCAGCCTGGGAGGTGTTCTCAGAAGGCCTTCAAAGAACTCTGCAGTTCTGCCTGGAATTCAGGGAAAGCTTCTTTGTTTCTAAATTTTGTCATGAAAAGATTTGACTGTCTAACTCGACCCTTTAATGAGTGCTAAAATAGCGATTCTTTTTGCAATGAAGTGCAAACTCCCAAACAGTGAGTGTCTGCTCCTGAACCCCAGAGCTGCTCCTGGGCTGTTTCCCAGTCAAACTATGACATCTCAGGGGGGTTTGGGGGAAGGTTTTCTGGGCAACGGTTTTCAGTAACTTAATGGAATTAATGCATGCAACTTATTTTTTAAAAAAAGAACCTGAAGGAGAGGATAAAAAAGGCAGCTTTAGCTGTTGGGCAGAAGAGAAATATTGGGTGTTGAAGAACAATTTGCATTTTCTTGATCAAGTTTGTATTCATTTACTGGCAAAAGAGGCCAAAGCCTAGGCACAACCAAGAATATTGTCCTGCTCTCTTGCTGGCTGTGTGGAAGAACTGTGTCTGCTGGAGGGCTGTTGTGAAAAGAAAACCCTCTCTGTTTGGGTGGACTTGTTCTGCGGGATTAACCAGCACAGACGGTTTTTTCACAGCATCTGGTTCATTTTCCCTTCCCACTGCAGGTCACATGATCCGTGTATTCGTCAGTCCTGATCCTGAGGTGAGTGAGACAGGAACTTTTGATGTTCCTGGTGTTTAAGAACTGTGTAGAAATCTGTGAGCTTGGCCTGTGGCAGTAGAGTAAGGAGGCTGAGCTGGGTGGGCAGAAAGAAAATCCATGTTCATGTCTGCAGCAGCAATAGCAAAGGCATCGCTGTGTAATAGCTGCTTTTGCATTTCAGAGCTGTCGCAGAACTAAAAGCCCAGCTTTGCAGAGAGAACGTTGCTTGCTGAGAGTAGCCAGGCTGCAATATCTAATTCAGAGCAATATGCAGTACTGTTGAATTAGCCCATTTTACTTTAGTTGGAGGCACTTGGAATCCCATTGCTATGCAAGGTTATGATTTCTCCTTAGTAGAGCTGGTTGTAGAGCTGAATAGAGATAAGGTTAGAAATGACATGTAACTGCCTGTCCCTCACACTCCTGCCTGTCCACAGAGCCCAGAACCAACCTCAGGCTCTCCTCTGGCTCCCTCTGCTCCTGGAGAAGAGGTTGAAGAGGCTGAAGAGGCTGAAGAGGCTGAAGAGGAGAAAAATGTCCAGAACTCTCCAGCTGTGGTCAGTCATGAATCTGAACGTCGTGAGCCGGTAAGTGGCAGTTCTGGTTGGGGCTGTCTTTAGAGGAAATCAGAGCTGCAAGTTTCTGAGCGGCCAGCACTTGCTGGTGGTGGCCGAGGATGCTGAGTGCTGGAGTCCTGCCAGGACCTAGCGATTCCCCCCAGCCAGTGAGAGCTGGAACACGGCCTTTGAGCTGTCATGTTCAGGCCCCAGCTTGCTGGGATTCCAAGAGGGGCAAACGTGAATCATGAAGGCTCCCCTGTCGCCAGAGGAGGGAGCGCTCCAAAGACACCGCTCTCAGCCTTGCCAGACACGTGGGGGACACGGTGGCCTGGAGAGCCATGTCCCACTGCACAGGCTGGCCAAGTAGCTGCTGGCACAAAAGCTGTTGATGTGAGCACACAAGTGCTTTGGGGTGGTTTGTCCACATGAGCTTCTTGGGTGGGCTGAGCTGGGAGTATTTCAGAGACACACTGGGGATGGGGAGCTGCTGCTTGAAGTCAGGGACTTTGGTGCCTTGGTTGCCAGGTTGTTCTCTGGCCTCTTCAGGCAGAGCAGTGAGGAGCAGAGCTGACAGGGGCTCTGAGTGCGCCTGTGTTTTTGCTTTTGATAAGCTGCAAAGAGGTGGTTGTGTTGTGCACGGACCTGTGTGGGGCCACTCTTCTCCCGTGTGGCAAAAGAAGCAAAGTGCGCAGTTGGGAGCCCTTCTTCCGTGGCAGAAGCCAGAGGCTGCCATGTTTCTGCAGATACTTTCTGTTGTGAAGTCTGTTTTTAAAACTGCATTTGAAAACTGCATTGGAGCCTAGAGTGGGGGCAAAGATGTTGCTCTGAAGTAGGTGGCACTTTCATCTTTTTGTTTGTTGGTTTGTTGGTTTTCTAGGAGGAGACTCCCTGTCTTTTCTTTCTCGGCAAACAAAGGTGCTTTTACTCAACCTTTCCTGGACTTTTCTAGCACTGGACGAGATTCTGCTAGAATTTTAGCTTGCAAGCTGGCGGTTCTGGAAGTTGCAGTATTTTTGCATGAGAACACGTAGTTTGGGGCAAGGAGATTGGTGCAGAAGGAGCTGTTCTGGTGTCCGGCCAGCCAGCAGGGCCTTGCACATCACTCTCAGGTTAACAGCGCCCGTGCCTTTTGGCAGCCCAGGGGAGCAGAATGTGTTGTATTCCAGGTATGGGAATTCAGCAGGAAATCCACACCCTTGCATTCCAGCTGGTCCTCAGAGGTCAGAGGGTCTGGGAGGGGCTCAGCTTCATTTCTGAAGTGCAGCCACTTTAACATCATCAGTCTGGTTGAGTCCAAGAGAAGAACTTGCCCCAGTACAGATGCACAAAGAGTGCAGTTCCCAGTGCAGTGCCCTGGGTCTGATCGCATTCTATAAGGCCCTTCCTGCTCCAGGTTCCCCAAGAGTGTGGTTTATTGAAGCAACAGGAGAGCAAGTTCAGGATTGCTGCTGATCAGGGCACTGGCTACAGAGTGTTGATGTGTGTAGTGAGGGAAAGCATAGCATAGGAAAAGAGAGATGATAACAGTGAGATCGATCTGTCTATCTATCCATCTATCTATCTATCTATTGATCTATCTATCGATCTGTTTATCTAAATGAAACTTCCTGGCTCTGCTCCAAGGCAATTGGAGGTGCAAAGCTCACCTAAAGACATCCTTTCAGGAGAGGAGGAGAGACATGTTCCATCAAGCGATCCCGAGCAGGCAGAGATGTTTCCCCCTCCAGAGATGGTTGTTTTTTCCCCTCAGAGGTGTTTTCCTCCCCCTGTTTATCCGTGAAAGTTTGGTCTGTCCTATGGGTGTGGAGCAATCCCATCCTCTAGGTGGGGTTTGGTGACTCTGGTCAAACATGCATTACAGGACACATGGTTTCCATCACTGGCATCCTGAAGGGTGTCTAAGTTAATTTGTTAATTGGGCCTTCTGAGGGTCTCTGTTACTGCCGGTCAGAATTCTCAGTTGACAAAAGAGGGAGGACAAGAAACACCTTGGTTCCCCTCCATATACTGAGGTGGCCATAGAGGCCCTCTGACCTCCATTGGAGGCTCTTTGTTCGCATCCTCATCTCCTGAATAATCCAGGATTTGTAACAAGAGTGTAGATGTCAGAAAGGCAGGAATGGCAGTGCAGGCCTGAAGAGAACATGAACTCCAGAAGTGTCTCTCACAAGGAGCAAGCTCCCACAGGAAGCCACCTGCAGAGCCAGGGTGGGGCTGTGGCACAGGGCTGGGTGTCAGTCACTTCTGAAAGACAAGCAGGACACGGCAGAAGAGGAGCGAGGTCCTCAGCAGAGCCTTGAGAAATGCCCCACGTTCCCTGTCAGATGCCTAAGAGTCTGTTGGAGCTTCAGTCCCAGATGGAGCCTGACTGTAGTGCCAGTGTCACTTTGGAATCTGTGCCTCCCCGTGGGCAGAGAAGGACCCGGGAGAGCAGCAGCACATTGCTTTGGGAATGTGCGAGCCCATCAGTCTCTGAGTCCTGCCCCACAAATATTTTATGGGAAGTTGAAAGCCATCTTCTCTTGCTTTCTGCGCAGCTCCTTCTAGAGAAAGAGCATGAGCAGATTGCTCTATCAGAGATGCCTTGCCAGACTCGGCGAGAGCTGTTCCCAGCCCGAGAGCAGCTGCAGCAGCTCAGGCAGCAGGTGGAAGAGGCACAAGAGAATGGCCAGGTGAGCCTGCCTAGCCAGGTGACAGAGTGAAGGGCAGGAACAGGGACATAAAACGGAGCTCTTGGGACTGAGGAGGCCAGGAGTCCCACAGGCACTGAAAGCACAGAGCCTTGTCATCTGCAGAGACCAGTGCTGGGATGGGAGGGTTCCAATGGAAGCAGAGCTGGGTGGGGAAGCAGAAGGGAGGGGCTGAATGAATGTGATTTTGAGGCTGAAAGAGGAAAAAGCTGAGCCTGATGGCAGCTGCCAGTCACTTGCTCTGCATTTGTGTGTACAGAACATCAAGGCAGAGCCACAAGCAGAGCTGCCCGAAGCCAAGAGTGACATCAAGGCAGCAAAGAGGAGGAGCAAGGAGGACATCAGAAGCATCCAAGAGGAGAAGAATCTCCATCAGCACAGGAGCGATCTACAAGAGCAGGTGAGTGTAAGAGCTGAAGCCACTCCACTTGTGAGACATCCTCTCTCTGCTTCTTTGCAGAACATCGACAAAGAGCTGCAGGCAGAGCTGCAGGAAACTGAGGCTAGGATCAAGGCAAGGGAGAAGAGGCTGGATGAAGGACTGAAAATCATCCGAGAGGAAATTAATCTTCTACTCCAAAAGCATGAGGCTCTAGAAAAGCGAGTGAGTGAAACAGAGAGAGCCGCTGCAGTCACCAAACTGGTGGTTTCTGCCCTTCTTGCTTTTCCTCTGCAGAGCAGCAGGCGGGTGGGGTGATGTCTCTGAGTGCCATCCTGCTGTGGTCTCTATCACAGCCACTCTGAAGGACACGTCCTGGGCTGCTGAATCTCAGCTGCTGCCCTGGACAGTGCGACTAGTCCTTTGGCCTTTTGGCCAGCAGTCATCCAAATGGATTCCTGCTGGCCTGTTCCTGCTCTCCTTGTTTCTTGAGGTGTTTTTGCAGGTCAGCTTGGTGACCCTGATGGATCTTGAAACAAGCTGTCTGTATCCCTTGTGAACCTGTTCTTTCCCTTTCCTCACAGTCGCTGACCCACGGCTGACAGGGATAAGCTGTAGTGTCTGACTGCTTTGTTGTGTTTGACTTGAGGTGGAAGTGTTGACATCTCACCTGGCAGCCTGCAAAGACTTCCAGCAAGTGATTGGCCACAAAGAGCCCCAAGGCTGGCGTGGGGCACAGGAACTGTCCCAGCTGGACCTGCTGCAGCTTGAGCCCGTCCCGAAGATGGTGGAGGAAAAGAGGACTCCATGGGAGGAGGTAGAACATTAGAACAAGGAGATGCAAGTGTGTCCATAGCCCTTGGAGGGGGAAAAGAGTGCTTGGGAGGAAGTGGAATAGTCATTGCAGCAGTCATCCTTCAGAAAATCCATGAGAATGTTACAGGAATCTGGCCATGAACTCAAGTAAAATCAGCCTTTGGTTTTGACCCATCCGGTTTGAGAAGTGGACATGCAAAAAAATCCATTTTAAGAGCCCTGCATGTGGCTGACAGCATCTTCCTCTGGGCCTGCATTTGAAATGGGATCCCAGGGCAATCTCTGCGAGCCAGACTTTCTGACACAACCTCATTTCTTGTCTCAGATCTACACAGGCTCTCGCATGGAACCTGCTCCTGCAGCAGCAGCAGCAGCAGCATTGTCTAAAGGAGCCTTTGCACCCCAGCCTGAGAAGTGGAGCCCGGGCAGTTTGCTCAGCTCCAACAGCGACACAGCTTCTTCCCATCAACAGGAGATGGAGGATGACCTCCTGGAGCTACTGAGTACGTCTTGTGTATTTCTTGTGTGAGGGACAGTGTATTGTGTGCATGTGTCAGCATAGCTGTGCCAAATGTTGCTCCGCAGTTTGGTGTCACAGGGACATTTAGGACTCCTCACAGGAAGTGCTGTGCTCCGAGGCAGCGAGGGAGTGCTCTGGGTGTTCCTGCTGCCTCTGAGCACAGCTCAGACTGCCTTGGCTTTGCCTGAGCTTCCCTCTCTGCTGAAGGCAGAAGCAGGGATTGTTCCTGCATCAGCTGTGACCTAGCAAATGATCTAGGCAAGTCCTCTGTGCTAGTGGCCAAACTGAACGGAATATTTGGCTTCCTAAATTCTCCTTAGACTCCTGATTTCTCAGCATTCATCAGAGCAAAAGACCTTCGCAGAAATTGTTTGGTTTTGGGGTTTTGTCTTTTGGTGGGTTTGTAAGGATTTTGGTTGGTGGTTTGTTGTTTTGGGGTTTTTTTGTGTTTGGTTTGGTTTGAGCCTTTTTTTTTTTTTTTTGGTGAAGTTGTTTTTTCTCCATCCTGAAGGAGCTCTTCTTCCTCATGTGTCTTATTGGTGTAATTTTGATGACTGTTACTATTACCACTACTACATCTACAGTTGGTTTTTATGACAATGCAACATTTTTGCCAATGACCACTTCTTTGAAAAAACATCAAGTGACAGCACAAATTGAGAGCAAGAGGTGTTTTCCACATGTCCCCAAAGAAAAAGCAGATACTTTATAACAATCCCTATTTAATATCCTAGTTTCATGCTTATAAGGATGTGTCCAAGAGACACATTGATGTGGCGTGGTCAGGTAAAACTGCACTGCAGGCATTTCTCAGGAGTGAGCCTCCAGCCCATCCACTGTCTATCCCTCAGATCCGTGGCACTTTTTCATCCCTGATTCCCAATCATTCCCGTGACTGTTAGAATGCCACCCGTTGGCCCAAGCCCTGCACAGCTCACTCTCTAGGAAAACACATGAAGCCCTTTGTGATTCTGCAGCACAGCCCATTGAATCTGCTTCCTGCCCATAACAGCTGCCAGTGCTGTGCTCTCAGGTAAGACCTGGGGGGGGCTGAGAACAGAGCCCAGTTGACTCTGTGTCTACCATCACCTGTTGGGACAAGAAGGGCATTGATGTGCACCTCGGTGTGTCTGATCTCAAAGCCAATCCTCTTGTGTCCTGAAAGGGGGCAAGAGCTTGGAACAGGGCTCGGTCTGGCTGTGGCTTCTTCCCAGTGCTTGTCAGTGCTCATCCTTGGGCCTTCCCAGCCCTGCTGTGGTACCTGCCCTGCCCCTGACGGCCGCTGCGACTGCAGAGGCTGGAGCCTTCCTCAGCTGAGAGAGTCCTGCTGCTGCCCGGCCGCTGCAGCACGGAGCTGCCGGGAGGCAGCAGCCCCTCGTCTGGGCCGGCTTCTGCATGGCACGGCCTGGACTCACGAGAGGCTCAGCATCTCCTCTGGGCAGCTGTCCGTGCCACGCCGGCGCCCGAGGAGCACTGCTGTCCTTGCTGCCCGTGGCCGCTGTGCCGAGCTGGGAAGGCGGGGACGTGTGCGGAGCTGAGAGGGCGAGTCCAATGCCAGCGACTGATCCGCGCAGTCAGGGGGAAGACAAGCAGTGTGGTTCTTCACATGGGACACGGGCAAGGGCATCTTTGAACTCAGCCTGCCCATAACGGCTGAGCATCCTGATGCGGAAAGCCCCGTTGGTATTGGTCACAACGTGAGCTGCTCTGGTTTACAAAAAGAAAGGCATTCTTTTGGCAAGATGCCCTCCTCTCCTGCGAATGCATCTCTCTGTGCTTTGTTTCCTCTCAAGAGATCTCTTCAGAGGACTGTAGAAAATCAGTCTCAGTGCTGGCCATCTGTGCTGCAGAGCTGCCTGGCTTGTTGCTGTTGCTGTTGTGGTTCTTGTCGCTGTTGTTGTTGTTACCCAGATGACCACAAAAGGCTCAGAGCCCCAGAGAGTGGGGCTGCCTTTTGTATCTCCTGGAAGGTGGCATGTCTGCTTTCAAGTGAGCATCTTGCACTTTGTTTCCCTCAGGGAAAATGGTGAGCATGGAAAATCCGGTGATGAAATACACTGAACTGGAAAATATCGGCAGCGGGTGAGTCCAACCACAGTTTCTTCTACAAAACCATGGGCCAGCTGTTCTGCTGGTGGAATATCTATCAAGTGTCAAGTCAGGCAAGCTGCAAACATGTTCAGACACTGGGCTTAGATTGGCCCATCTCTCAGTGCTGGTCAGAATTTGTAAGTGTGGTCAGAAGGCATTGTCAAAGACATCTCCACGCTGCCACGGTCTTGCCTGCAGCAAGGAACAGGAGCTGGAAGATCTCCTGTCTCTCAAGTGTGGGACAGCTGTGTGTTAATTTCCTTAGCATTTTTGTATGTCTCAAAATCATCCGGCCACACTAATGAAAGGAGAATCTTGCTTGCCTGAAAGAGCAGCCTAGCCCCTGGTAGCTGTCAGATAACAGTTCTCAGGAACAGTTCTTTCCAAGAGGTTGCTGAAGGAAATACTCGGTGGTCAGGATTAGAACCACACAGTTTAGAAACGGAAACTCAAGATGAAAGAATAAGCTCTCTTTTTGAGCTGAGGCACTAAAGCCCAAAGCTTCAGGAACAGGCCCAGTGCCCATGCACTGGAGAGGAAAATGCATCATGTGCCCTCTGGCAGAGCCCTCATGCCTCCTGCAGGTTTTAGGCACTTAGAGCAGAGATCTCCTGTCCGGGCTGGCTTTCACGCCAAGATCTAAACAGCTTCTCCTTTCTTTGCTGCTGTTTTGTTTCTAGGGGTTTCGGAGAAGTTTGCAGAGCATTCGACAATGCCACAGGAGGAGAGGTAAATGTCAACAGTCCCTGCAGATTCTGCAGCTCTTGAGGGCTTTCCCCTCTGGTGTGAGTTGTGGCTGGAGCTTTGGGTCACCGGGAGAGCTGTGCTGCAAAGGCACAAGAAGCACAGACTGGTGCCAGCCTGCAAAATACATTTGGGACAGTCGTTGTCCTTCTCAGCTGCCAGAAGGAAGGCAAAGAGAGCAGTGGTTCCTTTTGGAGAAGGAAATGCTCACTCACTCTCAGTGGCTAAAACAAAGGTGGTGCCTTAGAGCATCTCACTGCTTTCTTGTGGCTACAGCTTCAGAGTCCTGAATTCTCATTTCTGGCTGCCAGCAAATACATCTGAACCTTACTGGTAGTTCCTTAGCAACCTGCAGTGCTGCACTTGGGAACTGCACGTAGGGAGGGATCTGCAAGGCGTCCCTAAGAGCCCTAAGCCCTGCTTATAGCCCAGGATGTATCCATAGAGTAGCAAGGCTTGGATTACTTCTCTGGATCCCAGGCAGAGCAGCAGAGGGTGTGGGCAGAGCTTTGTGGGTGATAGTTGAGACACCATTGTTACCAAGTGGACAAGGCAAAACGTCAGTGGCCATGTGTCCTGTTTCTGGCCCACAAGGGAGCGGAGAAATGGGCTGTTGGAATGTCAGTTCCTAATTACTCCAGTGTCTAATCACAAGGCACTTTGGCACAGCTCAGCTGTGTCATTCCAAAATCACTCGCTCCATGTGTGTTGTGGTCTCGTGCCACCAACTTCTCAAGGTACTGATTGTCATTGTCATTTTAGGTGGCCATAAAGAAAAGTAGTCTGCAAGGACTGAGGAGGAAGGAAGTAACTGTCAATGAACTCATGATCATGAAGATGAATAGGAATCCCAACCTGGTCAACTATTTAGACAGGTGAGTGGTCGTGGTCTTATCCCATGAATGTTTGTTTACCTACTGCAAGCATGAGAGGTCAAAAACCAACTTTGGTCTGTGGCAGAAAATAGAGCTGTTAATTACTGATCAATTATTATTTCTCTTCTCATCTCCAATGGATGGGAAGAGAGTGCATTTTGTCTGCATTAGTCTTCCCTGGCACACATCGTTTGACAATTCTTCAAAAGCCTGCACCAGTGCTATCTTACTAAGTCAATACCCTCTAAGTTCACTGCCACCACGTTGTCTTGGGGCTTGATTTTTCTCAAGAGTCTTAAATGCTGATGAACCATCCGAGAGAGGATTTCCCTTGGACTGCAGCCCCTCTTTTCCATTGCTGTGCATGCCAGGAAGACTAGATGCTTTTTTTCCATAAACACCATGTGTGACAGCTTTTTATCTGGGCTGTTAGTAAACTGTGTTTTTCACTTGCTGGCCATCTAAGACATCTCCTTTTTCACAGCTGTGCCTTTCTCCTTGACACAGCACAGACCGCAATCACTGCACAGCCTAGAGGGAACGTCTATTCCTTTGAGTCTGTCCTCGTTTCAAAGGGACCTGGAAACAAGAATCAATCGTTGTCTTTTCCAAACAGTGGCGTAGCCATGCACATTCATCTCCATGGCCTCATTTCCTTCTTTCAGCTACCTTGTGGATGATGAAGTCTGGCTGGTGATGGAGTACATGGATGGAGGCACTCTGACTGATGCCATCTATGAGATGTACATATCTGAAGATGAGATGGCAGCCGTCAGTCGGGAGGTCAGGGATCCCACCTGTGCTTCCGAGGGCTTGGGCAGGATTGTCTGGGAAACAGGGGCTGAGAACTGGAGGGATTCCATGT
Source organism: Aphelocoma coerulescens (assembly GCF_041296385.1). Taxonomy (NCBI): domain Eukaryota; kingdom Metazoa; phylum Chordata; class Aves; order Passeriformes; family Corvidae; genus Aphelocoma; species Aphelocoma coerulescens. The sequence continues at coordinate 986,941 of NW_027184071.1, forward strand.
GCCAAACTTTGCTTCTGTGTGGCTGCTATGCTATGGGGAAGCGGGGGAACTGCGTGGCAGTGTGCCTGCACTCCCTGTACTCTGTTCTTGTACTCTTATCTCCTGCTGTTGCATTCTCACTCTGTCTCTTGTATTTGTAGTTGCTGTTCTCCACCTTGCCTCTCTGAATGCTTGCCTGGAGCCTGTCTGCACGGCATTCCTTGCCTGTAAAAGCAAAGGTGCTGGTAGCAGAATTGGAAACTAATGGTAAAAGGGACTCATTTCTCAGAGTCCTCAGCTGAAAAGGGTAATAGTGCACCCAAAATGCTGTTTGCTTCTGAAAGGCGACTCATGTGATACTTCCAAGTCTGTGCTGAGGCCAGCAAGAAAACCTTTGCCATGCAGCCTCCCACCCAAAAGTGAGCCGCTTCACAGCAAAGGGAGGGACTCTTTCTTTCTTGGCAAAGCCTTGCTTGTCCTCTGGATGAAGAAAGCACATCCACTGCAGCAGCAGTCATTCTGGCTGCTTTGCAGAGGACAGTCTAGAACAGCAATTCCCGTTGGCTCTCTCAAAAGCTGACGTGCCTTCCCTTAGAAAGGTAGTGTTGGAGCAGCAAGCTCTTCCTCTCAATGGCTCTGTGTTCTGCCATTGCACTCTATTCCCCTGGAAAGGGAATCTTTTAGAGCTGTTTCCTTTCTTGTGGGCTCAAATCACACCACTCATTTTTATCCTCCTGTCTCTGTTTTCTCTCTCAGTGCCTGCAAGGACTGGATTTTCTTCACTCAAACCATGTCATCCATCGAGATGTGAAGAGCAGCAACATCCTTCTCAGAACTGACGGCTCTGTCAAGCTGGGTTGGTATATTCTTGGCCAGGCAGAGCGTTCCAGGCATGTGGGGTTTGGGGCTGCTTTTGAGTGACTGCCAGTTCCCCCAAAGTGGTGCTGCTGGCAGTGCAGGGACCCCTGCAGCGAGCTGAAGGCACAGTTGCAACGTGCACAGAGGTATGGCGAGGAAAAAGCCGTCCAGAGTGGCACTGGTTTGGGTCTGTGTGTGTCCCTTCCAGAGGGAGGGAGCTACAATCTAAAGGTTCCAGGGAATAAAAGCCACTTCTGGGGGCAGGATTAAAAAATTTAAAAAGCAGCCACTTCCGTGTTTCCTTGGCTAAAGTCCTGAGGAAACAGAGCAGGGACGGATTTCCAGGAGATTCAACAGCGCTTTCTCAGACTTACAGTGGGGAGTTCTTTTGCTTGGTTTCCTAATTGTACAGAACTTTTTTGTTCTCCTCAGCTGATTTTGGCCTCTCTGCTCAGCTCACCCCTGAGCAGAATCTAAGGAGCTCAGTGGTCGGGACGCCTTGGTGGATGGCGCCTGAGGTTGTGCTAGGTCAACCATATGGCCCCAAAGTGGACATATGGTCTCTTGGAATTGTGGGATTCGAAATGGTGGAACGAGAAGCTCCTCACTGGAATGAAAGTCCTACCTCGGTAAGGAGCAAATACTCACTGATCCCTCTGTCTTTTTCACCTATCCTGTGTTCTGTCCTCCATCAGACAAAATCCCATTGCCGTCTGCTGGCACTGCTTCCACCAAGGTCCCCTTCTAAAAATGGCCCTGCAGCACATCAGCATCTGCTGTAGTTTTGGTTGCATCGGTGGGGGAACTCAGGCCCTACCACATGCAAACACTCTCCATTCTCAGGCAACACTTTCCTTTGGGTTTTAAGTTGTTCCAGCTCGTCTGTCTGTGTAGATGTCTCTAATAACACAAAACACACATCTCAGAGCTGGTGTTACATTTCCAGAAAAGAAGGAAAGAAACCCAAACCAACAAAGTTTCTAAAACAGTGGTTTTCTAGAGAAGAACTGCACTCCCTGTACGGTTTCTTGGCACTTGCCTAAAACCTGGGCATGAGGGTGTAAAGGCCACATAGTGTCTTCTGCTTCTTGTGCAGTGTTGCTGAAACACTTAGTGACCATATTTCTGTCATAGCCCAAGCCACGTTCTCCACGTGACCAAGCTGCAGCCTGGTGACACGGAGAGCCTGCCAAAACCTCCCATTTGTTACCTGGCACTTTCTGGGATGGGCACATCTTTAATGCATTGACTTGAGTATCCAGAAAAGCAGAGGGCTACCATAGGGATAGCATTTCTCCTTCTGCTGATTTGACCACGAAAAGTTTTTCTTTTGCCACATCAGAGAAGCTGGAACTTGCAGACTGCTGCGAGACAGAGCTGCAGGTGGCTCCTGTGTGCCCAAACAGGCATTTTCATCCCAATACGTTTCTGCATGCATCTTAACGTGTCTGTGTTGAATGCGAGGTTCCAAATGTTTCTTTCCTTACCTGAGCAATAACTCCCTTTTCTATAATAATACTTGAAAACAGTTAGAGCAAAGTCCCTCTTCCAAACTGCCTGTCAAGCTGGTGGGAATCTTCAGAGAAGCAAAACGTGCTTTTGCTGATGTAGTTGCCCCTAACTAGGTCAGCCAATCAAATCAGCTGCCGAGGCAAGCTCCGCTGGATGCTGGAAAAGCTGTGGCTGCTTTGGGGTTTGGGTTTTTTGTTGGTATAGGAAAGTCATCTCTGCCTCTCTGCCAAGGCAGAAATTGCCACTGCAGAGTTGAGCTTAAACAAGGGGCTCTGGGAGAGCATTTACAGACTTGAAACTGATGCCTGGAGTGGCTACCTAAAACCAGAGACTAGACAAGAATAAGAGAATCAAAATAGGTATTTATTTGAACGGCCTTCAAAGATACAGCCTGGGCAGTCAAAAGGCTACATCCAAGATGGACCCTGGGTCATGAGTTCTTCACAGTTTTGTAAGCTTGGTCCATTTCCATAGCAGGGTTAATTCTCCAATTATGAGCCCAGTAATGATGTAATTAGCCCAAGTTTGCCCCTCTTCAGAGGCTTTGAGTTCACACATTTTGGGCCCTGGGACAATCGGAGTGTCCTTGGAGAGCAAACCTAGAGAGGCTTTGTTATGTCTAACTAGCACGAGAGAACAGTAGCTAACAGGCCACACAAAACTTCCGAGCTACACACTAGGCAGTACAGGACTTGAAAAATAGAAAAGTTAAAACCTAAGGCATCAAAAGAAGCAGGTGGAGTCTTGTGTTTCCTTTTTCTCCAGGCTGAACTCCTGATAGCCACAGGAGGGACCCCACAGCTGCGGCAGCCCAACCTGTTCTCGGCTTCTCTGCGTCACTTCCTGAACTGCTGCCTGCAGACAAACGAGGAGCGGCGCTGGTCTGCCAAGGAGCTCCTGCAGGTAAAATGCAAAGGGGCTGCAGGTCAAACAGTGTCCGAGGATGGGCTCCTCCTCCACTGAAGCCCAAGGCATCAGATGAGCCCCCTTCCTCCTCATCTCCACTCTTGGTGCTTTCCAAATGAAAATGGTGAGGAATCCTGGGCTGGGCTGGCAGGGACCTGTAAAGGCCATCTGATCCATGTGGTGTGCAATGAGCAGGGATATCTTGAAAGAGATCAGGCTGCTCAGAGCCCCTTCCCACCTGACCTGGAATGTTTCCAGGGAAGGGACACTTACCAGCTCTCAGGACAACCTGTGCCACTGTTGCACTATGCTCCTTAGACCTACTCAGAGTAAATCCCCTTTTCATTTAAAAATATTACCCCTGCCTTTGAAGCACTGAGCTTGGAAAGTCATGGTTCATTGTTCTTGGTTGGTTTTTTTCCTTTGGGCAGCATCCATTTGTAACATCAGCCAAGCCTGCATCCAGCCTGGTGCCACTGATCCAGTCACTGAAGAAGTGGAAGGAGGAGGAGAAAAGATTGCAGTGGCAATCCATCCATTCAGGACTATTTTCTCCATGACCAGCTTAGATGAGGATTGTAGAGTAGGATTGTAGAGTAGGATTGCAGAGTAGGATTGCAGAGTAGGATTGTAGAGTAGGATTCTAAATAAATAAAGTTTCTGAAACCCCAACTCATCTGTAAGATTCCTTTCTTTCTCACCTTGTGATTTAGCTCAACTTTTCCTTCTCAATTGTCCGTTGTTTCTTAAAGGTGGAAAGAGACACTTATGGCTTCTTTGGTATGGTTTGTCAGTGGGGCAGGCTCTTCTTCATTCATCCTCTCCAGACCACACTGCCTTTGCAATACGGCACACTGGCCGGTTTTTGTCCAGCCATTGTGCTTGTAGTTGAGGCAGAAAGGGCAATGGCATTTGCAGGCAAAAGCAGAGGAGGAGTTGTGCAGCCAAGACATCCTGTGCAGATGTAGGTGTTGAGCTGTGACTCGAGAGCACTGGGGTTCCTGCCACTTGGATTTGTATCCCTAAGTGCAATCTCTTTGGCTCAGGGAGAGTCTTGCTCAGCTGAGAAAGCAGAAAGCTCAGCGAGGGTGCTCTGAAAGGTCTCGTCTGAGGCAGAGCTGTCAGCGAGCGTGAGGTGAGAGCGGCCCGGCCTTGCCCAGGCTGGAGCCCCAGCAGAGCCCACGCAGAGCCCAGAGCAGCCTGAGGCTGGGCAGAGGCAGGCTGGCAGGAGGCCCTTGGAGCTGCAAGAGGCAGCAGCCTGGCACTGGGTGCCTCTTCCTGGGAGCGGGCACATGGTCCCATCTCAGAGCCAAAGCGGCAGCTGGCTGCTGCCGAGGGAAGCGTAGCCGTGCTGGGCACAGCGCAGACTGGTGCCATTGGCCGTCTGGAGGCGGCCCAGGAGGAGAGAAAGGCAAAAGGCAGCCGAGGGCTGGTGCCCCGGCTGAGGATTGCTACTCTTCTGCCGGCTGCCCTGGAAGTCCTGGGAAAGGTTAGCAGTGTGTGCAGCAGCCTGGGCACAGCGGGAGGGAGCCGGGCTGCTCCGCAGGCTCGAGCACGGGGCAGCGTCCTTCAGGCACGGCACTTCTGCCAGGGGCACTGAGGCCAACGGGAGGCAGCGACAGCTCGTCAGGTCAGATCTGCAGGAGCCAGTGCCTCACACAGCTCGGGGAGGAAGCGCCTGCAATCCTGCAGTTCTGCACTGAGTCAGAGCAAAGGTGTGGAATGCAGAGCGTTCTGCAGAAATATTCGGGACCACCAGGCCAGCCTGCTTTGTGCTCTCCAGGGCACAGCAAGCAGTGCACCATGCAGCTCTGAGTTGCTGGCAGAGAGATGTTAAAAAGGAACTCACTTTTGGATACAATTAAATGGTAACAAAGTCATCGAAGCAAAGGAAAACTGCTTATGAGTAACGATTCCGTTGAGCCGGGTGTGTGCCTCCCTCCCCGAGAGCTCAACACACCCCCCCTCTAAGAAAATGGCTGCTTTTTAGACCCTTTCCCAGCCGGGACGGTCCCTGTCCCCTTTCCCAATGGGTGGGTACTAAGAAACTTAGGTGCTCTCCTGACCACCTTCTTTTCTGTCCCCTCCCCTCTCATCCTACTTCCTTTTTAGTCAGGTCTTCAACCCTGCCCCTCTCCCAGCTCCCAGCAACACCCAGCAATTTAACTAGAACAGCTCCAAACCATAAATCCAACATACATCCAACAATTTTCATTCTTTGACCTAAACCCCTTTTGGCTGCAGCAAAATATTACTTCCTCTCTCAGAGGGAATCGGGGATGTGCCTGAGGCTTGTGCTTGAGTAGTGAACTGATTTGGAAGGGAGCAGAAGGCTTTCAGTAGGCAATTTGTGTTTTCTTTATTACTTTGGGAAAGAAAGATGCAATGTGGCTTCACGCAGCAAAAGCACTTGCAGGGTGCAGTGACGAAATGTTGTGTTCAATTCCCAGGGAAGGAAGGTGTAAATGACCATCAGAGGAGAATTTGAGGAATGGGTGTTACGGGTTCAGGAGGACGCCCATGCCCAGAGAACTCAAGACACAGTCAGAATTGCAGAGCAAATGAATTTTAGTAGTCACGTTAGCAAGAAATACATACCGGCGCCTGGCTGCTGGAAAAGCCACCGAGCAGGAGAAGGAGATAGAGCATGGTTCCTGAGTGGGAGGGGCAGAAGGGCAGGACTCCTTCAGGGCATCCCCTGGATAAAAATGGCGTGCGTCATGTCGTCCTCTCCCCTCCACCCCAGGAGCACACCTTATATCTCCTCCTCAGGAGTGGCCAGTTTCAACATCATTTCGTCCAGGGCCAGCTTACGAGATGAGGTCACATTGGCCCATGATCATACTCCATGCCAACAATGGCTCCATTATGTATTGTTTCTCCTTTCCCAGGATGAGTTCCACCAGGTGACCGATACCTAGTTTCATTTCTAGAAGTTAGTCCCGCTAACTAACAATACAGTCGTCTTCTGCATTATCTTGTCGATGTGCAACACTGCGGACCAAACATGTCAGGCCTCAGATCTGTCTCCTATCCCTGACACATGGGGATGTTCCCCAAATGACCACCAGAGACCCTCAGGACACCCCTACTCTCACATCAAGAACTTCTGACAAGTGGTTTAAATATGTCAAATAGTTTGAAGTCATGTTTAGCCTGTGAGTTTCAGCAAAGTAATGAGTGTGTCTTAGTTCCATGGGTACAAACTAGTAAGTGAGATTGCTGGGTGTGCACGTGTTAGGGAAGTGATTCCCCATGCACCCAGCGCTGAAATCAAGTGACGCCTCCTTTCTAACGCTGAGCTGGCAGCAGGGATGGATCCCTGCTTGGTAACCTTTCATTGTGGTCACTTATATTGAACAGTAAAAAAGGTTGAAATGAAATATTTCAAGCCGTTTCCCCCTGGTTTCCCTTTCCTGGGGGCCAAAGCTCTGTGCCCCAGGTGGCCTGGGTGTCTGCAGAGAAATGCAGCCCCCACAAAGCCCTTGGTTTTCCCACAAGTCATCATCACTCCTTCCCAGGTGCGCCCAGCTCTGGCAGGAGAGAGAGAGCCCACGGCGCAGTGGGCACCGTGCCCTCCCAGCCGGGGCTCTCTGGCACAGAGCAGCAGCAGCGCCAGCACCTTTCAACCCGCTCCTGGCCTTGGCTTCAGCCGGGAGCCAGAAGCCTCTGGAAATCAGCACTGCCAGTTGCATTCCCAGCTTGGAGCAGCTCCTGCGGGTGGGCAAATCCTGCCCGTTCGACTGCTTCCATAGAGGACGAAAGGCAGAGGCAGAGATGTACCTACAGAGGGGACCAGGGCGTGTCCAATAAAAGTGCAAATGTGTGGGGAGATTTGTTAGGAATTATTACAGCTGTCATGCAACTAGTGCCTTCTCTCCTGGATCTGTGCAATGCTTTGGGCCATTTTCTTGGTCTAGTTTCCTTTGCTTTGGTCCCATCTCAGTGTTCACTTGGGGTACAGGCTGTAGGTGCTTGGGGCACTCTTTGAGTTACTCTTGGAGCCCTTGAACAACAGGGTTTGGCCCACGAGGGGACTTTGTGCTGCTTTGTGACAGAGGAGAACTTCCCAGGCTATTGTGTGTTTGCTGCAGGGAAGCTTGGGTTGCTTAGCATCAATTCCCAGACCAACGCAGAGCAGCTGCTTTGTGATGTCAGGGCATGGTTGCCACGTTGTGGTGCTGTCATCAGAAGGTTGCCTTGGTGCACAGAAGGTCTCAGTGTCAGAGCAGCTCTTGGGCTTGCTCAGAGCAGGAGCATCCTCCTGGTTGAGGCCTTGTCAGGGGGCAGCTGCACTCTGACAGGAGCCTTGTTTTTTCTTGTGTTAGAGCACAGTCTGCAAACTTGCACAGCAGGGCTAAAATCATGGAGGCATTTGCTGCTGCAGTTTGCACTGTGTATGGCATTGGTTATTCTGCCTATTACCTGACTAACCTGACACGTGAGTAGAGGTTTTCCCTGGGTGTAACCCAACCTGGCTTGTGTAGGGCTTCCTGCTCTTTCTTAGTAACTGAGTTGATTTTGAAACAAAAAGACCATTAGGATGCCACTGCTTTGGTAAAGCTCCTGTCAACACGTTCAGCTCAAAAGAGGGTGTCTGTAGCCAGGGAGGTGCGGGCAGCATTTGCAAGGGAACGTGCAGGGGTTCCCTTCCCTCCACGGGAGAGTCTGTGGCAGCCGAGTCTGTCATTTCCTCAGGGGGCTGGGTCAAGCAGGACAACTTTGAAAAGGCAGCCTGGGAGGTGTTCTCAGAAGGCCTTCAAAGAACTCTGCAGTTCTGCCTGGAATTCAGGGAAAGCTTCTTTGTTTCTAAATTTTGTCATGAAAAGATTTGACTGTCTAACTCGACCCTTTAATGAGTGCTAAAATAGCGATTCTTTTTGCAATGAAGTGCAAACTCCCAAACAGTGAGTGTCTGCTCCTGAACCCCAGAGCTGCTCCTGGGCTGTTTCCCAGTCAAACTATGACATCTCAGGGGGGTTTGGGGGAAGGTTTTCTGGGCAACGGTTTTCAGTAACTTAATGGAATTAATGCATGCAACTTATTTTTTAAAAAAAGAACCTGAAGGAGAGGATAAAAAAGGCAGCTTTAGCTGTTGGGCAGAAGAGAAATATTGGGTGTTGAAGAACAATTTGCATTTTCTTGATCAAGTTTGTATTCATTTACTGGCAAAAGAGGCCAAAGCCTAGGCACAACCAAGAATATTGTCCTGCTCTCTTGCTGGCTGTGTGGAAGAACTGTGTCTGCTGGAGGGCTGTTGTGAAAAGAAAACCCTCTCTGTTTGGGTGGACTTGTTCTGCGGGATTAACCAGCACAGACGGTTTTTTCACAGCATCTGGTTCATTTTCCCTTCCCACTGCAGGTCACATGATCCGTGTATTCGTCAGTCCTGATCCTGAGGTGAGTGAGACAGGAACTTTTGATGTTCCTGGTGTTTAAGAACTGTGTAGAAATCTGTGAGCTTGGCCTGTGGCAGTAGAGTAAGGAGGCTGAGCTGGGTGGGCAGAAAGAAAATCCATGTTCATGTCTGCAGCAGCAATAGCAAAGGCATCGCTGTGTAATAGCTGCTTTTGCATTTCAGAGCTGTCGCAGAACTAAAAGCCCAGCTTTGCAGAGAGAACGTTGCTTGCTGAGAGTAGCCAGGCTGCAATATCTAATTCAGAGCAATATGCAGTACTGTTGAATTAGCCCATTTTACTTTAGTTGGAGGCACTTGGAATCCCATTGCTATGCAAGGTTATGATTTCTCCTTAGTAGAGCTGGTTGTAGAGCTGAATAGAGATAAGGTTAGAAATGACATGTAACTGCCTGTCCCTCACACTCCTGCCTGTCCACAGAGCCCAGAACCAACCTCAGGCTCTCCTCTGGCTCCCTCTGCTCCTGGAGAAGAGGTTGAAGAGGCTGAAGAGGCTGAAGAGGCTGAAGAGGAGAAAAATGTCCAGAACTCTCCAGCTGTGGTCAGTCATGAATCTGAACGTCGTGAGCCGGTAAGTGGCAGTTCTGGTTGGGGCTGTCTTTAGAGGAAATCAGAGCTGCAAGTTTCTGAGCGGCCAGCACTTGCTGGTGGTGGCCGAGGATGCTGAGTGCTGGAGTCCTGCCAGGACCTAGCGATTCCCCCCAGCCAGTGAGAGCTGGAACACGGCCTTTGAGCTGTCATGTTCAGGCCCCAGCTTGCTGGGATTCCAAGAGGGGCAAACGTGAATCATGAAGGCTCCCCTGTCGCCAGAGGAGGGAGCGCTCCAAAGACACCGCTCTCAGCCTTGCCAGACACGTGGGGGACACGGTGGCCTGGAGAGCCATGTCCCACTGCACAGGCTGGCCAAGTAGCTGCTGGCACAAAAGCTGTTGATGTGAGCACACAAGTGCTTTGGGGTGGTTTGTCCACATGAGCTTCTTGGGTGGGCTGAGCTGGGAGTATTTCAGAGACACACTGGGGATGGGGAGCTGCTGCTTGAAGTCAGGGACTTTGGTGCCTTGGTTGCCAGGTTGTTCTCTGGCCTCTTCAGGCAGAGCAGTGAGGAGCAGAGCTGACAGGGGCTCTGAGTGCGCCTGTGTTTTTGCTTTTGATAAGCTGCAAAGAGGTGGTTGTGTTGTGCACGGACCTGTGTGGGGCCACTCTTCTCCCGTGTGGCAAAAGAAGCAAAGTGCGCAGTTGGGAGCCCTTCTTCCGTGGCAGAAGCCAGAGGCTGCCATGTTTCTGCAGATACTTTCTGTTGTGAAGTCTGTTTTTAAAACTGCATTTGAAAACTGCATTGGAGCCTAGAGTGGGGGCAAAGATGTTGCTCTGAAGTAGGTGGCACTTTCATCTTTTTGTTTGTTGGTTTGTTGGTTTTCTAGGAGGAGACTCCCTGTCTTTTCTTTCTCGGCAAACAAAGGTGCTTTTACTCAACCTTTCCTGGACTTTTCTAGCACTGGACGAGATTCTGCTAGAATTTTAGCTTGCAAGCTGGCGGTTCTGGAAGTTGCAGTATTTTTGCATGAGAACACGTAGTTTGGGGCAAGGAGATTGGTGCAGAAGGAGCTGTTCTGGTGTCCGGCCAGCCAGCAGGGCCTTGCACATCACTCTCAGGTTAACAGCGCCCGTGCCTTTTGGCAGCCCAGGGGAGCAGAATGTGTTGTATTCCAGGTATGGGAATTCAGCAGGAAATCCACACCCTTGCATTCCAGCTGGTCCTCAGAGGTCAGAGGGTCTGGGAGGGGCTCAGCTTCATTTCTGAAGTGCAGCCACTTTAACATCATCAGTCTGGTTGAGTCCAAGAGAAGAACTTGCCCCAGTACAGATGCACAAAGAGTGCAGTTCCCAGTGCAGTGCCCTGGGTCTGATCGCATTCTATAAGGCCCTTCCTGCTCCAGGTTCCCCAAGAGTGTGGTTTATTGAAGCAACAGGAGAGCAAGTTCAGGATTGCTGCTGATCAGGGCACTGGCTACAGAGTGTTGATGTGTGTAGTGAGGGAAAGCATAGCATAGGAAAAGAGAGATGATAACAGTGAGATCGATCTGTCTATCTATCCATCTATCTATCTATCTATTGATCTATCTATCGATCTGTTTATCTAAATGAAACTTCCTGGCTCTGCTCCAAGGCAATTGGAGGTGCAAAGCTCACCTAAAGACATCCTTTCAGGAGAGGAGGAGAGACATGTTCCATCAAGCGATCCCGAGCAGGCAGAGATGTTTCCCCCTCCAGAGATGGTTGTTTTTTCCCCTCAGAGGTGTTTTCCTCCCCCTGTTTATCCGTGAAAGTTTGGTCTGTCCTATGGGTGTGGAGCAATCCCATCCTCTAGGTGGGGTTTGGTGACTCTGGTCAAACATGCATTACAGGACACATGGTTTCCATCACTGGCATCCTGAAGGGTGTCTAAGTTAATTTGTTAATTGGGCCTTCTGAGGGTCTCTGTTACTGCCGGTCAGAATTCTCAGTTGACAAAAGAGGGAGGACAAGAAACACCTTGGTTCCCCTCCATATACTGAGGTGGCCATAGAGGCCCTCTGACCTCCATTGGAGGCTCTTTGTTCGCATCCTCATCTCCTGAATAATCCAGGATTTGTAACAAGAGTGTAGATGTCAGAAAGGCAGGAATGGCAGTGCAGGCCTGAAGAGAACATGAACTCCAGAAGTGTCTCTCACAAGGAGCAAGCTCCCACAGGAAGCCACCTGCAGAGCCAGGGTGGGGCTGTGGCACAGGGCTGGGTGTCAGTCACTTCTGAAAGACAAGCAGGACACGGCAGAAGAGGAGCGAGGTCCTCAGCAGAGCCTTGAGAAATGCCCCACGTTCCCTGTCAGATGCCTAAGAGTCTGTTGGAGCTTCAGTCCCAGATGGAGCCTGACTGTAGTGCCAGTGTCACTTTGGAATCTGTGCCTCCCCGTGGGCAGAGAAGGACCCGGGAGAGCAGCAGCACATTGCTTTGGGAATGTGCGAGCCCATCAGTCTCTGAGTCCTGCCCCACAAATATTTTATGGGAAGTTGAAAGCCATCTTCTCTTGCTTTCTGCGCAGCTCCTTCTAGAGAAAGAGCATGAGCAGATTGCTCTATCAGAGATGCCTTGCCAGACTCGGCGAGAGCTGTTCCCAGCCCGAGAGCAGCTGCAGCAGCTCAGGCAGCAGGTGGAAGAGGCACAAGAGAATGGCCAGGTGAGCCTGCCTAGCCAGGTGACAGAGTGAAGGGCAGGAACAGGGACATAAAACGGAGCTCTTGGGACTGAGGAGGCCAGGAGTCCCACAGGCACTGAAAGCACAGAGCCTTGTCATCTGCAGAGACCAGTGCTGGGACGGGAGGGTTCCAATGGAAGCAGAGCTGGGTAGGGAAGCAGAAGGGAGGGGCTGAATGAATGTGATTTTGAGGCTGAAAGAGGAAAAAGCTGAGCCTGATGGCAGCTGCCAGTCACTTGCTCTGCATTTGTGTGTACAGAACATCAAGGCAGAGCCACAAGCAGAGCTGCCCGAAGCCAAGAGTGACATCAAGGCAGCAAAGAGGAGGAGCAAGGAGGACATCAGAAGCATCCAAGAGGAGAAGAATCTCCATCAGCACAGGAGCGATCTACAAGAGCAGGTGAGTGTAAGAGCTGAAGCCACTCCACTTGTGAGACATCCTCTCTCTGCTTCTTTGCAGAACATCGACAAAGAGCTGCAGGCAGAGCTGCAGGAAACTGAGGCTAGGATCAAGGCAAGGGAGAAGAGGCTGGATGAAGGACTGAAAATCATCCGAGAGGAAATTAATCTTCTACTCCAAAAGCATGAGGCTCTAGAAAAGCGAGTGAGTGAAACAGAGAGAGCCGCTGCAGTCACCAAACTGGTGGTTTCTGCCCTTCTTGCTTTTCCTCTGCAGAGCAGCAGGCGGGTGGGGTGATGTCTCTGAGTGCCATCCTGCTGTGGTCTCTATCACAGCCACTCTGAAGGACACGTCCTGGGCTGCTGAATCTCAGCTGCTGCCCTGGACAGTGCGACTAGTCCTTTGGCCTTTTGGCCAGCAGTCATCCAAATGGATTCCTGCTGGCCTGTTCCTGCTCTCCTTGTTTCTTGAGGTGTTTTTGCAGGTCAGCTTGGTGACCCTGATGGATCTTGAAACAAGCTGTCTGTATCCCTTGTGAACCTGTTCTTTCCCTTTCCTCACAGTCGCTGACCCACGGCTGACAGGGATAAGCTGTAGTGTCTGACTGCTTTGTTGTGTTTGACTTGAGGTGGAAGTGTTGACATCTCACCTGGCAGCCTGCAAAGACTTCCAGCAAGTGATTGGCCACAAAGAGCCCCAAGGCTGGCGTGGGGCACAGGAACTGTCCCAGCCGGACCTGCTGCAGCTTGAGCCCGTCCCGAAGATGGTGGAGGAAAAGAGGACTCCATGGGAGGAGGTAGAACATTAGAACAAGGAGATGCAAGTGTGTCCATAGCCCTTGGAGGGGGAAAAGAGTGCTTGGGAGGAAGTGGAATAGTCATTGCAGCAGTCATCCTTCAGAAAATCCATGAGAATGTTACAGGAATCTGGCCATGAACTCAAGTAAAATCAGCCTTTGGTTTTGACCCATCCGGTTTGAGAAGTGGACATGCAAAAAAATCCATTTTAAGAGCCCTGCATGTGGCTGACAGCATCTTCCTCTGGGCCTGCATTTGAAATGGGATCCCAGGGCAATCTCTGCCAGCCAGACTTTCTGACACAACCTCATTTCTTGTCTCAGATCTACACAGGCTCTCGCATGGAACCTGCTCCTGCAGCAGCAGCAGCAGCAGCATTGTCTAAAGGAGCCTTTGCACCCCAGCCTGAGAAGTGGAGCCCGGGCAGTTTGCTCAGCTCCAACAGCGACACAGCTTCTTCCCATCAACAGGAGATGGAGGATGACCTCCTGGAGCTACTGAGTACGTCTTGTGTATTTCTTGTGTGAGGGACAGTGTATTGTGTGCATGTGTCAGCATAGCTGTGCCAAATGTTGCTCCGCAGTTTGGTGTCACAGGGACATTTAGGACTCCTCACAGGAAGTGCTGTGCTCCGAGGCAGCGAGGGAGTGCTCTGGGTGTTCCTGCTGCCTCTGAGCACAGCTCAGACTGCCTTGGCTTTGCCTGAGCTTCCCTCTCTGCTGAAGGCAGAAGCAGGGATTGTTCCTGCATCAGCTGTGACCTAGCAAATGATCTAGGCAAGTCCTCTGTGCTAGTGGCCAAACTGAACGGAATATTTGGCTTCCTAAATTCTCCTTAGACTCCTGATTTCTCAGCATTCATCAGAGCAAAAGACCTTCGCAGAAATTGTTTGGTTTTGGGGTTTTGTCTTTTGGTGGGTTTGTAAGGATTTTGGTTGGTGGTTTGTTGTTTTGGGGTTTTTTTGTGTTTGGTTTGGTTTGAGCCTTTTTTTTTTTTTTTTGGTGAAGTTGTTTTTTCTCCATCCTGAAGGAGCTCTTCTTCCTCATGTGTCTTATTGGTGTAATTTTGATGACTGTTACTATTACCACTACTACATCTACAGTTGGTTTTTATGACAATGCAACATTTTTGCCAATGACCACTTCTTTGAAAAAACATCAAGTGACAGCACAAATTGAGAGCAAGAGGTGTTTTCCACATGTCCCCAAAGAAAAAGCAGATACTTTATAACAATCCCTATTTAATATCCTAGTTTCATGCTTATAAGGATGTGTCCAAGAGACACATTGATGTGGCGTGGTCAGGTAAAACTGCACTGCAGGCATTTCTCAGGAGTGAGCCTCCAGCCCATCCACTGTCTATCCCTCAGATCCGTGGCACTTTTTCATCCCTGATTCCCAATCATTCCCGTGACTGTTAGAATGCCACCCGTTGGCCCAAGCCCTGCACAGCTCACTCTCTAGGAAAACACATGAAGCCCTTTGTGATTCTGCAGCACAGCCCATTGAATCTGCTTCCTGCCCATAACAGCTGCCAGTGCTGTGCTCTCAGGTAAGACCTGGGGGGGGCTGAGAACAGAGCCCAGTTGACTCTGTGTCTACCATCACCTGTTGGGACAAGAAGGGCATTGATGTGCACCTCGGTGTGTCTGATCTCAAAGCCAATCCTCTTGTGTCCTGAAAGGGGGCAAGAGCTTGGAACAGGGCTCGGTCTGGCTGTGGCTTCTTCCCAGTGCTTGTCAGTGCTCATCCTTGGGCCTTCCCAGCCCTGCTGTGGTACCTGCCCTGCCCCTGACGGCCGCTGCGACTGCAGAGGCTGGAGCCTTCCTCAGCTGAGAGAGTCCTGCTGCTGCCCGGCCGCTGCAGCGCGGAGCTGCCGGGAGGCAGCAGCCCCTCGTCTGGGCCGGCTTCTGCATGGCACGGCCTGGACTCACGAGAGGCTCAGCATCTCCTCTGGGCAGCTGTCCGTGCCACGCCGGCGCCCGAGGAGCACTGCTGTCCTTGCTGCCCGTGGCCGCTGTGCCGAGCTGGGAAGGCGGGGACGTGTGCGGAGCTGAGAGGGCGAGTCCAATGCCAGCGACTGATCCGCGCAGTCAGGGGGAAGACAAGCAGTGTGGTTCTTCACATGGGACACGGGCAAGGGCATCTTTGAACTCAGCCTGCCCATAACGGCTGAGCATCCTGATGCGGAAAGCCCCGTTGGTATTGGTCACAACGTGAGCTGCTCTGGTTTACAAAAAGAAAGGCATTCTTTTGGCAAGATGCCCTCCTCTCCTGCGAATGCATCTCTCTGTGCTTTGTTTCCTCTCAAGAGATCTCTTCAGAGGACTGTAGAAAATCAGTCTCAGTGCTGGCCATCTGTGCTGCAGAGCTGCCTGGCTTGTTGCTGTTGCTGTTGTGGTTCTTGTCGCTGTTGTTGTTGTTACCCAGATGACCACAAAAGGCTCAGAGCCCCAGAGAGTGGGGCTGCCTTTTGTATCTCCTGGAAGGTGGCATGTCTGCTTTCAAGTGAGCATCTTGCACTTTGTTTCCCTCAGGGAAAATGGTGAGCATGGAAAATCCGGTGATGAAATACACTGAACTGGAAAATATCGGCAGCGGGTGAGTCCAACCACAGTTTCTTCTACAAAACCATGGGCCAGCTGTTCTGCTGGTGGAATATCTATCAAGTGTCAAGTCAGGCAAGCTGCAAACATGTTCAGACACTGGGCTTAGATTGGCCCATCTCTCAGTGCTGGTCAGAATTTGTAAGTGTGGTCAGAAGGCATTGTCAAAGACATCTCCACGCTGCCACGGTCTTGCCTGCAGCAAGGAACAGGAGCTGGAAGATCTCCTGTCTCTCAAGTGTGGGACAGCTGTGTGTTAATTTCCTTAGCATTTTTGTATGTCTCAAAATCATCCGGCCACACTAATGAAAGGAGAATCTTGCTTGCCTGAAAGAGCAGCCTAGCCCCTGGTAGCTGTCAGATAACAGTTCTCAGGAACAGTTCTTTCCAAGAGGTTGCTGAAGGAAATACTCGGTGGTCAGGATTAGAACCACACAGTTTAGAAACGGAAACTCAAGATGAAAGAATAAGCTCTCTTTTTGAGCTGAGGCACTAAAGCCCAAAGCTTCAGGAACAGGCCCAGTGCCCATGCACTGGAGAGGAAAATGCATCATGTGCCCTCTGGCAGAGCCCTCATGCCTCCTGCAGGTTTTAGGCACTTAGAGCAGAGATCTCCTGTCCGGGCTGGCTTTCACGCCAAGATCTAAACAGCTTCTCCTTTCTTTGCTGCTGTTTTGTTTCTAGGGGTTTCGGAGAAGTTTGCAGAGCATTCGACAATGCCACAGGAGGAGAGGTAAATGTCAACAGTCCCTGCAGATTCTGCAGCTCTTGAGGGCTTTCCCCTCTGGTGTGAGTTGTGGCTGGAGCTTTGGGTCACCGGGAGAGCTGTGCTGCAAAGGCACAAGAAGCACAGACTGGTGCCAGCCTGCAAAATACATTTGGGACAGTCGTTGTCCTTCTCAGCTGCCAGAAGGAAGGCAAAGAGAGCAGTGGTTCCTTTTGGAGAAGGAAATGCTCACTCACTCTCAGTGGCTAAAACAAAGGTGGTGCCTTAGAGCATCTCACTGCTTTCTTGTGGCTACAGCTTCAGAGTCCTGAATTCTCATTTCTGGCTGCCAGCAAATACATCTGAACCTTACTGGTAGTTCCTTAGCAACCTGCAGTGCTGCACTTGGGAACTGCACGTAGGGAGGGATCTGCAAGGCGTCCCTAAGAGCCCTAAGCCCTGCTTATAGCCCAGGATGTATCCATAGAGTAGCAAGGCTTGGATTACTTCTCTGGATCCCAGGCAGAGCAGCAGAGGGTGTGGGCAGAGCTTTGTGGGTGATAGTTGAGACACCATTGTTACCAAGTGGACAAGGCAAAACGTCAGTGGCCATGTGTCCTGTTTCTGGCCCACAAGGGAGCGGAGAAATGGGCTGTTGGAATGTCAGTTCCTAATTACTCCAGTGTCTAATCACAAGGCACTTTGGCACAGCTCAGCTGTGTCATTCCAAAATCACTCGCTCCATGTGTGTTGTGGTCTCGTGCCACCAACTTCTCAAGGTACTGATTGTCATTGTCATTTTAGGTGGCCATAAAGAAAAGTAGTCTGCAAGGACTGAGGAGGAAGGAAGTAACTGTCAATGAACTCATGATCATGAAGATGAATAGGAATCCCAACCTGGTCAACTATTTAGACAGGTGAGTGGTCGTGGTCTTATCCCATGAATGTTTGTTTACCTACTGCAAGCATGAGAGGTCAAAAACCAACTTTGGTCTGTGGCAGAAAATAGAGCTGTTAATTACTGATCAATTATTATTTCTCTTCTCATCTCCAATGGATGGGAAGAGAGTGCATTTTGTCTGCATTAGTCTTCCCTGGCACACATCGTTTGACAATTCTTCAAAAGCCTGCACCAGTGCTATCTTACTAAGTCAATACCCTCTAAGTTCACTGCCACCACGTTGTCTTGGGGCTTGATTTTTCTCAAGAGTCTTAAATGCTGATGAACCATCCGAGAGAGGATTTCCCTTGGACTGCAGCCCCTCTTTTCCATTGCTGTGCATGCCAGGAAGACTAGATGCTTTTTTTCCATAAACACCATGTGTGACAGCTTTTTATCTGGGCTGTTAGTAAACTGTGTTTTTCACTTGCTGGCCATCTAAGACATCTCCTTTTTCACAGCTGTGCCTTTCTCCTTGACACAGCACAGACCGCAATCACTGCACAGCCTAGAGGGAACGTCTATTCCTTTGAGTCTGTCCTCGTTTCAAAGGGACCTGGAAACAAGAATCAATCGTTGTCTTTTCCAAACAGTGGCGTAGCCATGCACGTTCATCTCCATGGCCTCATTTCCTTCTTTCAGCTACCTTGTGGATGATGAAGTCTGGCTGGTGATGGAGTACATGGATGGAGGCACTCTGACTGATGCCATCTATGAGATGTACATATCTGAAGATGAGATGGCAGCCGTCAGTCGGGAGGTCAGGGATCCCACCTGTGCTTCCGAGGGCTTGGGCAGGATTGTCTGGGAAACAGGGGCTGAGAACTGGAGGGATTCCATGTGCCAAACTTTGCTTCTGTGTGGCTGCTATGCTATGGGGAAGCGGGGGAACTGCGTGGCAGTGTGCCTGCACTCCCTGTACTCTGTTCTTGTACTCTTATCTCCTGCTGTTGCATTCTCACTCTGTCTCTTGTATTTGTAGTTGCTGTTCTCCACCTTGCCTCTCTGAATGCTTGCCTGGAGCCTGTCTGCACGGCATTCCTTGCCTGTAAAAGCAAAGGTGCTGGTAGCAGAATTGGAAACTAATGGTAAAAGGGACTCATTTCTCAGAGTCCTCAGCTGAAAAGGGTAATAGTGCACCCAAAATGCTGTTTGCTTCTGAAAGGCGACTCATGTGATACTTCCAAGTCTGTGCTGAGGCCAGCAAGAAAACCTTTGCCATGCAGCCTCCCACCCAAAAGTGAGCCGCTTCACAGCAAAGGGAGGGACTCTTTCTTTCTTGGCAAAGCCTTGCTTGTCCTCTGGATGAAGAAAGCACATCCACTGCAGCAGCAGTCATTCTGGCTGCTTTGCAGAGGACAGTCTAGAACAGCAATTCCCGTTGGCTCTCTCAAAAGCTGACGTGCCTTCCCTTAGAAAGGTAGTGTTGGAGCAGCAAGCTCTTCCTCTCAATGGCTCTGTGTTCTGCCATTGCACTCTATTCCCCTGGAAAGGGAATCTTTTAGAGCTGTTTCCTTTCTTGTGGGCTCAAATCACACCACTCATTTTTATCCTCCTGTCTCTGTTTTCTCTCTCAGTGCCTGCAAGGACTGGATTTTCTTCACTCAAACCATGTCATCCATCGAGATGTGAAGAGCAGCAACATCCTTCTCAGAACTGACGGCTCTGTCAAGCTGGGTTGGTATATTCTTGGCCAGGCAGAGCGTTCCGGGCATGTGGGGTTTGGGGCTGCTTTTGAGTGACTGCCAGTTCCCCCAAAGTGGTGCTGCTGGCAGTGCAGGGACCCCTGCAGCGAGCTGAAGGCACAGTTGCAACGTGCACAGAGGTATGGCGAGGAAAAAGCCGTCCAGAGTGGCACTGGTTTGGGTCTGTGTGTGTCCCTTCCAGAGGGAGGGAGCTACAATCTAAAGGTTCCAGGGAATAAAAGCCACTTCTGGGGGCAGGATTAAAAAATTTAAAAAGCAGCCACTTCCGTGTTTCCTTGGCTAAAGTCCTGAGGAAACAGAGCAGGGACGGATTTCCAGGAGATTCAACAGCGCTTTCTCAGACTTACAGTGGGGAGTTCTTTTGCTTGGTTTCCTAATTGTACAGAACTTTTTTGTTCTCCTCAGCTGATTTTGGCCTCTCTGCTCAGCTCACCCCTGAGCAGAATCTAAGGAGCTCAGTGGTCGGGACGCCTTGGTGGATGGCGCCTGAGGTTGTGCTAGGTCAACCATATGGCCCCAAAGTGGACATATGGTCTCTTGGAATTGTGGGATTCGAAATGGTGGAACGAGAAGCTCCTCACTGGAATGAAAGTCCTACCTCGGTAAGGAGCAAATACTCACTGATCCCTCTGTCTTTTTCACCTATCCTGTGTTCTGTCCTCCATCAGACAAAATCCCATTGCCGTCTGCTGGCACTGCTTCCACCAAGGTCCCCTTCTAAAAATGGCCCTGCAGCACATCAGCATCTGCTGTAGTTTTGGTTGCATCGGTGGGGGAACTCAGGCCCTACCACATGCAAACACTCTCCATTCTCAGGCAACACTTTCCTTTGGGTTTTAAGTTGTTCCAGCTCGTCTGTCTGTGTAGATGTCTCTAATAACACAAAACACACATCTCAGAGCTGGTGTTACATTTCCAGAAAAGAAGGAAAGAAACCCAAACCAACAAAGTTTCTAAAACAGTGGTTTTCTAGAGAAGAACTGCACTCCCTGTACGGTTTCTGGGCACTTGCCTAAAACCTGGGCATGAGGGTGTAAAGGCCACATAGTGTCTTCTGCTTCTTGTGCAGTGTTGCTGAAACACTTAGTGACCATATTTCTGTCATAGCCCAAGCCACGTTCTCCACGTGACCAAGCTGCAGCCTGGTGACACGGAGAGCCTGCCAAAACCTCCCATTTGTTACCTGGCACTTTCTGGGATGGGCACATCTTTAATGCATTGACTTGAGTATCCAGAAAAGCAGAGGGCTACCATAGGGATAGCATTTCTCCTTCTGCTGATTTGACCACGAAAAGTTTTTCTTTTGCCACATCAGAGAAGCTGGAACTTGCAGACTGCTGCGAGACAGAGCTGCAGGTGGCTCCTGTGTGCCCAAACAGGCATTCTCATCCCAATACGTTTCTGCATGCATCTTAACGTGTCTGTGTTGAATGCGAGGTTCCAAATGTTTCTTTCCTTACCTGAGCAATAACTCCCTTTTCTATAATAATACTTGAAAACAGTTAGAGCAAAGTCCCTCTTCCAAACTGCCTGTCAAGCTGGTGGGAATCTTCAGAGAAGCAAAACGTGCTTTTGCTGATGTAGTTGCCCCTAACTAGGTCAGCCAATCAAATCAGCTGCCGAGGCAAGCTCCGCTGGATGCTGGAAAAGCTGTGGCTGCTTTGGGGTTTGGGTTTTTTGTTGGTATAGGAAAGTCATCTCTGCCTCTCTGCCAAGGCAGAAATTGCCACTGCAGAGTTGAGCTTAAACAAGGGGCTCTGGGAGAGCATTTACAGACTTGAAACTGATGCCTGGAGTGGCTACCTAAAACCAGAGACTAGACAAGAATAAGAGAATCAAAATAGGTATTTATTTGAACGGCCTTCAAAGATACAGCCTGGGCAGTCAAAAGGCTACATCCAAGATGGACCCTGGGTCATGAGTTCTTCACAGTTTTGTAAGCTTGGTCCATTTCCATAGCAGGGTTAATTCTCCAATTATGAGCCCAGTAATGATGTAATTAGCCCAAGTTTGCCCCTCTTCAGAGGCTTTGAGTTCACACATTTTGGGCCCTGGGACAATCGGAGTGTCCTTGGAGAGCAAACCTAGAGAGGCTTTGTTATGTCTAACTAGCACGAGAGAACAGTAGCTAACAGGCCACACAAAACTTCCGAGCTACACACTAGGCAGTACAGGACTTGAAAAATAGAAAAGTTAAAACCTAAGGCATCAAAAGAAGCAGGTGGAGTCTTGTGTTTCCTTTTTCTCCAGGCTGAACTCCTGATAGCCACAGGAGGGACCCCACAGCTGCGGCAGCCCAACCTGTTCTCGGCTTCTCTGCGTCACTTCCTGAACTGCTGCCTGCAGACAAACGAGGAGCGGCGCTGGTCTGCCAAGGAGCTCCTGCAGGTAAAATGCAAAGGGGCTGCAGGTCAAACAGTGTCCGAGGATGGGCTCCTCCTCCACTGAAGCCCAAGGCATCAGATGAGCCCCCTTCCTCCTCATCTCCACTCTTGGTGCTTTCCAAATGAAAATGGTGAGGAATCCTGGGCTGGGCTGGCAGGGACCTGTAAAGGCCATCTGATCCATGTGGTGTGCAATGAGCAGGGATATCTTGAAAGAGATCAGGCTGCTCAGAGCCCCTTCCCACCTGACCTGGAATGTTTCCAGGGAAGGGACACTTACCAGCTCTCAGGACAACCTGTGCCACTGTTGCACTATGCTCCTTAGACCTACTCAGAGTAAATCCCCTTTTCATTTAAAAATATTACCCCTGCCTTTGAAGCACTGAGCTTGGAAAGTCATGGTTCATTGTTCTTGGTTGGTTTTTTTCCTTTGGGCAGCATCCATTTGTAACATCAGCCAAGCCTGCATCCAGCCTGGTGCCACTGATCCAGTCACTGAAGAAGTGGAAGGAGGAGGAGAAAAGATTGCAGTGGCAATCCATCCATTCAGGACTATTTTCTCCATGACCAGCTTAGATGAGGATTGTAGAGTAGGATTGTAGAGTAGGATTGCAGAGTAGGATTGCAGAGTAGGATTGTAGAGTAGGATTCTAAATAAATAAAGTTTCTGAAACCCCAACTCATCTGTAAGATTCCTTTCTTTCTCACCTTGTGATTTAGCTCAACTTTTCCTTCTCAATTGTCCGTTGTTTCTTAAAGGTGGAAAGAGACACTTATGGCTTCTTTGGTATGGTTTGTCAGTGGGGCAGGCTCTTCTTCATTCATTTTCTCCAGACCACACTGCCTTTGCAATACGGCACACTGGCCGGTTTTTGTCCAGCCATTGTGCTTGTAGTTGAGGCAGAAAGGGCAATGGCATTTGCAGGCAAAAGCAGAGGAGGAGTTGTGCAGCCAAGACATCCTGTGCAGATGTAGGTGTTGAGCTGTGACTCGAGAGCACTGGGGTTCCTGCCACTTGGATTTGTATCCCTAAGTGCAATCTCTTTGGCTCAGGGAGAGTCTTGCTCAGCTGAGAAAGCAGAAAGCTCAGCGAGGGTGCTCTGAAAGGTCTCGTCTGAGGCAGAGCTGTCAGCGAGCGTGAGGTGAGAGCGGCCCGGCCTTGCCCAGGCTGGAGCCCCAGCAGAGCCCACGCAGAGCCCAGAGCAGCCTGAGGCTGGGCAGAGGCAGGCTGGCAGGAGGCCCTTGGAGCTGCAAGAGGCAGCAGCCTGGCACTGGGTGCCTCTTCCTGGGAGCGGGCACATGGTCCCATCTCAGAGCCAAAGCGGCAGCTGGCTGCTGCCGAGGGAAGCGTAGCCGTGCTGGGCACAGCGCAGACTGGTGCCATTGGCCGTCTGGAGGCGGCCCAGGAGGAGAGAAAGGCAAAAGGCAGCCGAGGGCTGGTGCCCCGGCTGAGGATTGCTACTCTTCTGCCGGCTGCCCTGGAAGTCCTGGGAAAGGTTAGCAGTGTGTGCAGCAGCCTGGGCACAGCGGGAGGGAGCCGGGCTGCTCCGCAGGCTCGAGCACGGGGCAGCGTCCTTCAGGCACGGCACTTCTGCCAGGGGCACTGAGGCCAACGGGAGGCAGCGACAGCTCGTCAGGTCAGATCTGCAGGAGCCAGTGCCTCACACAGCTCGGGGAGGAAGCGCCTGCAATCCTGCAGTTCTGCACTGAGTCAGAGCAAAGGTGTGGAATGCAGAGCGTTCTGCAGAAATATTCGGGACCACCAGGCCAGCCTGCTTTGTGCTCTCCAGGGCACAGCAAGCAGTGCACCATGCAGCTCTGAGTTGCTGGCAGAGAGATGTTAAAAAGGAACTCACTTTTGGATACAATTAAATGGTAACAAAGTCATCGAAGCAAAGGAAAACTGCTTATGAGTAACGATTCCGTTGAGCCGGGTGTGTGCCTCCCTCCCCGAGAGCTCAACACACCCCCCCTCTAAGAAAATGGCTGCTTTTTAGACCCTTTCCCAGCCGGGACGGTCCCTGTCCCCTTTCCCAGTGGGTGGGTACTAAGAAACTTAGGTGCTCTCCTGACCACCTTCTTTTCTGTCCCCTCCCCTCTCATCCTACTTCCTTTTTAGTCAGGTCTTCAACCCTGCCCCTCTCCCAGCTCCCAGCAACACCCAGCAATTTAACTAGAACAGCTCCAAACCATAAATCCAACATACATCCAACAATTTTCATTCTTTGACCTAAACCCCTTTTGGCTGCAGCAAAATATTACTTCCTCTCTCAGAGGGAATCGGGGATGTGCCTGAGGCTTGTGCTTGAGTAGTGAACTGATTTGGAAGGGAGCAGAAGGCTTTCAGTAGGCAATTTGTGTTTTCTTTATTACTTTGGGAAAGAAAGATGCAATGTGGCTTCACGCAGCAAAAGCACTTGCAGGGTGCAGTGACGAAATGTTGTGTTCAATTCCCAGGGAAGGAAGGTGTAAATGACCATCAGAGGAGAATTTGAGGAATGGGTGTTACGGGTTCAGGAGGACGCCCATGCCCAGAGAACTCAAGACACAGTCAGAATTGCAGAGCAAATGAATTTTAGTAGTCACGTTAGCAAGAAATACATACCGGCGCCTGGCTGCTGGAAAAGCCACCGAGCAGGAGAAGGAGATAGAGCATGGTTCCTGAGTGGGAGGGGCAGAAGGGCAGGACTCCTTCAGGGCATCCCCTGGATAAAAATGGCGTGCGTCATGTCGTCCTCTCCCCTCCACCCCAGGAGCACACCTTATATCTCCTCCTCAGGAGTGGCCAGTTTCAACATCATTTCGTCCAGGGCCAGCTTACGAGATGAGGTCACATTGGCCCATGATCATACTCCATGCCAACAATGGCTCCATTATGTATTGTTTCTCCTTTCCCAGGATGAGTTCCACCAGGTGACCGATACCTAGTTTCATTTCTAGAAGTTAGTCCCGCTAACTAACAATACAGTCGTCTTCTGCATTATCTTGTCGATGTGCAACACTGCGGACCAAACATGTCAGGCCTCAGATCTGTCTCCTATCCCTGACACATGGGGATGTTCCCCAAATGACCACCAGAGACCCTCAGGACACCCCTACTCTCACATCAAGAACTTCTGACAAGTGGTTTAAATATGTCAAATAGTTTGAAGTCATGTTTAGCCTGTGAGTTTCAGCAAAGTAATGAGTGTGTCTTAGTTCCATGGGTACAAACTAGTAAGTGAGATTGCTGGGTGTGCACGTGTTAGGGAAGTGATTCCCCATGCACCCAGCGCTGAAATCAAGTGACGCCTCCTTTCTAACGCTGAGCTGGCAGCAGGGATGGATCCCTGCTTGGTAACCTTTCATTGTGGTCACTTATATTGAACAGTAAAAAAGGTTGAAATGAAATATTTCAAGCCGTTTCCCCCTGGTTTCCCCTTCCTGGGGGCCAAAGCTCTGTGCCCCAGGTGGCCTGGGTGTCTGCAGAGAAATGCAGCCCCCACAAAGCCCTTGGTTTTCCCACAAGTCATCATCACTCCTTCCCAGGTGCGCCCAGCTCTGGCAGGAGAGAGAGAGCCCACGGCGCAGTGGGCACCGTGCCCTCCCAGCCGGGGCTCTCTGGCACAGAGCAGCAGCAGCGCCAGCACCTTTCAACCCGCTCCTGGCCTTGGCTTCAGCCGGGAGCCAGAAGCCTCTGGAAATCAGCACTGCCAGTTGCATTCCCAGCTTGGAGCAGCTCCTGCGGGTGGGCAAATCCTGCCCGTTCGACTGCTTCCATAGAGGACGAAAGGCAGAGGCAGAGATGTACCTACAGAGGGGACCAGGGCGTGTCCAATAAAAGTGCAAATGTGTGGGGAGATTTGTTAGGAATTATTACAGCTGTCATGCAATTAGTGCCTTCTCTCCTGGATCTGTGCAATGCTTTGGGCCATTTTCTTGGTCTAGTTTCCTTTGCTTTGGTCCCATCTCAGTGTTCACTTGGGGTACAGGCTGTAGGTGCTTGGGGCACTCTTTGAGTTACTCTTGGAGCCCTTGAACAACAGGGTTTGGCCCACGAGGGGACTTTGTGCTGCTTTGTGACAGAGGAGAACTTCCCAGGCTATTGTGTGTTTGCTGCAGGGAAGCTTGGGTTGCTTAGCATCAATTCCCAGACCAACGCAGAGCAGCTGCTTTGTGATGTCAGGGCATGGTTGCCACGTTGTGGTGCTGTCATCAGAAGGTTGCCTTGGTGCACAGAAGGTCTCAGTGTCAGAGCAGCTCTTGGGCTTGCTCAGAGCAGGAGCATCCTCCTGGTTGAGGCCTTGTCAGGGGGCAGCTGCACTCTGACAGGAGCCTTGTTTTTTCTTGTGTTAGAGCACAGTCTGCAAACTTGCACAGCAGGGCTAAAATCATGGAGGCATTTGCTGCTGCAGTTTGCACTGTGTATGGCATTGGTTATTCTGCCTATTACCTGACTAACCTGACACGTGAGTAGAGGTTTTCCCTGGGTGTAACCCAACCTGGCTTGTGTAGGGCTTCCTGCTCTTTCTTAGTAACTGAGTTGATTTTGAAACAAAAAGACCATTAGGATGCCACTGCTTTGGTAAAGCTCCTGTCAACACGTTCAGCTCAAAAGAGGGTGTCTGTAGCCAGGGAGGTGCGGGCAGCATTTGCAAGGGAACGTGCAGGGGTTCCCTTCCCTCCACGGGAGAGTCTGTGGCAGCCGAGTCTGTCATTTCCTCAGGGGGCTGGGTCAAGCAGGACAACTTTGAAAAGGCAGCCTGGGAGGTGTTCTCAGAAGGCCTTCAAAGAACTCTGCAGTTGTGCCTGGAATTCAGGGAAAGCTTCTTTGTTTCTAAATTTTGTCATGAAAAGATTTGACTGTCTAACTCGACCCTTTAATGAGTGCTAAAATAGCGATTCTTTTTGCAATGAAGTGCAAACTCCCAAACAGTGAGTGTCTGCTCCTGAACCCCAGAGCTGCTCCTGGGCTGTTTCCCAGTCAAACTATGACATCTCAGGGGGGTTTGGGGGAAGGTTTTCTGGGCAACGGTTTTCAGTAACTTAATGGAATTAATGCATGCAACTTATTTTTTAAAAAAAGAACCTGAAGGAGAGGATAAAAAAGGCAGCTTTAGCTGTTGGGCAGAAGAGAAATATTGGGTGTTGAAGAACAATTTGCATTTTCTTGATCAAGTTTGTATTCATTTACTGGCAAAAGAGGCCAAAGCCTAGGCACAACCAAGAATATTGTCCTGCTCTCTTGCTGGCTGTGTGGAAGAACTGTGTCTGCTGGAGGGCTGTTGTGAAAAGAAAACCCTCTCTGTTTGGGTGGACTTGTTCTGCGGGATTAACCAGCACAGACGGTTTTTTCACAGCATCTGGTTCATTTTCCCTTCCCACTGCAGGTCACATGATCCGTGTATTCGTCAGTCCTGATCCTGAGGTGAGTGAGACAGGAACTTTTGATGTTCCTGGTGTTTAAGAACTGTGTAGAAATCTGTGAGCTTGGCCTGTGGCAGTAGAGTAAGGAGGCTGAGCTGGGTGGGCAGAAAGAAAATCCATGTTCATGTCTGCAGCAGCAATAGCAAAGGCATCGCTGTGTAATAGCTGCTTTTGCATTTCAGAGCTGTCGCAGAACTAAAAGCCCAGCTTTGCAGAGAGAACGTTGCTTGCTGAGAGTAGCCAGGCTGCAATATCTAATTCAGAGCAATATGCAGTACTGTTGAATTAGCCCATTTTACTTTAGTTGGAGGCACTTGGAATCCCATTGCTATGCAAGGTGATGATTTCTCCTTAGTAGAGCTGGTTGTAGAGCTGAATAGAGATAAGGTTAGAAATGACAGGTAACTGCCTGTCCCTCACACTCCTGCCTGTCCACAGAGCCCAGAACCAACCTCAGGCTCTCCTCTGGCTCCCTCTACTCCTGGAGAATTGGGCAAATGGGTGACAAATGTCCGGAAATCTCCAGCTGGCATCAGATGTGAACCTGAACGTCGTGAGCCGGTAAGTGGCAGTTCTGGTTGGGGCTGTCTTTAGAGGAAATCAGAGTTGCAAGTTTCTGAGCGGCCAGCACTTGCTGGTGGTGGCCGAGGATGCTGAGTGCTGGAGTCCTGCCAGGACCTAGCGATTCCCCCCAGCCAGTGAGAGCTGGAACACGGCCTTTGAGCTGTCATGTTTAGGCCCCAGCTTGCTGGGATTCCAAGAGGGGCAAACGTGAATCATGAAGGCTCCCCTGTCGCCAGAGGAGGGAGCGCTCCAAAGACACCGCTCTCAGCCTTGCCAGACACGTGGGGGACACGGTGGCCTGGAGAGCCGTGTCCCACTGCACAGGCTGGCCAAGTAGCTGCTGGCACAAAAGCTGTTGATGTGAGCACACAAGTGCTTTGGGGTGGTTTGTCCACATGAGCTTCTTGGGTGGGCCGAGCTGGGAGTATTTCAGAGACACACTGGGGATGGGGAGCTGCTGCTTGAAGTCAGGGACTTTGGTGCCTTGGTTGCCAGGTTGTTCTTTGGCCTCTTCAGGCAGAGCAGTGAGGAGCAGAGCTGACAGGGGCTCTGAGTGTGCCTGTGTTTTTGCTTTTGATAAGCTACAAAGAGATGGTTGTATGATAGAAACAAATTTGCTTCTCTTTTGTCTAGCAGGACAGGTGTAAAATCCTACCACATCCAGAGAGCGAGGCGTGGAAATGACTTGAAGGAGCAAGTCAAGTAAAGTAAATTCGGTGCTGGAAGAGTGAAGTTCTGTCACTCTAAATCAGCGTGATGCCTGGAGGGTTTTATACCAGGTTTGCACCTAAGCTGATGCTAAAGAAGTACATAAGGTCCAACATAGACCTAAGGTTTGCACAGCAGAGTTTAGGCTGACAGCTAAGGGAGCATAAATTCAATGGTCTTTCCAACCCAAAAGGCTAATGAGAAATGTTGGTATTTCTGCTCTCCTTCATTGTTTACACTATAGAAACATATTTTCTGAGATTTTGCAATTGCAGCTAAAAATCATGGCCAGGTTAAGTTATGTAAGTAGTTGTTGTGCCTTTAGAATTGCGCAGGTCAATATCAGTGTAGCTGCTTCTGGTCATACAAAAAGCTCTTTCAAGATACATCTTAAAGAGAAATGGGTTTTTCCTTTTCATTCTTAAGTGCAAAGCCTTCTCCAGGACGTACAGCAAACAGGTTATCTAGATTGCCTTTTCACAGTGACAGAACACTCCCCCTTTAATCTGCCTGGATTGCACAATTCTCATCTGTATTAAGGAATTTCATTTAGTCTCTGCTGTAAGTAAGTGATTTCTGTGCAAGAGGGTTGATCAAGGATAAACCCAAATTAACAAGAGTGGTATTTGTTAGGGCTCATCACACACTTTGAACAAGCCATACCATCAAGCCCAAAGCTAATATGGCTCCTTGTTAAATATTTCTGATGGATTGCACATCCTTGTGTGAAGAGGGAATTGGGATTTAAAGCCAGTATTTATGCATATATAAGCATTGTGCATGAACATTGCATGTTCAGAATGAAAACCAAATATCACCTGTACAGGGTAAACACTGCAATAACACAAACACGCTTCTCCCATCAGGTTCACAGGCAGCTTAACCAATTCTGTGCTTGCACATAGCCTGTTCTGGCATCTGGTGTCATTCTGAACCGGGGAAAGTCACACATAGATACTGTAGGACCATGAAAATCTCTCCAAATACAAACCAGTCTCCAGGTGACACGAGTGACTACAGCAACCTCCAATAACGTAGCAGGGAACCCAGATTTGTTGTGTTCTCTTTGTCATTATGGGTTTATAATTCACAGACTCCGAGAAGGGCTTGAGTTGGAAGGGACCTTAAAGACACTCTAGATCCAGCCCCTCTGCCATGGGCAGGGACACATTCCACTAGCCCAGGTGGCTCAGACCACATCCAAGCTTTGGCAAATACCCAAGGACACCTTTTCTGTTTTTCAAGGTCAGATTTCCATGCTCCTATTCACAGATGGCTCCAGTCTCATGCAGAGGATTGCTGGGTTGGTCACTCTCATCTCCACAACCCAGCAATGGTCCTATTTTGGATGGCCCCAGGGACCAGCTACTGCCTTTGTTCCTTCCGCTTTCCTTTCCAGGATCAGTGATTTACCGCTACTTCCTCCATGTCTGAGACAACTGGAAGAGATAAGGCACTGCGGATGCAGCTTCTGACAGAGAGCTGATAACACTCAGCTGAGTATTTTATTCTCCTGCCACTACGCTGTCAGGCTGCCTACACAGAGTTCCTCCTGCTTGGAAAGGGGCTGGTGTGAGCAGCAGGAATTGATGCTGGCTGGAACACTTCAAAGAACTGGACAAAAGCAGCCTTCTCTGGAAGGCCACCAGCTGCCCTTTGCCAGCAGCACAAGGTGTGAAGGCCCCTTTGAAGGCCATCCCTGCACAAGGACAGCCTGGCCTTCCAGTACCTCTGCCAGTACCCAGAACACCTTTCAGGCTTTGGGGCCGGCCCTGTCCCTCGCTCTGGAGAAGCAGGTTGCTGTTAGAGCTCACATATCCACAGTTTCTGGCTGGATTACCACGTTTTACCACAGACAGCCCTTCCGACAACAGTACACAGAGGCTCAATCTGCAATACAAGGGCATTTTTTTCCAACTTCTCCCTTGGACCAGTGTGCAGCAAGCACACCTGGGCCTCATTCAACTCTCTGTGTGGGCCAGGTGTCAGCTTCTGTTGGGAATTTAAAGCTTTTACCCTACTTTCCACAGCAAATCATGAAGCAAACTCAGCTGCACCAAAGCCCAAATTTCACTTTAAAAATTACAATTTTCATTTTCCTCTATTCAAGCCATGAAGAAAACAAACTTTACTTGAGTGAGCTGGAGGCACAGCGTCCTCCCAGATCATTCACGAGCAGAACAATACTCCAGGGGAAGACTGGCAAAGCCAGAGTTTCCTGATACTTAGGAAGCTTTGCAAAACCTTCCCACCTGTGGTGGTACTGCACCCTGCTGAATTCCTGGAGCCCTCACTCACCTCAGGTAGAGTTTGGACAGGAAGGGGCAGGAGGAGGGAAGACTTTGCAAACCCTGTCACGAGGCCAGGGCTGTTTTCATTTATGGTGACACGTTGCAGTACATAATCTTTTATTTAATGGGAGGGAGGGAGGTGCTGAAGGGCAAAAATTCTCAAGTAACAAGGACATCTTCCACTTAAACAGCAAGGTAAATGAAGGGGAAAGTGCAATCCTATCTTTCCTGGAAGGGATTTTATACACATTATTGTTGCTGAATACATGCCTAGACAGTGGTGATTTAGGGCATCTAATCAAGCTCCCACAGTATCATCACATCTGTTTTGCCACATTTTCTTTCTTGTTTTCATTGTGCACGATTTCTCCTCCCTGGGTGGCTCCTGGCTGCAGTTCTACGCTCAGGGGAGCCCCGCTTTCTCAGCAGGCCTCTGCAGCGAGTCTGTAGCCAACGTGTGGCTCTGCTGCCAGCCCAAATGTGCCGTTCCCTTGCCCAGCCTGGCTGCAGCTGGGGGATCTGCTGGGCACGGCTGGGGATTTTCATGGCCAAAATCCTCCAGCGTCCTCACGTCTACATCTGCCCCTTGCTTTGGAGAGCACAAATCACAGGACACTCATCTCAGTTGACAAATGTCATTTATTACAAATTGCTACACCCGCGCTGACAATATATAACTATACAGATCTAACTTCAAGTTCAAAAAAGTAATTTATTAGACTTCTACAACAATGCAATGTAAAACTATACAAATACCCACTTCCGTTAACAAAAATTAATTTATTGCCAACCTCTACAACAACTCACTATACACAAAGATCAACTGAAGGTTAACAACTTAATTTATTGCATACTACTACAACCGTACAGCCCATATATCAGTACAAAAATATCACTATCCTTCTCTAAATAGCCCTATGCCAAGAACTCAATAAACAGCATTCTACAACTATACAACTTCACACATATTTAAATAGAAATAAAGACATTTATAACCACCACAAGATACAGATATAGATGAAATATTAGATATTACATACTATATCTATAAATACATACATACAACAAACCTATCTCTAGGCAACCATACCAATCTCCATATCCATACAACTGAATCAATACCAATATATAGCTGTACATCTCAACACATATGTAAATATAGTTATACATAGAAATAGATCAATATACATATAAAAATATAAAAATAGACATATATACCTAACCAAATACCACTATACCTATTTAAGTAGCCATATGCCTAGAACTACATCAATAGAAATAGATACCTAGAAATCAGCATACATAGGAAACAGAACTTAACACAGACATAACAACATACATATATACTTAGATAGATAGATACACATATATATAATTACAAACATATATATATATACAGCATACATCCATAAATATAACAACATACATATAGAAATATACCTATACAAATAGCAACCTACATATAAATATCCATGTAATTATCACTATCTTATGAGCAAGTCCATACATCTTTAAACAGAAATACAAGCAGAGGGATTCCAGCCGCCCCATTTTCAAAGCCTCTCCCTCGGTCTCTTCCTCCCGTGCAGAGCAGCTCTCCTGGACGGGGACAGCAGATGGGACACCTGGGAAGCAAAGGGAACACTGAGTCAGGATCGGGACGTTTCCCTTGGCAGCAGCTGCACTTCCATCAGGGAAGAGAAATCTCAGAGCCTCCCCAGGAGGCTTAGAAAGCAAAACCAGGCGCAGCGGGCCGGGCTGTGGCGAGCGCAGCCCCGGCGGGACCGTCCCGCAGCCCCCGGCAGCGCGGCACAGCCGGCACCGCTCCCGGGCCCTGCCGGCGCAGCTGCCTTGCCCAAGGACAGCCCCTGTGCCGCCCGGGGCAGCCGCGCTGAGCGGCCCCAGCACGGGCAGGGCCCGCTCCTGCCCAGCCGGCCAGTGCCCGCGGCCAAAGCCCACGCCAGCCTCACGCCCACCCTGCCTCACCGGCCCTGGGGCCTCACCCAGGCTCTCGGGTGGCAGCAGCAGGTCCCCGTTCACTGCTCTTGCTGTGCCCTTCAGCTTCTCCCTGCTGGTTCTCATCAGTCTCTGAATGTTCTCAAGGTCTTCAGGGCAGCTGTGGCAAAAGTGGAGACTCTGGACTTGGTTCCATGGCTTGGCAGACCCACAGTCCCAGATCCCGCTGTGCTCCCTGCTGGCCCCCTCCATCCCCTCAGCCCTGCCATGCCCTCGGCAAACGCACAGCCGCCTTCAGTTTCTTCAGACCCCCACAGTCCTCTCATGCCCCTCAGTCCCTTCAGATCCATCCTGTCCCCTTAGACCTGCCACCCCCCTCAGCCTGTGCCACTTCCCTGTTACCTCAGTGCCACTTCGCCCTCTGCTCCCCCAAACCCCCCAGTCCCACCAGCACCTCAAGGTCACCGTCCTTTCAGTGTCGCTGCCTCCTCAGCGCCCTCAGCCCCCTCTGGCTCACCGTCCTCCAGCAGCTCCTCAGGGCACAGTGCCTGCGGCCACCGGCAGCTCCCACCGCTCCAGGGACACCGGGGCTGCAGCTGCTGCTGCGCCCGGCCCGGCCGCCAGCTCGGAGCCAGCACAGGAAGAGGGGACAGAGGGGGCACAGGGGAAAACAAGAGATTAAAAAGGTGGCTGAGGGCAGAAAGAGCTTAGAATGCAGCCTAGGCTATATAAACATCAATCTATGTATCTAAACATCCAAATACTTCTAACTATATAGCTGCGTACATTTATAAATATAACTTAGATATATATATAAATTTTTCTCTACACATATATAACTCTGCAAATCTATAACTGTAACTGCCTATGTATAAATACAATTACATCATATCTATAACTATATATATAAATTTAACTACAAAGATCTATAAATATATGCACCTATAAACACAACTCTATAAATCTATAAACACTATATGTAACTAATAAGTATAATGTAAATACTATAAATAACTATATGGATATATAAATATAACTATAGACATCTATAAATCTATCTATAAACAGAGGGATTCCACCTGCCCGATGGTCACAGGCTCTCCCTCGGTCCCTTCCTCCCACGCAAGGCAGCCCTCCTGGAGAGGTAGATCAGATGGATATCTGGGAAGCAAAAGGAACACTGAGTCAATATTGGCCTTCAGGCATCTCTCCTTTTGGAAGTAATTGCCTTTCTATCAAAGACTGTAGAAGGTGACCTGAAAGGCAGACTCTCCCTTGGGAATTTGAAGCCTGCTCTTTAAAGAACAGGGAGCATTCCAAGTTTTCAAAACCTCCGAAGGTTTGAAGTCTCCCGATAAAGTCTCAGCACCCGCAGTGCAAATGGCACCCACGAGAGCTTGAAGCACAGACAGTCCCAGCTCCCACACAGAAGCCCAGCCTTGTTCCTCCTCTGTGCTGACACAGACACCTCAGTCCTCACTGAAAGAGCTGAAGCTGAAGGGTGCTGTGAGCTGAGTTACGAACCAGCTCCATTACCTGGGACCTACAAACTGCCCTCTGCAGTGAGCAACAGCGGCTTCAACTCGACCATCAGCTCTGGCAGGAAGAGCTGGGAGGGAAAGATCTCCCCATGAGGCCTGCAGGCTGCACCAGCCTTGCTCAAGAATGCAAATCCAAGGTGCTCTCTCTCTCCTATTAGTTCTCGCTAATTTGGGGTAAGTTTTTCCTTTCCAAATCATAAATCCTTGTGTTTTATCATTTGCTTGGCCTCAGAGCTTCTGCTGCTTGTATTTTTAATGTGTCTCACTAGGCCTACCAGCAGATTGGTCATACATTGATTTAATGTTCTGAGACAAAAAGCTCAGACTTCTACATTGACTTTCTGCTGGGGTTTTGCTCTCTTGCTTCAGGAGTCACTCAGTGTTGCCTCCAGAGCACTGTCACCCTGCAGCAAACTCATCCACAGACTTCAGCTCCAAATTGGGACACCTGGGTTGGTGACACAACTCCCACGGGGTCAGGGTTATTCATGGCTCTCTGGCCACAGCACAGCACTCGGTGTCAGTGCCTCTGGAGAAGCGTGGAGGGCAGGGCTCGGGGAGGCTGTGCCAGGGCAGGATTTGACCTAAAGGCACCAGGAAGCACCAACCCTGCAGACAAGAGCTCAACTCTTCTCATCTCCCTTCCTGCCAGAGGCAGGCTCAGAGCAGCTGCCTCAGAGCTCTCTAAAGCAGTGTGGGCTCTCTCCTTACCAGGCTCCTCGGGCTCCAGGGACCTCTTTCTGCAGCTCATGGCGCCAGGCAAAGCTCCCTCTGCTGCAGCCCTGTTCCCGGCCTCCCTTCCTGAAGACTCAGGGGCAACACTACGATTGTCCTGAAAACCAGAAAGAAAGAAACCCAAAGATCACTCACTGTTTTCTGCAGGGACACAATAGATCAGAGCCTGCCACATTTTCTTCTCTTGAAGAAGAAAATGCTTTTGAAAACTGCTGTGTCTGAGTTTACAGAAGACGAAAGGTCATCACACTTAGCAATGAGATACTGGGGATCCCAAAAAATCCCACTCACCACCTTGACTCTGCCCTTTCTGGCTAATAAATCTGCAGCAGGCAGTGGGTCTGCATATTAAACAAAACAGAGAAATTCTTTGGCAAAGTTGTATAATAATATGCAAAAAGGCCTGTGCCAACACAGGAACTGAACACTCCAGGCACATCTGGGAAGAGGCAAGAGTTAACAGGAAGGGGATTCCTAATCCAAAGAGGGAATCTGTCAAACACAAGGACTCATGGTCCCTGACTGAATTGCTCTTCCACACAGAAGAAGCCCCTGGGCTTAAAGGAGTCCTTAACCCGTTCATGTCCAGCATCATCATTGTCCTGCTCACCAATCACACAAGTCATGGGGCCTCAAAACCAACACTTCTGCCCCCTAAAAGCTCCACTGCTCACACACTTCCATCCCTTGTTCCTAACAAAGAAGTCTGGGCCCCAAAGGCCTTCAACAGTGGAGAAGACTGACTTCTCAAACACAGTCCAAAAGCTGCCAAAGCTGACAAAGTTGAATGTGGGGCTCACACTGAACACATGAAGTGGGCACTAAGGAAGGAGTTCTGCCAGCTCCTGGCACAGGGATGTGCTCCTCCCTCCACAGCCCTGAGCAGAACAGCAGAACACTCTCATCCAGGCTGCAGCTTTGCAGGGTCTGGATGGGAACACACATCTCTTCCCACAGAGATGCCCAAGAGGAAGGTGCCTGAGCTCTGGAACACAGAGAGCAAGGCTGGCAAGTTTGCCCAGCTGAGGATTTGCCAGATAGAAACAGGAATGGAGGCACCAGGCTACTGAGAGGACAAGAAAGCTGCAGCTCCAGCCCTTGCTTTGCCTTGGCCTTCCCACCCAAAACAGGCAGAGCCCACGTCTGCTGCTCTAACGGAGGCACCTCTCGCCTGCCCCTCCCTGCATGGGACACTTTGCCTTCAGTGGCAATTCTCCCCACACTCTTCTCTTCTTTCCCATCACACAGAGCCTCTTAGAACCTACAGAGCATCACCACAAAGGCCCCTGCACCAGGGATTCTCCCCAGCAAAAGGAGCACCCAAACCTGGCCACCACCGGCTCAAACCTCTCATCCTCCCTAAGGGGGGAGACTTTTCATTCCCTCTTCTTTTGGAAATCTTGCTTGACCAAGCAAATCCTTCCTCGTCCATTCAAAGCTTAATCCAAGAAGCCTTTGCTTCTCAGCCATGCAACAACATCCACAGCTCTCAGCCCAGCCCCTTTCCCTCCCACCCAATGGAGTTACCTGAGCAAAGGGAGACCTTTCAGGCAGGGATGGTGACAGCATCTCCTCCAGTGTCTTAAGAACAAGGTCTAGATCCAGGGGTGGCAATTCCTCGTCCCCAGGACTATTCCAAGCCCAGCTGGAGGCCGTCCACGCTGCCCAACCAGCACTGCCAGCTGGAGCACTGGGGGCTGAACTGCCTGGCGTGGCTGCAGGAATCCAAACACATTGGTCAGGCTCCAGAATGTGGCTTTGGGACACAGAGCTCTATTGCTGCCTTGCAGCAAACATCACAGGAAGCACACAGAAACTCAATTCCAGAAATGTATTCCAACTTCCCAGGGGATTGGAAGACTGATTTCTTCCTCTCAAACAGTGTTTCCTCTAATTGATGGGTATGGATATTAAAGGATGGATTGTAAAACTGATCTACACACAAAGACTTTGTAATCTCAGCCTTTTCTATCTCCCCAGCAGCTTTTAGATGTGGCTGCTTCTGAGTTTCTCATCCCAACAGACCACAGAAAGTGGATTCACCCAGGAAGAGCCCAGATCTGCAGACACACATGCTAAAATTCAACTCTGATTGTATTGTAAAAAGCAACCTTGTGGGTGAGGCTGTATTCTGCAGCTGCAGCAGTTCTGGGGACACACAGAGCTCACTGAAATTTAATAGCCTTCTTTGCAGGAGAGACAACCTGTAAGCTCTGCAATATCCTGTCAGCATCCTAGTTGGGCTTCATTCCAAGAGAGATGGGAGTTCACCTGACACTGACCGGTTGTGGACCAATGTTTTCTGCCTCTCCCTTTCATCCCTACAGAGAGGCTGTCTGGAAAATGGCCAGAACACCCTCCAAATCTGGAGGAAGGACAGGAAAAGCAGACAGAGACTGGTTTTGTTTTCATGGTCCTGCTTCCCCATACACTTGACACTTTCTACCTGATTCTCACTTGAGATCTACCCATGACAGAACACTGTGCAAAAAGACTTTAAATGGTCACTTTCCAGGACCTGTTTGAAAAGCAAGGGTACAAACTGTCTCCCTACCTGATGGGCTGTAGGCTGGGGTGTGCTGCTCTGAAGATGTGCAGCTGCGCTTCTGCGGAAGGGCCACGGAAGTTCTCGGATGGTCTACAGGCACCAGTGGAACCATGAGCTCAGGGTGGCGTTTAAGGTCCATGCGAACCAGTGGAATGACGAGCTCACGCTTGAGTGGAAATTTGCATGTGCCTGGTTCCTCAGATGAGACCCCAGGAAGTCCAGAGGTGGTAAACATTCTCTTGGGAGCTGGTGGGGAAGCGTCAGACTCCTGAGCACCTGGACTTGTCCTGGGAGGTCCGGGAGGCAGCTCTAAACCCTCAGGTGAGACAGCACCGAGGTGCTGGGATGAGGGAGCTGTGTAGGAGGCAGGGAAGAGGAAAGGAAGACTAGGTGAGGCAAAGGGAAGACTAGGTGAGTATTGGTTCTCAGGTATGTTTCCCTTGGCAGCAACTGTACTTCTATCAGGGAAGAGAAAAGCTCCCATCCTCCCAAGCAGGATTACAAAGAAGAAAAAAAAAAAACCATGCTCCCGGGCTATTCAACAACCAATTCCTTGTCTACTTAGCTCTCCCCTACTCATTCAACCGTCTGGGAAAACCGTCCCGCTGCAAATCCTTGGCAGGAGGCAGCTGCCAGAAACCCAACTGCCGGGTCTTTTCCCTCTGCTCCAAAGGGACAGGAGGCTCCCTCCAGCTGGGCGGGACCACAGCCGGGCCCTCGGCTTACACACCCGCACGGAGAGCTCCCCAAGCAACCCCAGGGCCGGGCCAGGAGCAGAGCCAGCCACGGCTCAGGGCTGGGCCGGCTGCAGGCCCAGCGGGCCGGGCTGTGGCGAGCGCAGCCCCGGCGGGACCGTCCCGCAGCCCCCGGCAGCGCGGCACAGCCGGCACCGCTCCCGGGCCCTGCCGGCGCAGCTGCCTTGCCCAAGGACAGCCCCTGTGCCGCCCGGGGCAGCCGCGCTGAGCGGCCCCAGCACGGGCAGGGCCCGCGGCCAAAGCCCCCGCCAGCCTCACGCCCGCAGCTCCCACCCCGTCTCACCGGCGCCGGGGGGGTGCCCGGCGGGGAAGTGCAGCAGCGGCCGCTCCGTGTTGAGCTGCTGGAAGCGGCTGGGCTGGCGGCTGCGCACCTCCAGCCCGGCTGCCAGCCGCTGCCTGTTGGCCCTGGTCAGGCGCTTGATGCGCAGGAGGAGGTCGGGGCGGTCGCGGCGGAAGTTGGGATTCTTGAAGTGCACGGCGGCCCCGGCATCGCCCGGCACAGCCGCGCCAAACCAACCCAGCACCTTCTGGAAGCCGTACAGATTGAGCTGCCGGACGACGCTGCCGAAGTGCGTGGCTTTGAAGGAGTCCGGCAGCGCCGCCCCTCCCTCTCCGCCCGCCCCGTCGGCGCCGGCCGGGCCGAGCAGCTCCTGCTCAAAGAGGGCGCGGTCGATGAGCACCCCCTGGCCCTGGGTGTCCCAGCGCACGGAGCGGACGCGGGGGCTGTTCGCCAGGCGCCACAGCTTGGCGGGGAAGGTGCTGGCATTGAGCCCGGCGGGCAGCGGCAGCTCGGCCATCGCGCCTGTCGCCCACTGGCGCCGCAACGGCCGCAGCTGCACCGGCGGCGCGCGGCCTGAGGGGGGCGCTGCGCTCGGCCCCGCGCGGGAGCGAGCGGCACAAAGCCGGGGCTGCGGGCACAGCGCGGGCGGGGCGGCTCCCGGGGCGCTGCCCGGGCGCGGCACGGACCGGAGCGGGGCAAAGCCTTTCTTTCTCTGCGTGGAATCGTCCCTCTGCCTTTGGCTCGCAGCACGACCCCAAACCACCAAGGCAAGCGCAGCCAGTTTCAGAAAGGGTCCAAACTGAGGAATCCCATGGGAAACTGTTCCTATGTGTCAAGTGGCAGCCACATCTCTCTGTGTTCTGCATGGCTGAAGGGAGGGAGGAAAAAGATCTTCCACTGAGTAGCTTCACTCTTTTGCTTGGGGTTGCTACCAGAGTTGCCTACTTCAAAGCACACTGGTCCAACAAGACCAGGGGAAATGATGAAAAGGAGAGACTTGAGGACTTGCTTTTTGCCTCTTTTCCAGCTAACTGGCTGGCTCTTTCTCACTGGCTCTGCCTGTCTTGGGCAGATTTGGCCCATTTCTCATTCTTTGGAGTCAGAAGCAGCAACAGGAAGGGGCAGCAGTTTTGTCAGCGTTGCCATCAAAGCTTAAATCGTGCGCCGTGGGTGGATGTTGCTTTCCCCAAGGGATTAATGACCTAGAGTTGTAGTGAACTCCCGCTGATGTCTCTCCAAGAGATTGTGCCTTTTTCTTTCCTCAGGAATCATTTCTTCTCTTCTTTTTTTTCCCCAGTCTGGGGAGAGTTCCAATGCAAAATCCCTCCTGCAGCCAAGTCTTTTCAATGGAGACTAACAAAGGTGATCTTCCAATCCTCTGTGCTTAGTGTCACTTGTTCTTTTAAATTCTCTCTTGAACTGGAAAGATTTTTCTGTTCATAGCAGGAAAAAATAGACCTAATTCTTCCATCTCTTTAATTCCTGCCTTTTTTTTTTTTTTTTTTTTTTTTTTTTTTATGTCTCTACATCATTTAACCCTGCGGGCTCATGTGAGTATGTTTGGTGCTGTGGCATAAGCTCATCCCACACACACAGAGGGGATGTTCTCCGTACATCCAGCTTGTCTTGAGTTCCAGCTAACACTGCCTTCTCTTGCCCTCCTTCCAGCTCCCTTTGTGAGGAGCCCTGCCCTGTCACTTTGGTCCCTGCCCTATGGGTGACACAAGGATTGTTGGTCTCACCACATTCTGGAATAGTCTTTTGCACTGAGTGGTTTAAAGATGCCCTGTCATCTCTTCCTGTGTGTGCTGGCTTTCTCAGAAAAATGGAAACCCACTACCCAGAAAATCTCTTCCCAATTCATCTTAAACAGCTTAAAACAGTACCTGAATTCCGAATGATGCACCTCAGTGGGATGGGGTTTGTCTTTCTTTAAACACAGTGTAACAACTCTTGTAAAAATTATCCCAGCGACCGAATTGCAACAACATTTCTAATGAATAGGCAAAAAGGAGAAGACAGGAGTTCAGAAGAGAAGGGACATCTTTCTTCATGTTTCATGGCCCTTATTTCCCACACATTTGTCTATGTGCTGCTTCATCCAGAAAAGTCTCGTTTTGAAGATCTCCTCTGTAC
Organism: Aphelocoma coerulescens; assembly: GCF_041296385.1. Taxonomy (NCBI): domain Eukaryota; kingdom Metazoa; phylum Chordata; class Aves; order Passeriformes; family Corvidae; genus Aphelocoma; species Aphelocoma coerulescens. The sequence goes on from NW_027184071.1 coordinate 1,027,304, forward strand.
TCTCTGTGAGTTATGAGAAACACACGATCACTGGACCGGTGCCCTACTGGAGATGAGGAAGCAGGTGGCTGAAAAGCGGATTGTCCACTGGAATGTTTAGTCACCCCTGAAGTATGGTTATGTTTATGCATTGACTTTTCCACAGTACTCTGTGGCTAAGAATGAGAAGTTACCCTTAGCTGTGTTTTAAGGCTACTGAAACTTGAAAAGAAGTGTGCTTATCTTGTGTCTGGCAGCATGACTCATTCCCAATTTTCTACCTACTGGTAGAATTTAATGTCAGTTACAAACACCACAAGACAAATGATGGATATTATATTTCAGTGTTTGGGCCAAAAATTGGTTTAATAATTAACAACAGAAAAGGTTGTTAAGTTTTAGGAAAGAAAAATCCTTAAAACTGTGGTATGTGGTTTTAGATTAAGATTTTTCTCTTAAAATTACTCCTTTCCCCTTTAAAAGTAATTTGTAGAGAACATCACTCAATGTACAGGCCTGATGACTTTAAGTATTATTACTGTTCCATAGCTTTCCTTTTTCCCTACATGGCACTGTAGCTTTTGAATCCCAATTTTTACCACTTTGAAAATGCAGTTTTAATGTTTTTCCTACTGGTGAATACTTACCAGTTCCAAGTTAAAGAGCAGTCAGTTCTGAAAGCGAAATATGCCTTATGTAAATATATTTTTTCCCTAGTCTCTTGGTATTACGTGCAACAGGGGCAACGTTAAAACAGTCTATACTGACTTATTTTAGAAGCTGTTAGAAATTATAAATATTTTCAGTATATCTGCCATACATTAGTGTGTGTTTCAGGTGAAACTGTCCTTTGTGCTCTTCTGCTAGCATGTAAGATCTCCTTGCGGCGTAGGAAGACACAATTTTCACTTTCTGATTGGCCCACAGCTGTGTCACTGCCTTCACCTTTCCATCTCAGATGCTCAGACAGTTTTTCCTCCAACACCTGCCATAGCAATGTCCCTTAAGGTGATGCAGACATGGTGGGCATGCAGCACCCAAGCTGTTCCTGATCTTCTGGGAACTAACTGCTGGTCCTGAACCCATCCTTTGCTGTTTACTTCTATACTGTACTTGTGGCAAAGGCTGTTCCTGCCAGTGTTGTAGGTTACTTGGTCTAACCACAGCAGCATGAAGAGTAGAAGCTGAAGAAAGAAATGTACATTTTTCTGACCAATTTACCTGGAGTCTGTATTTGGACTTACATTGCTGATAAAAGTGAGAAATTCCTGGCAAACAAGTAATAAGTCATTGAATTTAGCATGTATTTCTTGGGTTCCTTGGCAACAGAACGGGGAAGAGAATCTTCATCACTTTCTTCCTCCTTACAGATGTGGTTTTAACCCAGTATAGGAACACCTAGACCCCAAGTTTGACATAACTAAAAATATTGGCATAGGAGGTAGAATCCCACCAGGCAAAGGGAATCTTACTGCAACAGCAGGTACAGAGCATCCACGCTTTTGAGTCCAGTGAATTCAAAACACAGGTTTTGAAACCTGCTCACCAGCACTGAGGGGGCCACCTTAGTCCCTGGACTTTAGAGGGTAAGAAGAGAGAACATAAAGTCTTTTCTACAGAAAAACAGAACCACAAAGCAAAACTTCATGGTAACTGCCCTGAAACTGCACCTCCGTTTTGGGATGAACTTGGTCTGAAATGGTTCTTTGCTGAACTTCACAAGCAGCTTCTGCCTCTTTCTGTTTGCTCCCTTGGGTTTGTTTGTCTGCAAACACCATCTCAGGTTGTTCTAGTGCTGCTCCCCCCGACTAAAATCTCTCTGTACATTCTGCAGCCTCCACTGAATATCTGCATGAACTGTTTTGTGTGATGTCTGCACAAGTCTTGTTAAACCTGAAGCTGTGATGCCCTGGTTTGGGTCTCCCTGTCTCCTGGATATGCTGCTCAGGTCTGCCAGGATGGTTCTCCTCCCTCAAGTGAGCTGAGCTAGTGGAAGCGCTCCAGGGACGTTTAAGAGCGCAGGTACCTCAGGTGGAAGAAATTCTCATCGTCTGTGCCTGTTCAGGCTGGCTGTGACTGTGCCGAGGGGAAATGGCATTTGTTACCTGAGTAGCTCCAGGAGGACTAAAGGTCATGGTGAAATACTCTGGTGAGGGCTGTGGCAAAGGAACAAAACTGGGATTAAGGGGAGTTTTCAGTAATAATTGCATCTCGTTCTGGCTTCTGTCACAGGTAGTTTAGTCACTGGCTAAGGTAGCTCAGAAGTGATTTTGGAATACTGCTGTTGGACTTTAAATGGTATGGACTCTTCCTCATCCAGATGTGTGGCTGTGGGCCTGTGTGTTTATCAGTGACACACAAGCTGAGAGAGGCAGACAAATTCTGCAGGGCTCCTGGGGTTCAGGTGCCCTCCAGCATCCTTCTGCTTGCTGGAAAAGCTTCTTGCCAAGCAATGGAAGAAATATCTCCCTCTTCTTCTCCAGGAATATCAACTTGGCCACCTGCATCTTGCAGCTCATGTCAGGGGAAGTACTGGGAAGTTGGACATCTCATAGACTCAAAACTCACCTCATATGTTTGCCGTGTCCTTCAGTAAAGAATGTCTTCTTACCAGAAGAACTTGAAGACATTCGACACCTAAGCCAAAGTAAAAGAAAAGAAAGAAATTAAAGCATCCGTTGTCAGTATTTAGGATCAAGAAAATGCAAATATTTGCAAAAGGCTCAAGTGAAGAAATGAAGAAACAAAGCAGGGTTTACTCTATTAAAGCTAGGGATATAAGTCTGCCTGCTTATGCACCCAACTGCTTTCCAGGTGTGCACCTGCCAGGGATTTTACCTTTCTGTATGCTGTAGGTCTCAGGCTAAAACCATCAACAGGCAAACCCAACCAAACCAAACTAACCAACCAACCAAAAAAACTCCACAAAAATCCCCAACTCAGAACTAATCTGAACTAAACTGAACTAAACTAACAAAAAAACCCCCCCAAACACCAATCCCCCACCAAACGAAATAAAAAGTAGGTGGAGAAACTTGTTCCCATAATGTCACTCCTTTGACACAAGACAGTTTAGACCTCTTTTTGAATGTGAAAGAAAACTATACGTTCTAGGTAGCAAGATTCAATTATCACTGAATAAATAAGAAGGACATTTTAGTGTCGGGAGAATTTGACCCTTACTCTTAAGTGATGTTTCCTGGAAACATCACTTCTTTTTATGGTATTACAGTCCCTTCTGACCGGGCCAAATAACAGCTCCTTGTCTGCCGACAAATACAGCCATGATTCTCAGGTATTTCGGTGTGTGGAGATGAGCAGCGGGTGAAAAGGAGCACAAGCCATCTCCTCTGAGCTCCTGCTGTTTATGGGAACAGATACGGGCCTTGGGGATGTTTGCTAAAACACTGCACTCCAGCAATCAAACTCCACACATTCAGAGTGCTGAGTGCTGAGGCACACTCAGCACTCGCTGGCACCAGCTGAGGACTGTGTGCTTCTGTGAAGCCAACACACAAAATTAACCCCTGTTAAGGTCAAAGCAATGGCATTGTTTAAGAATTAGACAAGTTTATCGGACAAAATTATTTTGATGACAGAATGTAAATTTATTTTTTGCAGGCAGCACAGCAGATGATGGAAATTGCAATCAAAGATGTCTGTTGTAGGCAAACTAGAATGCAAGGCTGATTGTTTGTCTCGGTTTGAAAGACAGGTGTCTACTAAGGAAGGCAGGAGCCTCCCTTGGAGTGGCAGAGATAACCCCTTTCCCTCTGAGTTATTATAATTTTGAAATCAAGGGTCTTTAGGCAAAGATGTGGGAAATAGGAATAACAGTTCTTTACTATATATATATAGATGTATATATATAACTAGTCAAACAAAACAGCAACAACTGTGACAGTAACAGCAAACACAAACCCAGTCCCGGCCTTCTCGGCTGTCAGGCTATTTCCCCTTGGGTGCAGTTCCGCTCGCAGCCGGCAGGGATCGCTGGCGGCTCCCGGTGAGCAGGGCAGGTGCGATGGTTCCCCCGCGGCTGCAGGGGGCGCTCCGGAGCGAGCTCGGGGAACACGCGGCTGCTCTGATGCCCTGGGATCCCGGGGAAGGATGGAACAAAGGAGCTCCACAAACCGGTGGGCAGCTGGTCCCGGTTCCCGGAAACAGCAGGCTGGACTGGTAGGCTGGAGCGGCAGGCACAAACACAAATCCCGGGTGGCAGACGAGATGTATCCAAAAGGGGAACCCCCCGGGGCTCCAGGCAGGCAGGGTAAGCACGGCTACAGCGTAGCGAAGGCTCGAAGCAGCAGCGGGGCGGGCGGCCACAGCCCAGCCTCCAGCAGGGCAGGGAAAAGCAGCTTTGGGATCCCCGGTGTTGTTCCCAGCAGAAAGGAAAGACGCCGAAAACGGGAACCAGCAGCTCTTCTCTCCGCGGCTTCTCTCTCCAGATGCTGAGAGCGAACTGAACTGCCCGCCAGGTGAGAACAAAAGCCTGGCCGGGCCCTTTTGTCTTTCTTAAGTATGGCTATCTCCTCTCAAGTATGGCCATTTATCTCCTAGCAACATGCTATGGGAAAAAATTCCTTTAACAGAAAAAAACTAGGACTAAACTGAAACCCCAACATTATCCACCCCGAATTTTTTTCCATATTAACATGTTACATGAAACTTAACTTTTTAACCATATAAATACAAGCATCACCTAAATTATATACATATGTACATGCTGATACTGATACAGGTACAGAGCCATGGGTAGTTCACCCTAAAACAAGGTCCCCTTGCGGTATGCATCGGGTCTCTCCATCCCTTTGCATCACCCACCAGGTACAACCTGGTCCCTGAGCAAAAACAACCCCACGGATGGGTTTGTCTTTGCTCAAGGCAGACTTTACCCAAACAGTTTTTCCAAGCATACCTCTCATGTGCACCACTGGAACCTTATCCCCATCTGTTGTTTGTAGGGGTTCGGATTGGGCAGGGCCGGCTCGGCTGGTGGAGCCTCGGGTGTTAACTAACCAGGTGGCCTTTGCTAAATGCACCTCCCAGTTTTTGAAACTCCCCCCACCCAGTGCCTTCAAGGTGGTTTTAAGCAGTCCATTACACCGCTCAACCTTCCCAGCTGCTGGTGCATGGTAAGGGATGTGGTACACCCACTCAATGCCATGTTCTCTAGCCCAGGTGTTTATAAGGCTGTTCTTGAAGTGAGTCCCATTGTCAGATTCAATCCTCTCAGGGGTACCATGCCTCCAAAGGACTTGCTTTTCAAGGCCCAGGATGGTGTTCCGGGCAGTAGCGTGAGGCACAGGGTAGGTCTCCAGCCACCCTGTGGTGGCTTCTACCATTGTGAGCACATGGCGCTTGCCTTGGCGGGTTTGAGGCAGTGTGATGTAATCAACCTGCCAGGCCTCCCCATACTTGTATTTGGACCACCGCCCACCATACCACAGGGGCTTCACCCGCTTGGCCTGCTTGATCGCAGCGCATGTCTCACAGTCATGGATGACCTGGGAGATACTGTCCATGGTCAGATCCACCCCTCGGTCTCGTGCCCACTTATAGGTGGCATCTCTGCCCTGATGGCCTGAGGCATCATGGGCCCATCGAGCTAGGAACAACTCTCCTTTATGTTGCCAATCCAGGTCTATCTGGGACACCTCTATTTTCGCAGCCTGATCTACCTGCTTGTTATTACGATGTTCTTCATTAGCCCGGCTCTTGGGAATGTGAGCATCTACATGACGGACCTTCACAGATAGCTTCTCTACTCGAGCGGCAATGTCTTTCCACTCCTCAGCAGCCCAGATTGGTTTTCCTCTGCGCTGCCATTTTGCCTTATTCCACCTTTCCAGCCAACCCCACAGAGCATTGGCTACCATCCATGAATCAGTGTAAAGGTAGAGCTTTGGCCACTTCTCTCTTTCAGCAATGTCCAGAGCTAATTGAACGGCTTTGAGTTCAGCAAATTGGCTCGATCCACCTTCTCCTTCCGTAGCCTGTGCAACTTGTCGTGTGGGGCTCCATACAGCGGCTTTCCATTTCCGGCTAGCGCCTACAATTCGGCAGGAACCATCAGTGAAGAGGGCATATTGTTTTTCACTCTCTGGTAGCTCGTTATACGGTGGGGCTTCTTCGGCACGCGTCACCTGCTCCTCTTCTTCTTCAGAAGATAACCCAAAAGTCTCACCTTCTGGCCAGTTCGTAATTATTTCCAAGATCCCAGGGCGACTTGGGTTTCCAATTCGGGCGCGCTGCGTGATGAGGGCGATCCATTTGCTCCAAGTAGCATCGGTGGCGTGATGCGTGGAGGGAACCTTTCCTTTGAACATCCACCCCAGCACCGGTAGTCGGGGTGCCAGGAGGAGTTGTGCCTCAGTTCCAATTACCTCTGAGGCAGCTTGGACTCCTTCATAAGCTGCCAAGATTTCTTTCTCTGTGGGAGTGTAGTTGGCTTCGGACCCTCTGTAGCTTCGGCTCCAGAATCCCAGCGGTCGGCCCCGAGTCTCACCAGGCACCTTCTGCCAGAGGCTCCAGGACAGACCATTGTTCCCAGCTGCAGAGTAGAGCACGTTCTTCACCTCTGGTCCTGTCCTGACTGGGCCAAGGGCTACGGCGTGAGCGATTTCCTGCTTGATCTGGGCAAAGGCTTGCTGTTGTTCTGGGCCCCAGTGGAAATCGTTCTTCTTGCGGGTAACCAGGTAGAGAGGGCTCACAATCTGGCTGTACTCAGGAATGTGCATCCTCCAGAAACCTATGGCGCCTAGGAAAGCTTGTGTTTCCTTCTTGTTGGTTGGTGGAGACATCGCAGTGATCTTATTGATGACCTCAGTGGGAATCTGACGCCGTCCATCTTGCCACTTCACTCCCAGGAACTGGATCTCTCGGGCAGGCCCCTTGACTTTGCTCTTCTTGATGGCGAAACCAGCTTCCAGGAGAATTTGGATTATTCTCTCTCCTTTCTCAAACACTTCTGTTGCGGTGTTCCCCCACACAATGATGTCATCAATGTACTGCAGATGTTCTGGGGCCTCACCCTTTTCCAGTGCAGCCTGGATCAGTCCATGGCAGATGGTGGGACTGTGCTTCCACCCCTGGGGCAGTCGGTTCCAGGTGTACTGCACACCCCTCCAGGTGAAAGCAAACTGGGGCCTGCACTCTGCTGCCAGAGGAATGGAGAAAAATGCATTGGCAATGTCAATGGTGGCATACCACTTCGCTGCTTTGGACTCCAGCTCATACTGGAGCTCCAACATGTCGGGCACAGCAGCGCTCAGCGGTGGAGTCACTTCATTCAAGCCACGATAGTCCACAGTCAATCTCCATTCCCCATCAGACTTGCGCACAGGCCAAATGGGGCTGTTGAAGGGTGAGTGGGTCTTGCTGACCACCCCTTGGCTCTCCAGCTCACGAATCATCTTGTGGATGGGAATCACAGCATCTCGATTTGTCCGATACTGCCGGCGGTGCACTGTCGAGGTGGCAATTGGCACTCGTTGCTCTTCCACTTTCAGGAGCCCAACTGCAGAAGGATTCTCAGACAGTCCGGACAGGGTGTTCAACTGCCTAATGCCCTCTGCCTCCACAGCAGCAATCCCAAACGCCCACCTGAGTCCCTTTGGGTCTTTGTAATAGCCATTCCGGAGGAAGTCTATGCCCAGAATACACGGGGCCTCTGGGCCGGTCACAATCGGATGCTTTTGCCACTCCTTCCCAGTCAGGCTCACCTCAGCTTCCAAAAGGGTCAACTGCTGTGATCCCCCGGTCACCCCTGCGATGGATACAGGTTCTGCCCCCACATGTCCCGATGGCATTAAAGTACACTGTGCCCCAGTATCAACCAATGCATCATATTTTTGTGGCTCTGATGTGCCAGGCCATCGGATCCACACTGTCCAGAAAACCCGGTTCTCCCGTGCCTCTTCCTGGCTAGAGGCAGGGCCCCTCTAGCCCTGGTTATCATTCTTGCCCTGGGCATACATACTAGAGGTACCTTCGAGGGGATCTGACATATCATCCTCCTGTCTGTAATACCTGGCAGCTCGGTCACGGGAGGCTGAGGCTACTTTCACCTTAGCGGAACCCCCTCGGTTAGTGCCTCCCTCCTTGAGTTCACGCACCCGCGCTGCCAGGACAGAAGTGGGTTTCCCATCCCACCTTCTCATGTCTTCCCCATGCTCACACAGGAAAAACCAGAGCTCAGCTCGTGGGGTGTACCCTCTCTCTCTAGCAAGGGGACGACGGGCTCTGACCTGGGGGCCTGTGACTCGCACTGGTGCCACACTGACCTTCCTCATCTCCTCCCTTATCTCCTTTATCTCCTCTTTGAGGTCCTGGACCACAGCAGAGACATGAGTTTTCAGTGGACCATTGACCATACTGTCATAATTCCTGAGCTTGTTGGCAACAGAGCCCACTGTTTCTCGGGTATTGTCAGCATCAATGGTTGCAATGAAAGTGGTGTATTGCGATGGCCCTAGCCTTGCCAGGTTCCACATCATCTGTCCTGTGCACCTGACCTTATCGGGGTCATTACCGTGCTGTCCATCCCTTCCAAAGAGTACCTCTAATACTGCCACCTCTCTTAGCTGCTGGATCCCTTCCTCGAGTGTCTTCCACTGCATTCTATGATGGTACTCCTGCATTCTTTCTTTGTGAATGAACCTTTCTCTCACACTCATTAAGAGCCGGTCCCAGAGAGAAAGGGGCCCTGGCTCCCTCACAAATATCTGGTTCACACCTGGGTCCTGGGTCAACGATCCCAGATACCTTGCCTCACCACTATCCAGTTGCACACTTGTGCCCATGAGGTCCCAAACCCGAAGCAGCCAGGTGGTATAAGGCTCACGCCCCCTTCGCACAATGTCGTCTCGCATACCACGGAGACTGTCGTACGACAGGGACTCAATGATGATTTCTGGCTCTGGCTCCCCTGCTGGTTGTGAGGGCCCTGGTTCCCCATCATCATTAACTGGTCATACTGATTTGGTCTTACACTTCCTCCTTTGCACAGGGGCGACTGCTGCTGGCTGTACTTGTCCTTGGGGTTCAGCTGAAACCTGGGCGGTTGTAACATCTGTGGGTTCCACTGCTGCACCGTCAGCCTCACCCTTTTTGGGGCAGGGAGAGGTTTTTTCACTAGCTGAGGAGGTGTATTCCCTTAGCAATTGGCATATCCCCTGGTGCACCTGGCCCATCTCCTGGCGCATCTCCTTGCGCACCTGGCCCATCTCCTGGCATATCTCCTTGCGCACCTGGCCCATCTCCTGGCACATCTCCTGCATCCCTTTCGCCAGTACCCCCACCCATTTCGGGTAGTCCATTTCTGAGGTGGGCTGTTGGGCGGTATCTGGCTGTGGGGCAGGGTCTCTAGTGTCTGGGGCTGTGTCAGGCTCTGGGGCTGAATCAGGCTCTGGGGTAGGATCTCTAGTGTCTGGGGCTGTGTCAGGTTCCGGGGCAGGATCAGGCTCTGGGGTAGGAACTCTACTCTCTGGGGCCATGTCAGGTTCTGGGGCAGGGTCAGGCTCTGGGGCAGGATCTCTAGTCTCTGGGGCTGGTGTCTGGGTAGTTATCCAAGCCAATCTCAACTTATCCTTGAATGCTAAATAGAGTAGGCCTACCAGCAGCAGGTGGTTAGTATTCAGAGGGAATCTAAACCCTTCAAAAATTGATGGGGTGGGTCCAAATAACTGGTTGAGGGGTTGGGGGAAAACTTCCCCTGGTGTCATTTCCTCACAGAAGGTACCATTGTTGACATAACCCCAAAAACATGAGCTCAGTGTGTGATAACCGTTTATCCACATGCCCACATTCCGGAGGAAGTTAAAAACCCATGAATTCCTCACCTTCTCGACCCATAGCGCAAGCTGGATAACGGCAATGGTAGCCTTAGTGAGAGGACCCATATTCAAGTAGGGGGCTGCAAAGGGAAAGAATATAGCCACAGCCACATGCCACCCGAACCAGGGCAAAGTAGACCACATAGTGCTGCCTACCAAGGTTCCTATATCCAACACACAAACTTAAGTTATTCAGGAACTGTTATTCCTTTTTCACCTCTCTCTCTTAATGCCCTCAGGCCTCACGTTGGGCGCCAAGATCTGTCTCGGTTTGAAAGACAGGTGTCTACTAAGGAAGGCAGGAGCCTCCCTTGGAGTGGCAGAGATAACCCCTTTCCCTCTGAGTTATTATAATTTTGAAATCAAGGGTCTTTAGGCAAAGATGTGGGAAATAGGAATAACAGTTCTTTACTATATATATATAGATGTATATATATAACTAGTCAAACAAAACAGCAACAACTGTGACAGTAACAGCAAACACAAACCCAGTCCCAGCCTTCTCGGCTGTCAGGCTATTTCCCCTTGGGTGCAGTTCCGCTCGCAGCCGGCAGGGATCGCTGGCGGCTCCCGGTGAGCAGGGCAGGTGCGATGGTTCCCCCGCGGCTGCAGGGGGCGCTCCGGAGCGAGCTCGGGGAACACGCGGCTGCTCTGATGCCCTGGGATCCCGGGGAAGGATGGAACAAAGGAGCTCCACAAACCGGTGGGCAGCTGGTCCCGGTTCCCGGAAACAGCAGGCTGGACTGGTAGGCTGGAGCGGCAGGCACAAACACAAATCCCGGGTGGCAGACGAGATGTATCCAAAAGGGGAACCCCCCGGGGCTCCAGGCAGGCAGGGTAAGCACGGCTACAGCGTAGCGAAGGCTCGAAGCAGCAGCGGGGCGGGCGGCCACAGCCCAGCCTCCAGCAGGGCAGGGAAAAGCAGCTTTGGGATCCCCGGTGTTGTTCCCAGCAGAAAGGAAAGACGCCGAAAACGGGAACCAGCAGCTCTTCTCTCCGCGGCTTCTCTCTCCAGACGCTGAGAGCGAACTGAACTGCCCGCCAGGTGAGAACAAAAGCCTGGCCGGGCCCTTTTGTCTTTCTTAAGTATGGCTATCTCCTCTCAAGTATGGCCATTTATCTCCTAGCAACATGCTATGGGAAAAAATTCCTTTAACAGAAAAAAACTAGGACTAAACTGAAACCCCAACATTGTTTCATTCTGAGATTTCGATCTGAACTGTATTTGTGCTGGACAAACAATAGGATATACCATTACAAGGAGAAAGAGGTGGAAATGCTTTGAGAAAGGAGGAGCATGAGCCATCTTAGCATGAAAAGCAGGGGTCTGTGCTTGCTGGGCTTTCCCACAGGCCCAGCTTTGTGCCACATGGCCAGTCTGATTCTAGTTATGAACCCTGTGGAGAGCAATAACTGTCCTGACTTAAGCAGTGGAAAAGGGAATGTGCTTGCTGGGGTAAATTGGTAGTTTTCTAGTAAATCTTTGTCTGAACGTGAAAGAATAAGGGAAGAGACAAGAATTTTATAACACCATTTGAAGGAGCTGGGAAAAAACTGTGGAGTTGTTCTCTTCCTCTGGTCTGAAATCAACAACAGTTTTTAAAGTCTGATGCCCAAAACCTGGGCAAGAGAGCAGTCCTCCGTAGTATAAGGCCTATAGAGCAGGTATTTGTTTATTGGACACCAGGAGGGAGGGAGGGAGGGGAGTAACTCCACCACAAACTCACTCCATTCTTCACACAGTAGTAGATTTTATACTTTTTTTCCTTAATGTGCACATTATACTTTCCTAACCTTCATATTGCAAGACATTTTCTAATCACACGTTTATGTCAGCCCTTGGAGCACATGCACAGTCTCTGCACGCGGTGGTCGTCAGCCTCCTGGTGGTCATTTCTGATGAAGGCTCCTAAGTCTTCCTGAACTTCTCACCCCTGCTTCCTGCACGTGCTCTCTAAGATTGCCGGCTCAAATAGCCAGTGGTTAGCTTTTGCAGTTAGCCTGTCCTGCTAAATGTGCTGGTTTCTAAAAAGGGCTTCATTCACATACCCTGTTACAAAGGAACTACTTCTTTCTGCATAGCTACAGCTTTTTGCAGAGCTCAAGCATTATCTTGTTGCCTAGGCAGCAGTAGCCTGGCTTTGATAGTGCTGAACAACCAGTCTGACAGAACTTGTATTGCAGGGACATCTGATTTCATTCTACTGTTTCCTTCCAAAGCCCAGCCATGGCTGGAGGAGGAACCGAGGGAGTTGTCTTGGATCCTACACCCCAAACAGGGCCACACGTGGTCTTGTCCGCATTCTAAATACTGAAAGGTAAAGACACGTTCCACCAATGAAGGGCTGCACAGATCCCATTGATGGTAATGCCTGGTTAAGGAGCAGAGCCGTAGAACATTTGGTCAGAAGGGTCATCTAGAGGGCAACTTTGGCTCAGGGCCTGTTGCTGAGGCCTCAGTCCTTCCGTGTTTTGTGGTGCAAATGAATGCCCTGGAGGGCTGGAAAGGAACAAGTCCCTCTTTAGCAGGTTGCAGACAGGGAACGGGATTAGCCCTGCCAGGCCGGGCTGGGGCCAAGAGCAGAAGGCCGGCACGCTGCGTTTGCCCACGGGCAGCCGTGCAGAGCAAGGAGGCCGCTCCTGCCCAGGGGCTGAGGTGCCCGAAGCTGCCTCCCTGCTGCGCAGCTCTGCGGGGCCCGTGGTGCGCAGCGTCCTGGGCAGCCAGGGCAGCCCAGCTGCCTTGGAGCACGAGGAGCGTCCCAGAGAAGCTGCGGCCCTTTGCTTTGGAGCTCTTTCTCCCAGTAGTTCTTCCGAGTTCTTCTTTGGACTATTTCTCCGAGTCTTGTCATTAATCCATAGACTCTGACGTGTTTTCCTTTCTCCTTGCAAATTTAAGACATCTTTTTGAGAGAAGTGACTGACGTAGCTTCTGCTGCGGGTGTTGCTTTAGTCTGCAGGTCAAGGCAGGTGATTTTAACCAAGGATGGAGTCCAAAGGTAACGTTCCAGTTTTGCCAAGTCAATAAAACCATTTACAATGGGGGTGCTGATGCTGAGCAGCTTTCCTAGTTTTTGGAAAGCTGCAACCTTAAAAAACCTAACAGGTTTTCCTACCTGAGGATACCAGCAGTAGCATGATGCCAATTCTTTGCACCTCTTTTCTGTATCTTTGGTGCTTTTAAGAGTTCCTCAGTCCCCAGCAGGAAAGAAAGCACGTGTGATAATGTAAGTGATTTGAGAGCTGTGTGTTGTGCCTTGCCCCATCAGTGTTCGTGCCAAGCTGGGCACCCCACTGGTAGGTCTGTCGAGTTGAATTCACCCTAATTGTGTGCAAACAGCAGCCCAGAGATGCCGAGAAGAGCAAGGACGGTGGGTGGGTGTGCACGGACACACCCGTGGGCTGATGGCTGTGTGGGCAGAAGGCTTTGGACAGCAGTACATCTTCACTCTCCCAAGTTGGAAGAATATTTCAAATCTACATGAAATGAAAATATTTCTCAACATGTATCAAATAATACATATTAATTTATCATCTCTTCAATTTATCCTATATAGTATGATATACAATATATTTTAATAGATATAATAAATAGAATATGTCAAATTTCTACTTGATCTTTTCCTAAGCCATAGCCTGTGGGGCTTATAGACCATCTCCTAGCAGTGCTACATTTTTGCCTTCTGGTCCTACTTATTATAGCAGCGTTTCCCCTGCGAGTTCCTTCAGGGAACTTCACAAAAAGGGCTTCCATCATTTCAGCGCTTGTGAGAACTTGTTGCTTCCCAGTTGTCCAGCATCCTTCTGGATTTTGGAGCATTTCAGCACTTGGGTCAATGGCCCTTCCCTCATCCCTGCCCTGCAGCAGTTACAGTCACTGTTCCCTCGCCCTGGCTCCAGACCTTTTGCCAAAGTGCTGCCAAAGGCAGCGCAGCTGGCTCAGGATCCCTGGTTGCTGCTGCTCTCCAGGATGACCTTCAGAGGGACACTTGGAGCGCTCCCTAAAGAGCTTCCGGTGGGATGGGGGTGGATTTCTCCTCCCCGGGTGGCTCCTGGTTACAGTTCTACGCTCAGGGTGATGCCTTTTCCTGGTCTTAAAATCAAGAGTCAAACACGGTTAGAAGGGGAAAAGGGATTTTACCTTGGGATTTATTTTAAGGATCCTTAGGTGCACATGTCCAGGTCATCTGCATGGAGAATGACAGCAGTGGAAAAACTCAATTGGGAAGTACAGGGACCACCCAGAGAGAGTAGCTATGTGTGTAGAAATGGGACCCTCTAAACCCAGATTTGCAAGATTTGTCAAGAGACATCCATGACGTGGGTTCAAGCCCTGCCTGTAGCCTTGCTGAGAGTCCGCATACAGCCAAGGAGAAGGGACAACATCAGTCCCTATGAAATATTATATGGCAGGCCATAGCAGGTTCCACATATCCCAGGGGAAATTCATATGAGAAGTAAAAATGATTTGCAAAAGTGTTTAATGGCTCTGAGTTCCACTTTGCAGAAGCTCCAGAGATTCGTCGTGTTATCCAAACCAATAGGATTGGACACAGCTGCTCATCCATTCCAGCCTGGAGACTGAGTCTACATCAAGGGGTGGGACAGCGACCCCTTGCAAGCCAAGTGGAAGGGACCATTCCAAGTTTTGCTGACCACTTTTACTGGGGTCAAGGTTGCTGGCAAGGGACCGTGGATCCACTACTCCAGGGTGAAGAAAGCTTCTGCTCCCAAAATCACCGAGATTTGATACAGAGACTGATACAAATCAGAAAGATGCAGTTTAAACTGTTTTTGACATGTTTCCTGTTTGTCCAACTGGTAACCATGGTTCAAGGTTCACCCCATGATTTGCATAAGACTGTGGTCCAAAATGTGTCCAAAATTCTTAATAAGAGCGATTGCTAGATCTGTACTCAGTTACCACCCCTAGATGGGAAGGGTCAGTGGCCATTGATTGGCATTTTAATGGAAGAGAACCGCACTGAAATGTGGGAACCAATGAATAGCACCCTTCTGCCCCCCATTACCCTGAGTAGCCTGGTAGAGCATGCCAACTATAAGGTTCCTTGTGCAATTGTAAACGCCACAGGAAAAGCCGTTCTTCCTTCATATTGTCATCAGACCCATTTCAGGGAAATAATAGACCCAAGAATTGCAGCAAAGATGAAACTGACAGGGTGGAGACTGGCTCAGTCGTTTGGGATGGGGTTGTATTGGATATGTGGTAATAAGGCCTGGAAAGTTATGCCTGTGAACAAAGACCAGGCTTGTGCTATTGGGGCTGTGGTCTCAAATATAACAATATTTGACCATCTTGAAAAACCAAATGAGAAGAAAAAAAGGTCTCTTAATCCCCTCATTGAACGTCCCACACTTTTTCATAGCATAATCAGAGCCCTTGTACCCGCTTACGGAGTAGTTGAACTGGAAAGAACAGTTGTAAACATCTCGGCTGTCATTGAACGTATTGAGCAGCATACTGCAGATGCAATTTCAGCCTTACAGGAGGAAGTTGACAGTCTGTCCCGTGCAGTTATGCAAAACAGGGTAGCTCTCAATTTCAAACTTGCTGCACAAGGAGGTGTATGTGCTATTGTCAATACCACTTGTTGTTCTTATGTGGACCAAAGTGGAAGAATTAAGAAAGATTTAGATGACATTTGGAAGAGAACTCAAATTCTACATGAAGTAGCTTCTAGAAATAACACCTTAAAATTTGATCATGTTTTTGATACCCTCACCTCCTGATTACCAAACTGAGCCCAGGTAAAAGAAATATTCATAACAGCTGTAATTGTAGTTATTATCTGTGTAATTTGCTGTGGAGCAGCTGGTTGTGTAAACAGGTTCTGCGGGTAAAGAATAGAGACCAGACAAGACAGAGTTTTGTTAGTCTCTAAAACGGGGGCAATGATGCCATGAAGATTTTTGCCTTTTCTTTTATAGCCATTATACCTTTTTACAACTTCTGTATTCTTCGTGCTTTTTGCCGACATTCTTAGACTTGTTTGTCAAACTGAGAGACGAAACATTTTAGAAGCTTGGTAGCTAGGGATCAGTGTGCCCCAGAGCCCAAGGTCCTCTCCAGAACACATTCTGTAAAGCAAGATAGAACCATGGCAGGGGAAGGTTCCTTAGAGAAGGGGGCTCACTTGAGCCTCTCCTTGGGGAACCTTTGATAGATCTGCTAATTAGTAAAACCTATAATGTTATACGCGATGTTGGGGAGACACACACATACTCAGCGGGGTGCATCTCAATGCATACGACCTGGACGTGTGCGCCTAAGGATCCTTAAAATAAATCCCCAGGTAAAATCCCTTTTCCCCTTCTAACCATGTTTGACTCTCGATTTTAAGACCAGGAAAAGGCATCAAGGGGAGTCCCGCTTTCTCAGCAGGCCTCTGCAGCGAGTCTGTAGCCAACGTGTGGCTCTGCTGGCAGCCCAAATGTGCCGTTCCCTTGCCCAGCCTGGCTGCAGCTGGGGGATCTGCTGGGCACGGCTGGGGATTTTCATGGCCAAAATCCTCCAGCACCATCCTGTTTACATCTGCCCAGTCCTTTGTACAGCACAAATCTACCCTTCTTGCAGTTTAAACATGGAAATTATGGCAGATTGCCACCCTTGCACTGCTAATGTACAAATACACAAAAAGCAACTTCAGTTTAAAAATGACATTTGTTTTAAATTGCTACACCCACGCTGCTAATACATGAACATAAAACTATCAACTGAAGTTTACAAAACTAATTTATTGTTACAGTCATGCTATGTACATATATACAAATACCCACTTCAGTTAAAAAAAATTAATTTACTGGAACCCTCTACTACCACTACACACAAATATCAACTGAAGTTTAACAATTTAATTTATGACATAATTCTACAACTGTACGGCCCATATATGAATACAGAAATACAGATATCCCTCTCTAAAGAATCCCAGATCCAGAACTTAATAAATAGAATTCTAGAACTATACAATTCCATAAATCTGAAATGTAAGTAAATACATATCAAATACAAATACATATAAAAACACACAGATGTAAATATCTATTAAATATTTCATGTGAGATATAACGAGACATCTATAATACACACATATCAAATCCCTCTATAAATATGCAAATATCAATGTACTAATATAAAAATCATTCCAACCCCATCAATCGATCTCTAGAGGTACCCAACTGAACAAGTATGTAAATATAACTACAGATGTAAACAGATCGATATACATGCATCAATATACCCATACAAATAGATATACAGGTGTCAATATCCCCATTTTTCTAACGCTCTTAGTCATACTCCACACATTTATAACTAGAATTATATCAGGAGGGATTGCAGCCGCCGATATTCCCAGCCTCTCCCTTGGTCTCTTCCTCTTGTGCAGAGCAGCTCTCCTGGACGGGGACAGCAGATGGGACACCTGGGAAGCAAAGGGAACACTGAGTCAGGATCAGGACGTTTCCCTTGGCAGCAGCTGCACTTCCATCAGGCAAGAGAAATCTCAGAGCCTCCCCAGGAGGCTTAGAAAGCAAAACCAGGCCCAGCGGGCCGGGCTGTGGCGAGCGCAGCCCCGGCGGGACCGTCCCGCAGCCCCCGGCAGCGCGGCACAGCCGGCACCGCTCCCGGGCCCTGCCGGCACAGCTGCCTTGCCCAAGGACAGCCCCTGTGCCGCCCGGGGCAGCCGCGCTGAGCGGCCCCAGCACGGGCAGGGCCCGCTCCTGCCCAGCCGGCCAGTGCCCGCGGCCAAAGCCCACGCCACCGTTTGTGCCTGCAGCTCCCACCCTGGTTTTTGCTTTGCCACCAGCGGTTCCTGCTGCTCCCGTCAGGTGTGGGCAGCCAAGACCGGGGGCTGAAAGTGCTGCTCAGCTGGGCCTGGCCGCCAGCCCAGCCCCCAGCATGGCCACAGGGCACGGAGCTGGCACAGCAGACAAGGCAATGGGGACAGAGGCAGCAGAGTGGGGATAGATGTGGCAGAGCAGCAGATGCCTTGACAGGTACCAAGAGACGTACCTAATTATCCATTGACATAAAACATGTGAAAGAGCGGCCTCTAGAATGAAAACCTTAGCTTGATAGGTGTCACTATAAACATCTAGAAGCAGAACTAGAGGGAGAGGGGTTCCAGCTGCCCCACCTTCACAGCTTCTCCCTCAGCCCCTTCGTCCCGCCCAGAGCCATCCTCCTGCAGAGGTTCAGCACGTGGGCGTGGAGGAAGCCAAGGGCTGCAGAGCCCCTGCACAGCTGCCATGGAGCTCTTGCCAAGCCCTGCCCAGCACCAGCCCCTGCCGGCCCTTGCCAGTGCCTTGGGCTGACTCAGGGCAGTGTGGAGAGGAGGGTGGGCAGCAGAGCCTGGCACATCCATACCTGGGCTTCTTGGGCTGGCAGAGCTTCCTGCATTTCTCCAGTCTTCTTTGGTGTGTCCTCCTCCTTTCCCTTTCTGGCTGCTATTCCCTGTCTTCTGGCCAGGCCTCTGCTCGCTGTCTTTTCCTTCTCTTTTTCTCTTCCTGGGGCTAGCAGCCTACAAGCCTTTAGCCACAAAGTTGGATTAGAGAGGCAAAGGTGGGAGGCACAAGCTCAGTCCCTTCTTGTTGGAACCAATGTGGGCTCCTTTTACCTTCCTGACACAGAAAGGCTCGTCAGGGCTTCGGCCTTGGCCAGCGACTCTGGGGAGCTCTGGTGGGTGTTTGGAGACAAAGCTGGAGGTGCCTGAAGCAGAAATTCTGGAGGTGGGGGGATGGAGGGATGAGGGGGATAAGGAGGGAGGGAGGAGAGAGTGGGAAAGGGAGGGAGGGATGAGGGAGGGATGAGGGAGGGAGGGAGGGAGGGAGGGAGGGAGGGAGGGAGGGAGGGAGGGAGGGTAGAAGGGAGGAAAGCAGGGAGGAAGGGAGGCCAGAGGCTGCAGAGCTGTGCTGTCAGGAGGAGGCACAGCAGCTCCTTGGCCCCATGACAAACTGCCTGTCTCCCTGGGACACATTGTTCCAGGATTTGTGCAGCTGCCATACCTCTGCTCTTTGGACCTCCAGCACCGTGGCCTCTTCTCCATCTCCCTGCCGGGTCTCAGGCAGGGAAGGGGATGCATCCAGATTGCTTTCTGCCTGGGGCTTGTTGTCTTCTCTTCCTGCAGGGCCACTTTGCTCTTCCCTGTGCATCTCTAGAAAGCAAAAGCATGTGCAGCAAAGTGACGACTTGGAAGACAAGAACAAAGAAACCAAAACCCACAGGCAAGCCCTACACTGCTTGGCCTCTTGATGCTGAGATTTCTGGGGCCCTGAGTCCCAGGCTGGGACAAGGCTCTGTTCCTGCTCCTACCTGTGCATAGCTCTGTGGGTGCTGGTGACTCGTTGGGGCCAGCTACCTGTTCCCCAAAGATGTCACCTGAGTTCTCCAGCGGGATGTCCACCAGAGCATTCGCCTGCACACAGGAAAGCCTTGCTCTCAGCTCAGAGGCCCGAGAGCGTGCCAAGCAGCCCTGGCCATCACGGCTGAGCCTTGCCTCTGCACAGGAGGAAGGCGCTGGCTGGGGGGCAG
This sequence comes from Aphelocoma coerulescens, assembly GCF_041296385.1. Classification (NCBI taxonomy): domain Eukaryota; kingdom Metazoa; phylum Chordata; class Aves; order Passeriformes; family Corvidae; genus Aphelocoma; species Aphelocoma coerulescens. Next base: position 1,046,669 of record NW_027184071.1, read on the forward strand.
CTCTTGCAGGCAGCTCCCGCAGCAGCCTTGGCTGGACACAGGGGGCCGCCAGGCACAGGCACCTCTGGGCAGCCAAGTTGCCTTTGGCCAGCAAGGCTGCAGCCGGCTGCTGAAGCCAGCCTTACCTGCTTGTTCTCGGCCAGCATGGCCTCGAGCTCCAGCTGCTGCTCCTGCGGTGGGCTCAGCAGCTTTGGCCCCAGGCAGACGGCCAGGCTGCTGCAGGTCATTCTGCTGCTGGACACGTGCTGGCCGATGAGTCGCAGCAGTGCCAGCAGCTGCCTGAGGAGGAGCAGCTTTGCTGCGGGCAACTTCTTGGCCCCCCGAGGGAACAGGAAGGCAGCGTCCATCAGCAGGCCCACGTTGCCCACGGCCGTCCCCAGAGCTGGCCCCAGGCAGGGAGCAGCCAGCGGCTGCTGCGCAGCTCCGCAGGCGCTCTCGGCCAGCGCTCAGGGCTCCAGCGCTCCCGCGGGAAGGATGCAGGGCGTTGCTGCCCAGCTCCTGATTTCCCCCGAGCTCACGCAAGGGAACGCTCCCCGTGCATTGCCCCAAAATCAGACTGCCAGCCAGCAAGAGCAAGCTGTCCAAAAACACAGCCCCTTCAGGAGAGTGTCCCCTTTCAGGAGAGTGCCAGGCTTCCAGCAGTGCCTGCTGCGGAGCTGGAAGCTGCTGCCCACGTTTACTCTTTGAGCTGACAGATCTTGTCCTCCCTGCTGGCCATCTGCATCGCAGCCGTCCAGTCCTCGTAGAGGTCGGTGACGAGGAGCTTGCCGGGGATGCTTCCCAGGAAGTCCTGCCATGCCAAGGGCTGCCGGTGAGCCTTGGAGCACGGTGGCCCAGGCAGGAGCCTTTGCAGCTGCAGCTCAGGAGGACTCACCTTGAGGAGCATGGCCAGCAGCAGCACTGGCTGGCTTGCCATGTCGACGTGCAGGCCGTGGTCCAGGGCCTGCCGCAGCTCCTGTCAGGCTTTGGCGCTCTCTGCTTTCTGGAAGATGCCTTCTGTTGTGGGCCCTTCCTGGTGCAGGACAGCCAGCAGCTCCTGCAGGAGAGGCGGGAGGGCAGGGGCTTGTGTGAGGAGCTGCCCTGTTCGCAGAGCTCTGCCCCAGCCTGGGCTCGCTGCCTCCTGCTGCAAAGGGGCTGGGAGCAGGAGCCTGAGGCACGGCTGAAGAGCCCAGTGCCCCATGGCTGGGGGACATGCGTGGGGACACTGGCTGTGCAGCATCCAGAGGGAGGGACGGGCAGCCCTGTGCGGCCGCCTCACCTGGATGGGCCGGGGCAGCGTGCCGTCCTCCGCGCAGACGGCTGCCAGGGGCTGCCCGAAGAGCGCCCTGCTGCAGCCGGAGCCCTCCTGCCCTGGCGCCCGCGCAGCCCTGGCTGGGCCCCGCCGCAGAGCAAAGGGCCAGGGCAGCCACCTCCTCCTCGTCCTGCCGCTGCTGCTGCTGCTGCCGCTGCTGCCGGTCCCTGCTGCTGCAGAGGAAAAGAGAACCAAAGGCATCAGTGGAGACAGCCAGGCCAGCGCTGCCACAGCCTGCCCTGCCCTGCCCTCAGCACCGTGTGGAGCCATGCAGAACCCCAAGCAGTGAGCAGGCAACTGCAAGTGTGGCTGCACCTTGGAGGCTTCTGAGAGCTGGAGTGTCACTGGGAGAAGCTGCCCCGGGCCTGAGCCTGCCCTTCTCCAAGCTGTGGGCAGCACTGCAGGCTCTCTGTCCATGCACAACCATCTCCAGTGGTCACAGTCCAGCAGGTGCCCTTGCCCATGTCCAGGGGATGCCCTCCTCAGGGTGCCACAGCTGCATGGCCACACTTGGGGCACAAGTGAGGGCAGCTCGGCCAGAAGAAGAGATCGTCTTTGCTTTTACTTGGTCTCTAGTGAGGTGGAACATTCGGATGAGAGCTGGAGCATTCTGATGGAACACTGCATGGCTCAGCTGGGCTTGCTGGAATCTGTTAGGCACATTCGCTAACTCGATGGGCATTGCTAGGGCATCTGCTCTCCTGTTCCCTTTGGCATTAAATCCTGGCAGGTCAGTGTGTGATCTCACACACTATGCATGACATAGAATGGTTGCTTTCAGTGGGAGATCAGTTGAATCAATTTTGAAAGCAAGTTATGAAGTTTTGGGTTTGCAACCTCCTTTAGTAAGGCTCTCTCTGCCCTGGAAACTACACCTGCAACATAGGCTGAGTCAGTTATCAAATTAAATGGTTCACTGAACCACTCAAATGCCCTGACCATGGCTGCAAGTTCTGCCACTTCAGGATCCTTCAACTACCTGTACATCAGACTCCCACTTCTGAGTGCAGGGATACTTCCATGTGATGACAGACTTGCAGGAATGACCGCAGGCATCTGAAAAGATTGTCAAGGCATTTAATGGTTTTCTGCTTTGAATTTCTTTTGGAATCAGTTTGAAAAGGCAGACCTGGGGCTCAGTGGTGTGCCTGCTGGGACGACAGTGCTTCCTGTACCTTACAGATGGACTGTCTCACCTCCTCTGTTAGATGCCTGGGTGATGGGAGGTCATCTTTCCCTCACAGGAGGTTGAACAGAGGAGCGAGATCTTCTGTTGTCAGCTCTAGGAGAGGCCTCACCCAATTGATGGACCCGCAGAGCTGATGGAGTTCCTGCAAGGTCTTAGGGTTATCAATTATTTTGACTTGTTGGGGAACCACAGTCTGCTCATGGATTTTTAGTCCAAGGTATTTAAATGGAGAGGTTTTCTGGACCTTTTTGGCCTGGATTTCAAATCCATTTGCCTCTAAGGCCTCAATTACCTTCCCCAATGTCCAGTCTAAATAGGATTGGTTAGGAGCACACACCAAAACATCGTCCATATAGTGGAGCACTATTGCCTTTGCTGCTAACTTTCTGACAGGGGACAGAATGCGAGCTACATACCACTGGCAGATGGTGGGTGAGTTCTTCATGCCTTGTGGCAAAACTCACCACTGCTAGCGCTGCACGGGAGCCTTTCGGTCGATGGAAGGGACCGAGAAGGCAAACCAGGGCACATTGTCTGAGCGTAGTGGGATCTGGAAGAAACACTCTTTAATATCAATGACTGCTACCTTCCACTGCCTGGGGAGCATGGAGGGTGAAGGCATTCCGGGCTGCAGGGGTCCCATGTCCTCTATGACTGCATTTATTTTCCGCAAGTCCTGGAGGAGGCGCCACTGGTCTTTCCCCAGCTTTTTGATTCCAAATACCAGAGAATTCCAAGGGCTCTTACATGGTTCGATATTTCCTCTTTTCAATTGCTCCTCCATGAGTGTGCTGAGTGCCTTTAATCTGTCATTTTTCAAAGGCCATTGATCCATCCAGATGTGTTTGTCAGAGATCCAATTTAATTTCTGGAAGGGGCACTCCGCAGTGGCCTGTACAAAAAATGTTGGGGTTGAGATGGAATTTCGACTCGAGCCCCCCACTGGGACATGAGATCTCTGCCCCGCAATGGAAATCCAGAGTCAATTACAAAAGGACGGACTGATGCTATCTGTCCCTCTGGACCCTCAATTTGGACAAGTGCCTTGCTTCTTTGAGCAGATATAGATCCCCCCCCACCCGTCACAATACCTTCTGCCAGCTGCAGCTCCCAGTGTGACGGCCAGTTGTGGGAAGAAATGACTGTCACGTCTGCTCCCATGTCCATCATTCCTGCCAGGCTGATGTCTGAGCCTTGGCCAGACAGTTTGCAATTAAGCATGGGTTTGTCATTCCCAGCTGCCTCAGCCCAGAAGACAGAGGGGTTGTAGTCCTGTGGTGGACTACTGGGCATGAGAATAGCTTGGGCCACAACCTGGTTAGCAGCAAGAAAATAGGGAGGGTTAACACACTGGATATTGACAGTAAAGAACCCTTGTGGGCCCACTTGAACAATTTCTGGTGTAACACAAATGTCAGCTGGTGAATGTACAACATCTTTTAACACAAACAATATACAGTCTCTCAGACTCTCACAACTCACGACGATTCTCTGGGGTGTCACCGAGTCCATTTGAGTTGCAGTGGTCGTGGTAACCATTTTCCTGGTGGCAGTTTCTTCATTCATTCCCCCATGTGGCCCTGCCAATCCACACAGTCCTGTCAGTGTTTTGGCTGCATCCCATCGGCGGCAGGCGATGTCATTTTCCCTGGGGAGACAGCTCAGGAACCCTGATTAACTGAAGCCAGAGCTCTGCAGTTTTGGGCCAAGTGCCCTGGTTTGCCACACCTGTGACAGACCCAATTAGCATTTCTATTGCCCTGAGATGCTGTTGCATCAGCAGCGGCTGCAATTTCTATTAAGTTTTTCCCCGTTTTTAAATTTGGCTGATGAATTGGCACCAATGTCGTGCAAGCACGAATCATTTGACTTAAGGTCGGTGGAGGTTCGAATGGAAGACCCAAAACCACTCTATTACAAGCATCATTGGCATTAATCTTTGCAATTTGCGTTAGAATATGCTCTCTTGTTTTCGGATCTTCCACTTGTTTTTCCACTACCAGCCTCAGTTTATCCACAAAATCAATAAATGGCTCATTTTGCAGTTGCCGAATCTCAGTGTAATTCAATTGAGGTGCTAATTTAGGGGGCATCATTAAGAACGCTTGCTGTGCTGCTTGCTTTACAGCATTCAGGACCGGCTCTGGTGTATTTTGAGCCTGGTTCTGGGGCTTGGCTAATAACCCCTCACTGGTAAGGTGATCCGTAGAAACCCCCGCGTTGTTTGGATCCTGCAGTAAAATAAGGAGGACCTCTCCCAGTTGCTTTCTCCAACCTTCTTCCCATATTTGAAACTTGGATGGGGAAAGCAAGCAGGAGAAAATGCTTTTGAGGTCATGTGGCACAATCACTGTACCGGTGAGAGTTATCTTAAGAAGGTTCTTAAAATACTGATTCTCCCTCCCAAATGCTTTCTGGGCTTTGCAAAGCTCTTTCAGCCCTGCAGAATCAAAAGGTTTCCATGTGGGATTACTGCCAGTTCAATCATATGTTACAGGAACAGCAAAGGGATAGGAAGGGGCTGAGGAGACTCCTGGACCTGATTTCAACATGGTTCCGGTTTCTACCCCGTGGGAACTGGAATGGGGGGCGTGTGAGAGCCAGGAAGTCCTCCACAGGGGGCGGGGTTGGAGGACCAGGAGGCGTGGTCACAGGATGGGCGGGGATTCCCAACGCAGGGGGCAGTACCCAATGCATGGGAGGAACCCGATGACATCACATCTCGGGGAGGGGATAGGAAAGGGTTGGGGGTAAGAGGGCGAAAGGGCCTGGGGGAAGAACAAGGGGGGGAGGGGTGAACTGTGCCATGTGGTCAGCGCCATTGTTCAGACACGTGGAGTGGGGGGGGACAATGGCAAACAGCATTTAAAACAGTTTTCTGGGCTTACAACTGGGGAGGAGGGTAAGGGATACGGGGTTTGGGAAGAGGTCGAGGCAGCTTGACCAGAGCTACCCCAACAGGGTTGCTGAAAAGACTGAGAGGGGTCAGAGAGAAGGTAGCAACTCTGTGCCTCTGGGCATATCACCCCATTCAGTTTTTCCAACGAAGGGGAAGTGGGATGAGGAGCAGGAGGGGAGGAAGGAGGGATACAGGAAGAACTGCAAGGGGATTTGTGCTTTTCTTTTACTTTCTGATCCATTTTATGCAAGTCCCGAAGGACTAGAACTAGAGGAAAGAATTTTTCTCCAGAGGAGTCCCCTTTTCGCTTTAAATCAGTAATCTTATGCCCCACAGCCTGCCAGAAGGCAGGAGATTTTAAATTTGCAGGAGTCACTTGAGGAAGGTAAAAGAAAAGCCAGCGAACAAACTGTTTTAACAGACCCTTTGAAAATTTGAAACCAGTAACTGAAAGGAATTTCACAACTTGGAGAAAAACCTCTCTTTGGGGCTGAGAGAGTTTGGATCCCATCTCTCTTTGGGCACTTCTTCCGCCCACCACCTGAAAAAAAGAAAAAAGAAACAAAATATCAGGGACCAGGGATACTCGCACAAGTTTCAGACATCAGCACAAATTTGTCTGGTCCCACAGTAAAAAGCACAGGTTGGGTTCTCTGAGGCACAGCTGCTCTCCAAAGTCAGTTCAGTGCAGAGTGAGTGGGAGTTAGCAGCCTTCTCTCAGGGCACTGCTCCTAAAACAGAGCAGACTGCTCCGAGAGGCGTTAGCAGTCCAAAGTCGCTTCTTATCGCTGTCCACTGACAGCCACGATGTCGCAGGGATCCACTCGTGTGAGCCCCGTGCTTGGTGCGCCAACCTAATGAAGTTCTTGCTGCTCAGGGCACGAGCTCTGGCGTGCCCCAGGTCAGAGACAGCCCAGCTGCGTTACTTCTGCCCGCCGCGGAAGCGACTTCAGCATCAGGAAAAGAGCTGCTGGCTGAGTTAGCTAGCTGGCTTCTCGGCAGAGGAAACATGGCAGGAGCCGATGGTATCAGCTCACGTTAGCTCGGAGACAAAGGAAGAGAGAGGCTGTTCTGGTCTGGCTCCTAATAGATTTATTGTTAGAAGTTTCGCAACCCGAACGAGCTGGGAAGGGATGGAATGCGATGGGATCCTCCCTGAGGCTTGTCCGCAGTTTTATAGAGTTTGAAAACTGCGGGGAAAGGGGAAAACAACCAATGAGTTACAAGCCAGGGGGAGGAAACAATTTCACAAGAACCACTGGGGGAAACCGAGGCGGGAGTTATAACAGAGAACCAGTGAACAACCAAGTAACCGAGAATTTTCCCGAACCGGGGGAGGCGGCTTGTACCCGGGCACTGCCCAGGGGGGTGCGGCTTAGGCTTCTGAGCCGCCCATTGACCCATCCTCTGAGTCTGCCTCTTCGGGAAACTCGATCCAGTGGATGGGCTGGTGTAGTGGTTTGGTCCAAATACTCATTCCTGTTTACCTTGTGTGACATAAGAATGAGGAGAAACGCAAAGCAGGCACCAAACTTGAAAGAATATAAAGAAATTTATTAACAGACCTAAAAGAGGGAAAAAAAAAAAATAAAATCATACCACACCTTCAGAACACTTCTCCTCCCCCCCACCTTTCTCCCATCTGCCACTGACAATATAAAAAGACAACCCTTGGGATGTTCAGTCTGTTTACCACTTCCATAATTGTTCAGTCCGTTTAGGAAGAGGAGCCTCTCTTGCCCATGCTATGGAGAAATTAGCACAATGAGACAGCTGCCCGGGTTGGTTCTCTGCTCACATGTGAGTCCCTTCCCCCGACATGCAGCTTTTCCCACAACTGCTTTCGAGGGTCCACTCTTGAATTACTGGGGTACAAATTGAAGGTTGAGCCATTCAGAAACAAAAGTTCTCTTCAGCCATCTCTGGGAGCATTTCATCTCTAAGAACAGAGGCCCTAATCCTTCCCTGGGAGCAAAGGGTCCTCCTCATCTTCATCTCTAGGGCTATCTCTGGGAGCATCTCTAGGAACTGAGGTCTTCTCCTTTTCCATTTGGAGCAAAAGTCCTCATCACTTCCATCTCTCCCTGTTCAAACTTCTCCTCAAATTACAGCTGCTTCAGCATCTGCCTATCTCAGCGCAGGTGCTTTTGCTCACAAGTACAAGTTGAACACTCCACCCCCCCATGCCTTCATGAAATTACAACAGGTACTCTGATACATCATAGCTTTACAACAGAATATCAGCTTTAAGCATCTCGTCTTTCTTCTCCCTCAGGTTTTCAGCTCTTCACAGCACTAAAAGGGTTAATCTCACCTAGGCCTTGCAGCTGGAATTTCGCTTATCGCTGTTGGTCACACGATCTTTTGCCGGACAGCAGGGCAGCTTCAGCTGAATCTTGGCCGCACTGGAGAGGGGGAGCCGGGCTGCTCCGGCTGCCCATAGCAGGGCTGTGGGGGTGTTCCGCGGGTGGAACAGGGCCCACCGGCTCCAGGATGGCTGTGGCGCGGCCCGGCCTGGCCCGAGCAGGGCCTGGGCTGGGCCCGCTGGGCCCCCGCACAGGGCCCACAGCCTCCTGTCCCAGCAGCAGAAACGAGAGAGGGCTCTGCCTGGGGTGTGTCTATTCTTAAGTGTGGATCACAGAGGCCACAATTTTTAGTGGCTTCAAGAATTGTCCGTATTCAAACTGGCCAGCTGATAGGCTCTGTCAGGTCACAGAGGAAGCTGTAAGCACCCCTTTGCAAGAGCATCACTTCTGGGATTATGCTTTGCTAACCCATGACAGCTGGGATTGATTGGCATCAGGCTGCCCCAGCCCCGCAGTGGGCTGGGTCACACCAACAATTTCAACTGTTTGTTTCCTTACCTGAGGAAAATCGGATGGATTTCCTGTCTTTTCTTCCAATTACCATTGTTTTCAAGAAGAGGATAAAAAGCTTGATGAGTTTTGTTTAATGGAAGCTGCGCTTAAGGGACCAACAAGAGCTGCAGAGATCCTTCTCATGTAATAATCCTTAGAGATAGTATAGATAGTTAGTATAGCAAAGTCCCTCTTCCAAACTGCCTGTCAAGCTGGTGGGAATCTTCAGAGAAGCAAAACGTGCTTTTGCTGATGTAGTTGCCCCTAACTAGGTCAGCCAATCAAATCAGCTGCCAAGGCAAGCTCTGCTGACTCTTGGAAAAGCTGTGGCTGCTTTGGGGTCTGAGTTTTTTGTTGGTATAGAAAAGTCATCTCTGCCTCTCTGCCAGGGCAGAAATTGCCACTGCAGAGTGGGCTCTGGGAGAGCATTTACAGATGTGAAAGAAGTAGGTGGAGCCTCATGTTTCCTTTTTCTCCAGGCTAAACTCCTGATAGCCACAGGAGGGAGACCAAAGCTGCAGCAGCCCAACCTATTCTCAGTTTTGCTGCGGCACTTCCTGAGCTGCTGCCTGCAGACAAAGGAGGAGCGGCTCTGGTCTGCCAAGGAGCTCCTGCAGGTAAAATGCAAAGGGGCTGCAGGTCAAACAGTGTCCGAGGATGGGCTCCTCCTCCACTGAAGCCCAAGGCATCAGATGAGCCCCCTTCCTCCTCATCTCCACTCTTGGTGCTTTTTAAATGAAAATGGTGAGGAATCCTAGGCTGGGCTGAGCTGGTAGGAACCTGTAAAGGTCATCTGGTCCAAACAGCCTGCAATGAGCAGTCCCTGCAATGAGGGACAACTTGAAAGAGATCAGGTTGCTCAGAGCCCCTTCCCACCTGACCTGGAATGTTTCCAGGGAAGGGACACTTACCAGTTCTCAGGACAACCTGTGCCACTGTTGCACTATGTTCCTTAGACCTACTCGGAGTAAATCCCCTTTTCATTTAAAAATATTACCCCTGCCTTTGAAGCACTGAGCTTGGAAAGTCATGGTTCATTGTTCTTGGTTGGTTTTTTTTTCCTTTGGGCAGCATCCATTTGTAACATCAGCCAAGCCTGCGTCCAGCCTGGCACCACTCATTATTTCAGTGAAGAGGTGGAAAGAGAAGAAAAGACTGTGACAATCACGTCAGGACTGTTTTCTCCATGACCAGCTTAGTGTAGGATTGTAGAGTAGGATTGCAGAGTAGGATTGTAGAGAAGGATGGCAAATAAATAAAGTTTCTGAAACCTCAACTCATCTGTAAGATTTCCTTCCTTTTTACCCTGTGAATGAGCTCAAGATTTCCTTCTCAATTGTCCATTGTTTCTTAAAGGTGGAAAGTGACACTTATGGCTTCTTTGGTATGGTTTGTCAGTGGGGCAGGCTCTTCTTCATTCATCCTCTCCAGACCACACTGCCTTTGCAATACGGCACACTGGCCGGTTTTTGCCCAGCCATTGTGCTTGTAGTTGAGGCAGAACGGGCAATGGCATTTGCAGGCAAAAGCAGAGGAGGAGTTGTGCAGCCAAGACATCCTGTGCAGATGCAGGTGTTGAGCTGTGACTCGAGAGCATTGGGGATCCTGCCACTTGGATTTGTATCCCTAAGTGCAATCTCTTTGGCTCGGGGAGAGTCTTGCTCAGCTGAGAAAGCAGAAAGCTCAGCGAGGGTGCTCTGAAAGGTCTCGTCTGAGGCAGAGCTGTCAGCGAGCGTGAGGTGAGAGCGGCCCGGCCTTGCCCAGGCCGGAGCCCCAGCAGAGCCCACGCAGAGCCCAGAGCAGCCTGAGGCTGGGCAGAGGCAGGCTGGCAGGAGGCCCTTGGAGCTGCAAGAGGCAGCAGCCTGGCACTGGGTGCCTCTTCCTGGGAGCGGGCACATGGTCCCATCTCAGAGCCAAAGCGGCAGCTGGCTGCTGCCGAGGGAAGCGTAGCCGTGCTGGGCACAGCGCAGACTGGTGCCATTGGCCGTCTGGAGGCGGCCCAGGAGGAGAGAAAGGCAAAAGGCAGCCGAGGGCTGGTGCCCCGGCTAGGATTGCTACTCTTCTGCCGGCTGCCCTGGAAGTCCTGGGAAAGGTTAGCAGTGTGTGCAGCAGCCTGGGCACAGCGGGAGGGAGCCGGGCTGCTCCGCAGGCTCGAGCACGGGGCAGCGTCCTTCAGGCACGGCACTTCTGCCAGGGGCACCGAGGCCAACGGGAGGCAGCGACAGCTCGTCAGGTCAGATCTGCAGGAGCCAGTGCCTCACACAGCTCGGGGAGGAAGCGCCTGCAATCCTGCAGTTCTGCACTGAGTCAGAGCAAAGGTGTGGAATGCAGAGCGTTCTGCAGAAATATTCGGGGCCACCAGGCCAGCCTGCTTTGTGCTCTCCAGGGCACAGCAAGCAGTGCACCATGCAGCTCTGAGTTGCTGGCAGAGAGATGTTAAAAAGGAACTCACTTTTGGATACAATTAAATGGTAACAAAGTCGTCGAAGCAAAGGAAAACTGCTTATGAGTAACGATTCCGTTGAGCCGGGTGTGTGCCTCCCTCCCCGAGAGCTCAACACACCCCCCCTCTAAGAAAATGGCTGCTTTTTAGACCCTTTCCCAGCCGGGACGGTCCCTGTCCCCTTTCCCAATGGGTGGGTACTAAGAAACTTAGGTGCTCTCCTGACCACCTTCTTTTCTGTCCCCTCCCCTCTCATCCTACTTCCTTTTTAGTCAGGTCTTCAACCCTGCCCCTCTCCCAGCTCCCAGCAACACCCAGCAATTTAACTAGAACAGCTCCAAACCATAAATCCAACATACATCCAACAATTTTCATTCTTTGACCTAAACCCCTTTTGGCTGCAGCAAAATATTACTTCCTCTCTCAGAGGGAATCGGGGATGTGCCTGAGGCTTGTGCTTGAGTAGTGAACTGATTTGGAAGGGAGCAGAAGGCTTTCAGTAGGCAATTTGTGTTTTCTTTATTACTTTGGGAAAGAAAGATGCAATGTGGCTTCACGCAGCAAAAGCACTTGCAGGGTGCAGTGACGAAATGTTGTGTTCAATTCCCAGGGAAGGAAGGTGTAAATGACCATCAGAGGAGAATTTGAGGAATGGGTGTTACGGGTTCAGGAGGACGCCCATGCCCAGAGAACTCAAGACCCAGTTAGAATTGCAAAGCAAATGAATTTTAGTAGTCACGTTAGCAAGAAATACATACCGGCGCCTGGCTGCTGGAAAAGCCACCGAGCAGGAGAAGGAGATAGAGCATGGCTCCTGAGTGGGAGGGGCAGAAGGGCAGGACTCCTTCAGGGCATCCCCTGGATAAAAATGGCGTGCATCATGTCGTCCTCTCCCCTCCACCCCAGGAGCACACCTTATATCTCCTCCTCAGGAGTGGCCAGTTTCAACATCATTTCGTCCAGGGCCAGCTTACGAGATGAGGTCACATTGGCCCATGATCATACTCCATGCCAACAATGGCTCCATTATGTATTGTTTCTCCTTTCCCAGGATGAGTTCCACCAGGTGACCGATACCTAGTTTCATTTCTAGAAGTTAGTCCCGCTAACTAACAATACAGTCGTCTTCTGCATTATCTTGTCGATGTGCAACACTGCGGACCAAACATGTCAGGCCTCAGATCTGTCTCCTATCCCTGACACATGGGGATGTTCCCCAAATGACCACCAGAGACCCTCAGGACACCCCTACTCTCACATCAAGAACTTCTGACAAGTGGTTTAAATATGTCAAATAGTTTGAAGTCATGTTTAGCCTGTGAGTTTCAGCAAAGTAATGAGTGTGTCTTAGTTCCATGGGTAGAAGCTAGTAAGTGAGATTGCTGGGTGTGCACGTGTTAGGGAAGTGATTCCCCATGCACCCAGCGCTGAAATCAAGTGACGCCCCCTTTCTAATGCTGAGCTGGCAGCAGGGATGGATCCCTGCTTGGTAACCTTTCATTGTGGTCACTTATATTGAACAGTAAAAAAGGTTGAAATGAAATATTTCAAGCCGTTTCCCTCTGGTTTCCCTTTTCTGGGGGCCAAAGCTCTGTGCCCCAGGTGGCCTGGGTGTGTGCAGAGAAATGCAGCCCCCACAAAGCCCTTGGTTTTCCCACAAGTCATCATCACTCCTTCCCAGGTGCGCCCAGCTCTGGCAGGAGAGAGAGAGCCCACGGCGCAGTGGGCACCGTGCCCTCCCAGCCGGGGCTCTCTGGCACAGAGCAGCAGCAGCGCCAGCACCTTTCAACCCGCTCCTGGCCTTGGCTTCAGCCGGGAGCCAGAAGCCTCTGGAAATCAGCACTGCCAGTTGCATTCCCAGCTTGGAGCAGCTCCTGCGGGTGGGCAAATCCTGCCCGTTCGACTGCTTCCATAGAGGACGAAAGGCAGAGGCAGAGATGTACCTACAGAGGGGACCAGGGCGTGTCCAATAAAAGTGCAAATGTGTGGGGAGATTTGTTAGGAATTATTACAGCTGTTATGCAATTAGTGCCTTCTCTCCTGGATCTGTGCAATGCTTTGGGCCATTTTCTTGGTCTAGTTTCCTTTGCTTTGGTCCCATCTCAGTGTTCACTTGGGGTACAGGCTGTAGGTGCTTGGGGCACGCTTTGAGTTACTCTTGGAGCCCTTGAACAACAGGGTTTGGCCCACGAGGGGAGTTTGTGCTGCTTTGTGACAGAGGAGAACTTCCCAGGCTATTGTGTGTTTGCTGCAGGGAATCTTGGGTTGCTTTGCATCAATTCCCAGACCAACGCAGAGCAGCTGCTTTGTGATGTCAGGGCATGGTTGCCACGTTGTGGTGCTGTCATCAGAAGGTTGCCTTGGTGCACAGAAGGTCTCAGTGTCAGAGCAGCTCTTGGGCTTGCTCAGAGCAGGAGCATCCTCCTGGTTGAGGCCTTGTCAGGGGGCAGCTGCACTCTGACAGGAGCCTTGTTTTTTCTTGTGTTAGAGCACAGTCTGCAAACTTGCACAGCAGGGCTAAAATCATGGAGGCATTTGCTGCTGCAGTTTGCACTGTGTATGGCATTGGTTATTCTGCCTATTACCTGACTAACCTGACACGTGAGTAGAGGTTTTCCCTGGGTGTAACCCAACCTGGCTTGTGTAGGGCTTCCTGCTCTTTCTTAGTAACTGAGTTGATTTTGAAACAAAAAGACCATTAGGATGCCACTGCTTTGGTAAAGCTCCTGTCAACACGTTCAGCTCAAAAGAGGGTGTCTGTAGCCAGGGAGGTGCGGGCAGCATTTGCAAGGGAACGTGCAGGGGTTCCCTTCCCTCCACGGGAGAGTCTGTGGCAGCCGAGTCTGTCATTTCCTCAGGGTGCTGGGTCAAGCAGGACAACTTTGAAAAGGCAGCCTGGGAGGTGTTCTCAGAAGGCCTTCAAAGAACTCTGCAGTTGTGCCTGGAATTCAGGGAAAGCTTCTTTGTTTCTAAATTTTGTCATGAAAAGATTTGACTGTCTAACTCGACCCTTTAATGAGTGCTAAAATAGCGATTCTTTTTGCAATGAAGTGCAAACTCCCAAACAGTGAGTGTCTGCTCCTGAACCCCAGAGCTGCTCCTGGGCTGTTTCCCAGTCAAACTATGACATCTCAGGGGGGTTTGGGGGAAGGTTTTCTGGGCAACGGTTTTCAGTAACTTAATGGAATTAATGCATGCAACTTATTTTTTAAAAAAAGAACCTGAAGGAGAGGATAAAAAAGGCAGCTTTAGCTGTTGGGCAGAAGAGAAATATTGGGTGTTGAAGAACAATTTGCATTTTCTTGATCAAGTTTGTATTCATTTACTGGCAAAAGAGGCCAAAGCCTAGGCACAACCAAGAATATTGTCCTGCTCTCTTGCTGGCTGTGTGGAAGAACTGTGTCTGCTGGAGGGCTGTTGTGAAAAGAAAACCCTCTCTGTTTGGGTGGACTTGTTCTGCGGGATTAACCAGCACAGACGGTTTTTTCACAGCATCTGGTTCATTTTCCCTTCCCACTGCAGGTCACATGATCCGTGTATTCGTCAGTCCTGATCCTGAGGTGAGTGAGACAGGAACTTTTGATGTTCCTGGTGTTTAAGAACTGTGTAGAAATCTGTGAGCTTGGCCTGTGGCAGTAGAGTAAGGAGGCTGAGCTGGGTGGGCAGAAAGAAAATCCATGTTCATGTCTGCAGCAGCAATAGCAAAGGCATCGCTGTGTAATAGCTGCTTTTGCATTTCAGAGCTGTCTCAGAACTAAAAGCCCAGCTTTGCAGAGAGAACGTTGCTTACTGAGAGTAGCCAGGCTGCAATATCTAATTCAGAGCAATATGCAGTACTGTTGAATTAGCCCATTTTACTTTAGTTGGAGGCACTTGGAATCCCATTGCTATGCAAGGTTATGATTTCTCCTTAGTAGAGCTGGTTGTAGAGCTGAATAGAGATAAGGTTAGAAATGACATGTAACTGCCTGTCCCTCACACTCCTGCCTGTCCACAGAGCACAGAACCAACCTCAGGCTCTCCTCTGGCTCCCTCTGCTCCTGGAGAAGAGGTTGAAGAGGCTGAAGAGGCTGAAGAGGCTGAAGAGGAGAAAAATGTCCAGAACTCTCCAGCTGTGGTCAGTCATGAATCTGAACGTCCTGAGCCGGTAAGTGGCAGTTCTGGTTGTGGCTGTCTTTAGAGGAAATCAGAGCTGCAAGTTTCTGAGCGGCCAGCACTTGCTGATGGTGGCCGAGGATGCTGAGTGCTGGAGTCCTGGCAGGACCTAGCGATTCCCCCCAGCCAGTGAGAGCTGGAACACGGCCTTTGAGCTGTCATGTTCAGGCCCCAGCTTGCTGGGATTCCAAGAGGGGCAAACGTGAATCATGAAGGCTCCCCTGTCGCCAGAGGAGGGAGCGCTCCAAAGACACCGCTCTCAGCCTTGCCAGACACGTGGGGGACACGGTGGCCTGGAGAGCCATGTCCCACTGCACAGGCTGGCCAAGTAGCTGCTGGCACAAAAGCTGTTGATGTGAGCACACAAGTGCTTTGGGGTGGTTTGTCCACATGAGCTTCTTGGGTGGGCTGAGCTGGGAGTATTTCAGAGACACACTGGGGACGGGGAGGTGCTGCTTGAAGTCAGGGACTTTGGTGCCTTGGTTGCCAGGTTGTTCTCTGGCCTCTTCAGGCAGAGCAGTGAGGAGCAGAGCTGACAGGGGCTCTGAGTGCGCCTGTGTTTTTGCTTTTGATAAGCTGCAAAGAGATGGTTGTGTTGTGCACGGACCTGTGTGGGGCCACTCTTCTCCCGTGTGGCAAAAGAAGCAAAGTGCGCAGTTGGGAGCCCTTCTTCCGTGGCAGAAGCCAGAGGCTGCCATGTTTCTGCAGATACTTTCTGTTGTGAAGTCTGTTTTTAAAACTGCATTTGAAAACTGCATTGGAGCCTAGAGTGGGGGCAAAGATGTTGCTCTGAAGTAGGTGGCACTTTCATCTTTTTGTTTGTTGGTTTGTTGGTTTTCTAGGAGGAGACTCCCTGTCTTTTCTTTCTCGGCAAACAAAGGTGCTTTTACTCAACCTTTCCTGGACTTTTCTAGCACTGGACGAGATTCTGCTAGAATTTTAGCTTGCAAGCTGGCGGTTCTGGAAGTTGCAGTATTTTTGCATGAGAACACGTAGTT